>NW_003852414.1:20338090-20344977 GCF_000181295.1 Otolemur garnettii | reverse complement strand
AAAAAAAAAAAAAAAAAGGGGGTACGAAGGGAAGGATTACAAACTTACAATGGCTCAGCGCCTATAGTTCAGTGGTTAGGGCACCAGCCATATACAGTGAGGAAGGTGGGTTTGAACCCAACCCAGGCCTGCTAAACAACAATGACAACTGCAACAACAACAACAAAAAAAGAGCTGGGTGATGTGGCAGGCACCTATAGTCCAAGCTACTTGGGAGGCTAAAGCAAGAGAATCGCTTAAGCCCAAGAGTTAGAGGGTGCTGTGCGCTGTGATGCCACAGCACTTTACCAAGGGTAACATAGTGAGACTCTGTTTCAAAAAGAAAAAAAAAAAAACTTACAATGATGCAATTTAGATGAACACGTTAAAAGCCCTGACTTAAGTACTATAAAAGGTATCCGTGTAACAAAACAATTTGTACCCCCTTAATATTTTGAATATAAAAATAGAGGACAAAGAATTAGGAGAAGGCCACCATGGTAGCAAATGTCACGTCTTCGAGATAGGTGCAATAGAACCATATCCCGTGAAGGGGTGAGTGACATGGGCTCGTTCAAGTTCCAGGTGTACCCTGCTCTGGTTCCCAGGAGGTGGGGCCAGGAAAAGATGCGAAAGGGTTAGGGAGGATCACTCAAGCCCAGGAGTTGGAGGTGTTTATTTGGACCAGATAAAGCTGCCCCACAGGACATAAGGTGGGATGCACATGTGTCTGCACTCAATGGTACTAGAAACTGTCCTCTTGTGACTGTGTTTCACTCACAGACACTCAGACCAAGTGGACATGAGGGAATTCAACTAAGGAAAATTCAGCAACAACCCAGCGGTCCCTCAGCACATGAGTGCTTGTTTAAGCCAGCAGGACTGCACAGGGCTCTGCAGTCAGGCGCTTACTCTTGGTGTGAACCCAGGCGAGTTCATGTCTCTGTGCCTCAGTAAAGGGCCTTCATGTCCCTATATCTGAGCAAAGGGCATGGCACAAAAACAAACACACTGGGCAACTGGACTTCAGTAACGGGTGTAGTCACTTGGTAAGCTATTTCAGTCCCTAGAGGAAAATGCATTAACTGCGGTTACTCACTCTGCTCAGAAATGCCTACACAAAAAAGAGACATTGACAGCTTGGCAAACCTATAGCTCAGTGGCTAGGATGCTAGCCACATACCCTGGAGCTGGCGGGTTCAAACCCGGCCCGGGCCTGGCCAAACAACGACAACTACAACCAAAAAATAGCTGGGTGTTGTGGCAGGTGCCTATAGTCCTAGCTACTTGGGAGGCAGAGGCAAGAGAATAGCTTAAGCCCAAGAGTTGGAAGTTGCTGTGAGCTGTGATGCCATAGCTCTCTACTGAGGGTGACACAGTGAGACTCTGTCTCAAAAAACAAACAAAGAAAAATTGACTGAAGTGCATGGGTTATTCATAAAAACAAAACGTCAGAGTCTAAGAAGGATGCCCCTTGCCCTGTGCTTTTCTTTTGCTCTCTCATCCTTAGTTCCAGAAACACTTTTACTCTAGGACTCGGGATGGCCACCCAGGCAGAAAAGCAAGGCTGTGCAGTGAGAAGCAGGAAATCTGAATGATGGGATCGGCTTTTCCCAAGATACACCCAGAGCCAACCTTACCCCACCGTCTGGCACCCTCCTGCCACGCCCACCCCCTCCCCGGCATCTTCCCTCCACCACCCTGATTCAGCCTCCTGTCCAGGTCCCACTTCTCCTCGGACCACAGCCACCATACACAGCAGCTGCCTCCTTGATAAGGCTGTGCTAACCTGAACCTCTAAGCCCGTTTTTATACTCTCTATCCTTTCGTTTAAGGGATATGCGTGTGTGTGTGTGTGTGTGTGTGTGTGTGTGTATACACACGCGCCCGTGCTCAAGAATTTGAGTAAGAAAATAACTTTGACCCCGAAAGACAGTCTTTTTTTTTCCTTCACCCCCACGGACACTTCTCACCTGGGACCATCCCAAGTTTGAGTCTCTCCTGTTCAAAAGGAGACTAGCACAAAGAAGGCTGTCATCCCTCCCTGGGCGTTGGACCTGACTCAAGATCCCCTGGGCTAGAAAGGACAGTGGCAAGACATTGTTGAACCTGCCCACTCCTTGGGCCTTGGTGGCTCTGAACACTCAGGAAGGGTCCAAAGTACCACTTTTCATCCTGTTTTCTCTGGAGCCACTGACTTCAGAAAATTGCCATAACTCATCTGGAGTTATACCTTTTAAACCTATCTTCCCTCAGGACGAGGACTTTCTTTAGATAATGTCACCACAACGGCCAGAACCACCAGTGAAGGCAGCCTGTTCAGGGTCTTGTGTGCCCCACACTATTCTAGGAACCGTAGGCCAACAACTGTCTCCAAAGACCTCACAGGACCTGACAGTCCTAAGCAGGTACCGTGTGAGTAAATGTATCTACTTAGCTTCCCCACCCCACCATTTCAGCCACCTGCGGCTCAGCCTGCAATGGTCGGGGCAGGAAAGGCTTCAGTCAAAGATGACCGTGAGCACTTCAGTGCCTGACACTGGGCACAGAGCCAGAGAGGACAGCTATTAGGGGCCCAGCACCGCGTGTCTCCTCGGGCCATGCTGATCTCCACTGTACGTCTTCTGAGGCTCAAATTTCTCTCACTCTCCTTCCCCTCTCTTCCAAAGGGTGTCAAGCCCCCTAGCCAGGTTTAGAGTTCGAGAATGGAACAAAAGCAGCAAAACTTACCCCAGGTCCTGAGAGACCAGTGTAAGGATCCGTGAAGTCCAAAATCATGTAACCAGTCGTCCTTCCTTCCCGTTTAGAACAATGAGAAAAGTCAAGGTCAGAAGCAAAACCACGATGGAAGGATGAGCGGAAAAAGACGTAAGGCAGAAACTCAGTAGCAGGTAACTCTCCTTAAGCAAATGTTAAATACACGTATTAACAGCGATAAATAGTAACACGGGACTGAGCGTGCACGGCGTAAACACCTTTAATACAATTCTAATTTTCTTTTTGCTTCGAGAGCCGCAGATTGTTATGGCAACAGAACAGGGAAACAGATCACAGTATTAATTGGATATCGTGGCTCCATTTGTTCCCCACACACACACTACAACCCTCGCATAACAAACCAGCCGGCGGAGCCAACACAGAGGAAGCACCAGCGTCGCACAAGAGCACAATGGGCGCCCTCTCAGCCTTGAGTTTTGTCAAATAAAAAATAAATAATAATTTTCTACAAAGAACAGTGGCTCTGTTTTCCACACAATTTGAGATTTGATTGATACCACTTGAGAAGCAGATTAAATTCTATTCTTCTCAGCCCAGTGCTGATACAAGCGAGACCAGCCAAGGGAAGCCTTGTGTCTCGGGAAAGTTCTCCACCACAAGATTTGACCCAGTTCTTAACCCCACAACCTGCCTGCCCCCTTTCTTGGCCTCCGTTCCCTCCATCGCTCCCCACAACTCACTTTTTTTCTTTACAACTGGAGTAAGCTTTTCAAAACAAAAATCTGATCATTGACTATAAAGATAAAAGAACTCTTATAAACTTCTGGTGGAAGAATATACCAGTAAAACTCTTCCTGGGATAGAAACTTGCCAGTATTTTGTAAAGTTAAATATTCTATTACCCTGCAACTCAGGGGTCCTTTCTCTCCCTGAGCTGCCTGAGAAGAAAGAGCCTCCCTTTCTCTGAGGACACGTGGTTGACTGCCCCAAGAGTTCTCTGAAAATGGAGCTTCAAGTTATTTCTCTCCTAACAAAAACATCCTTTTGTATCACCATGTATTTTAGTGTTGCACATATGGGTAGAAACGGGTGAATATCCTCAGTTGGATGGATCTAAGGATTTTTTTTTTTAATAGGGACAGAATCCTATCTTCCTGTCCGTATGTCCCACCGTGCCCTGGATCCACACATATACCCAGATTGGATTTAGAGAGCAGAGAGTTGATGGACAGGGAAGGAGAACGGAAATGGGAAATAAACATTTAGGGACAGAATCCTATCTTCCTGTCCGTATGTCCCACCGTGCCCTGGATCCACACACATGCCCAGATTGGATTTAGAGAAGCAAAGAGTTGATGGACAGGGAAGGAGAACGGAAATGGGAAATAAACATTTAGAATGGGGTTAACTTCACAGCTTTGAAAATTCAGGGCTCTGCATCTCAAAGCGGATAGCCCGCAAGACCAGGAAACCAGTGACCAGTGGTTTGGGCCCCAAAGAAGCTTGGTGAACCTTCTGCTTCTCCAAATCTCCTAGAAAGTAGCAAAGTAAAGTCACGGAAAGAGCCCTGGGTATATGGCCTTGTTCTGCCACTAATTTGCTTGGGAGGCTGCGTAAATCAGTTTTATGTATCTATGTGTCAGTCTCCTTGTCTGTAAAAGGAAAAGACTGAATTATACCAGGGTAAGAAACGATCCAACCTGGGACTCAAGTAGACACCCAGCAAGCAACCACCGGTGGGGAATATTGACGCGTTTCTTACTTTCTATGAACATTCTACTTATTTATTTCAATAAACCTTTGATGCAAAAAAGATGCAAAGCTGTTCACAACCAATATATAAAATAGAGCAAAATAAGAAGAATTAAGAGCAGATGAGAAGGAAAGGCAAAACAAACAAAGGTAGGGGGATAAAATGCCAACAAAAATTAGTCAAGAACGTAAAGTCCAGTTCGCTGGGCTTGCTAAAGGCCAGCCAGAAATTGAGCTCAGAGCTATCTAGAAGGCAGCGTGAAAAGGGAAACTTGCACAGATTAAACAATAAAAGTGAATCAACCACTCAGTAAAGAGACAACTAGACTCAGAAACAGAAGACAAAGAAATTCTCCTGAAGATCATAACAAGGGGACAATGTCAAATGCAACGCCCACCAGCCTCAAAGGCGTCCTCATAGAACACGCAAGAGTGAGTCCTGGGAGCGACATGTATACTGGGGGCATCGTACCAACGCGAAAATCAGGAGCCCAAGGCAGTGGCGTCCGGGCTTCAGTTCTCTGGGCATTGGCTAAATTCAAAGAGAAATCCAGATCGTGCAGATGTGTGGAAGGACCATCTACCTTTTAGCAATCTCCATTTGATAGGCTTCCAACTAGTTACTTTCAAGATGCCAAATAAAGATATTTCTGTCAGCTGTTCCTTTTACCCCTTTGCTGAGATATAAACAAATAAAACTGCTTGTTTATATGGACTGTACCCCTTCACATTGTGAATTGCTTACGACAATCAATAACCCATCCGCCACTTCACATAGTTGTCCTTTTTTATGAGAATCCTTAAGATCCTCTCTCATAGCACATTCCAAGTCTATAATACAGTATTATTAACTACAGTCACCATGCTGTACCCCAGATCCCCAGAAACTTATTGTACAGCTAAAGGTTTGCATCCTTTGACCACCATCTTCCCATTTCACCCACTCCCAACCCCCAGCCCCTGGCAACCACTGTTCTATTCTGTTTCTATTAGTGGACTTTTCAAAGAAGAATTCCACATGTAAGTGATACCACATGGTATTTGTCTTGCTCTGTCTTGTTATTTTGCTTAGCATACTGCCCTCTAGTTTCATCCACATGGCTTCAAATGGCAGAATTTCCATTTTTCGGGGATGAAGAATATTCTCGTATGGGTGAGAGACATCGCTTGACCCATACATCTGTTGAGGACTACTCAGGGAGACGTCCCATCTCCATGACTGTGGACAATCTGCAATGAACACGGAAGGCAGGTCTCTCTCTGAAATGGTGATTTTATTTCTTTTGAGGATATTCTCGAAAGTGGAATTACTCCATCATACAGTAGTTCTATTGTTGCATTTTTGAAGACCATCCACACTGTTTTCCCTGCTAATTCACACTCCCCCCAACAGTGTGCAAGGGCTCTCTGTCCTCCGCACCCTCACCCACACTTCTCTCTTGTCTTTTTGATAGCCGCCATCCTCACAGGTGTGAGGTGACATCTCGTCACGGTTTTGATTTGCATTTCCCTGTTGATTAGTGGGCTACATTTTTGTTTTTTTGATTATTTTGAGATACAGTCTCACTATGTCGCCCTCAGTAGAGTGCAGTGGCGTCACAGCTCACAGCAACCTCCAACTCTTGGGCTTAAGTGATTCTCTTGCCTCAGCCTCCCAAGTAGCTGGGACTACAGGCACCCGCCACAATGCCCGGCTATGTTTTTTTGTTGCAGTTGTTTAGTTGGCCCAGGCCACGTTCGAGCCCACCACCCTTGGTGTATGTGGCTGGCACCGTAACCACTGTGTTACGGGCGCCGAGCCTAGTGGGATACATTTTTGAAAGTCAAAAGAATCAAACATGAAAGAAAATCAGAAGTGCAGGTCTAATCTTCAATGAAGCTGAGAGATATTTGCAACTCAGAACAATACAAAATGAGGATAAAAAGCAGACAGAAATGGGCTGGGAGTGGGAAGGTCAAATCTAAAAGCCTGCAGTGAGGGGCTGGGTTGAGACAGAAGGAGACATACACTGAAAAAGCAAAAAAACCCTTTTGGACTAGACTCACGCATACGGTGGAAGGCAGGTGTCTCAGTCCACTTGGGCTGCTAAAACAAAACACCTCACATTTGGCGACTTATAACCAACAGGAATGTATTGGCCACTTCTGTGGGCTGGGAAGGCCAAGATGAAGGTGCTGGTAAAGTCAGTGTCTGGTGAGGGCCGTCTTCCTCCCAGATGCACCTGTCTTGCTGGGTCCTGACACCATGGAGGGGGCAAACAAGCTCCCTCGGGACTCTTTCATCAAAAGGGCACAAATCCCATTCATGAGGCCCTCACCCTCAAGAACTAATCACCTCCTAAAGACTCTACCTTTAATCCTACTGCACTGAGATTTGGTTCTTAAGCTCATGAGTTTAGGGGGCACACAAACTTTCTTTTTTTTTTTTTTTTTTTTGA
>NW_003852414.1:20327717-20337959 GCF_000181295.1 Otolemur garnettii | reverse complement strand
CGCCCGGCCATTTTTTGGTTGCAGCCATCATTGTTTGGTGGGCCCGGGCTGGGGATTCGAACCCACCACCTTAGGTGTATGTGGCTGGCATCTTAGCCACTTGAGCCACAGGCGTCGAACCCACACAAACTTTCAGTGAAGAAGTGAACACAAGAAGATCATTGGAACATCTGTAGGAGGAGAACTGAGACTCTCAGAGCCAGACCCCATTGGGTCAGGCAACTAGTTCTCCCCCACACCCCAGGAGTACTGAGACAGTGAATGGGAGAAGGGGCCTCCTGATCTCCAAGCCCAGAGGAAGCACAGGACTGGACACAGGGGATGGAATAAAGGTGGGTGTGTCAGAAGCAAGACAATCAGCCCTTTGCTTCTTCCCAGCCCAGATCTCCAGCAAACAGGGTGATAATCCCCATCAGGGAATTGAAGAATCCTTCTCTAACAAAACAAAAACACTCCAGAGAAAAGTAAGACCCCCGGGTAATGACATATGGAGGTCTCCAAGGAAAAAGCCCACTGACACCACTCTGCCTCCAGGACATTCTTGTGCACAGAGGTCCCACCAACCTCCTGTACCCCACTTTTCAATAGGAGGTGCTATGAAACATCACCAGGTGTTTGAGGAAAGCCTGTGACAAGACAAACAGAAAAAAATAAAAGTTGAGGAAAACACATAGGAGAACTAAACTTAGCTAGATTAGGAAAAAACTAATCTACCGTGTTTCCCCAAAAATAAGACCTATCCAAAAACTAAGCCCTAGCAGGATTTCTATGCATTTGTTAAATATAAGCCCTACCCCGATAATAAGACCTAGTGATGGGCGTGGCTATGCAGCATATCTGCATTACCACGCAGAGTAATTTTGGCGCAGAGTGGTAAGGAAGACTGGAATAATTTTTTTCTGCCACAGCTCCTTTGTCCTTGTGCAGGTGCGCGGGTGGTAACCGCTGTTGCAGGCATCCTATTGCACACGTGTGAACGGCTAAGGGAAAGGAGTTCACACATCAAGAGCGCCAGCCCCACCAACAAGGTCGGCTCCCCCTGTCAGGTTCCAGAAGATGACTTAACTGTATTTGAATAAATGTATATTGTTGTATTATACTTAATAAAAATAAGACATCCCCTGAAAATAAGCCCTAGTGTGTCTTGAGAAAAAATAAATATAAGACAATGTCTTATTTTTGGGAAAACATGGTAGTTATCAACTCCAAGAAAAATAGTAAGAGTTGAACAACAAATAAAATATTGTCATAATACATTATTTATCTCAGTAATGGCTAATATTTCAGAGGGTCACAATAAAAAATACGGAATAAGCGATTTTTTTTTCTTGCTTATTTGCTTGAGTTCTTTGTAAATTCAGGGTATTAGCCCTTTATCAGATCAGACATGTAGCTTGTGATCACTTCTCCCACTGTATAGATTGTCTGTTTGCTCTGTTGATTGTCTCCTTAGCTGTGCAGAAGCTTTTTAATGTAATCAAATCCCATTTACTAATTTTTGTTGTTGCCATGATTGTCTTCAGGATCTTAGTCATAAATTCTTTGCCAGGGTGGATATCTACAAGTGTTTTCCCTACATTTTCCTCTAGAATTGTTATGGTTTAATGGCTTAGATTTAAGTGGTGTATTCATCCTGATTTTTGTGGGTGCTGAGAAATAGGGGTTCTGTTTCATTCCTCTATGTGTGGCTATCTGATTTTCCCAGCACCCTTTTTTGAATAGGGATTCTTTTTCCTGTTGTCTGCTTTATCAAAGATCAGTTAGTTGTAGGTAGATGGTTTTATATCTGTGTTCTCTGTTCCGATTCATTGATTAGGAAAAAAAAAAACCTTCTTAAAAAGTGCGCAAAAAACATGAACAGAAGCTTCTCAAAAGAAGAAAAATAAATGGCCAACAAACATGAAAAAGTGTTCAGTGTCCTTAATCACTAGGGAAATGCAAATTAAAACCACTACCTTACTCTCGTTACAGAGGTTTTTATTAAAAAATCCAAAACAGGTTCAGCGCCTGTGGCTCAAGTGGCTAAGGCGCCAGCCATGTACACCCAAGGTGGCGGTTCGAATCCAGCCCGGCCCACCAAACAACAATGATGGCTACAACCAAGAAATAGCCAGGAGTTGTGGCAGGCGCCTGTGGTCCCAGCTACTTGGGAGGCTGAGGCAGGAGACTCGCTTGAGCCCAGGAGTTGGAAGTTGCTGTGAGCTGCGATGCCACGGCACTCTACCCAGGGGGACAGCTTGAGGCTCTGTCTCAAAAAAAAAAAAAAAAAAATCCAAAACAATAGATGCTGGTGTGGCTGCAGAGAGAAAGGAACTCTTACACTTAATGGGACTACAAATTAGTACAACCTCTGTGGAAATGCCTCAAAGTATGGAAATGCCTCAAAATATGGAAATTCCTCAACCTCTATGGAAATTCCTCAGTTTATTGCACAATTCACAGTTGCAAAGATGTGGAGTCAGCCCCCGTGCTCATCAACTCATGAGTGGATTAACAAAATGTGTTTGTATACCATGGAGTTTGACTCAGTCATTAGAAAAGATGAATTAGTACCTTTTACAACAATCTCCGTGGAACTAGAGACCACTTTTCTAAGTGAAGGATCTCAAGAATAGAAAAACAAACGGACTCACTATTAAATTGGAAATAACCACCAAGCACTCATGTGTACAGAGGGAAATAAAACTCAGTGAAAATCACCTGGGGGAAAGGGCGGTAAGAGAGTGGGGAGCAAAAACCTACCTTCTGGGCAGAGTGAACAGTATTTGGGTTCTGGGCATTCCTACAGCCAGGACTCAAGCATTACAAAAGCAACCGTGTAACCTAAAATGTTTATACTCCCTTAATATTTTGAAATGTTTAAAAATGGAATAAGGACTTCATTTTAAAAATGCATTTAGCCATAGTGCGGGAGGACAGGAGGAGGGGAAGATAGGGGAAGTCAAAATCCTCATCTTCTGCAAAACCAATGAATTAAAATACAGAATCTCATTTAGGAGTGTGGCTTAAATGCTAGAAGCAGCGGGAAAGGGAATTAAAGTATTCCTTAAGGAGGAGGGTCAGATGGAAGTAGGGAAAGGGGACCACTTTTTTCCCTGATTGAAATTTCTAGCACTATTTAGTGTGTTTGACCATGTGCACACTTTACTTCGATGAGATAAAAATTAATTTTAAAATTTAATGTTTCTCCCAGCCATGTGTGGGATGTACGAAATGATGGTCAATTTCCACTCACATTCCCTAGCACGTTCCCAGGATTCAGGTCTTTGATGTGCCCAGGGAAGCAGGACTGTGATGTTAGGACCATCAGCTGAGGCTAAGGGGACACCTGCACCCTAGACCATAAGCTATGTGGAGGCAGGGATCTTGCCAACTACGCCCACTTAGCCCTGTGCTAGGCCCTCTAAATAACGGTAGCTATTGGCTGGGCACAGTGGCTCACACCTGTATTCCCAGCACTCTGGGAGGCCAAAAGAGGTGGATTGCTTGAACTCAGGAGTTCGAGACCAGGCTGAGCAAGAGACAGACCCCATTTGTACTAAAACTAGGAAAAAAACTAGCTGTATGTAATAGCACATGCCGGTAGTCCCAGCTACTTGGAAGGCTGTGGCGGAGGGATTACTCAACCCCAAGAATTTGAGGTTGCTATGAGCTACCATGCCACGCCACTCTACCCAGGATGGCAGAGTGAGACTCTGTCTCAAAATAATGATAATAATAATAGCCAGTATTGTTGTTATTATTCATTTACTATGTGTCAATTACTTATTCTAAGTATTTACATGCGTTACACCACGTAATCCTACCAGCGTGCCACCAGACAGATATAGTTGTTATTCCCATTTAGCAGATGAGAAGACTGAGGGTCACAGTAATTTACCCAACATTCCCTGCCAGTAAATGGTGAGACCAGGCTTTGATTCCAGTCTGACACCTTCTCTCATAATGACAACGTGTACTCAATAAATATTTGTGAACGGAAAACAACACAGTCTCAGACAGGAGGGGAGCAAATCGCTGTGAAGTCAAAGAAGAAAAAGAAAGGCCAGTTCTCCTTAATTATTTGCAATCTGAATACAACACAGAAGCCCCTAAATCCCACCCGAGCGAGGAAGAGTATATAATTTTAGCCCAGGAAAAAAAAAAAGCTGCCCTCAGATTGTGGAGAGTGCCCAAAGGGCACCAGCTTTGAGCACAGCTACTGCCTGGAGAACTCTTCTTCAAGGTGACCTTAGTGCAAACATATCTGGAGTCATGAAGAAAGCAACTCACTCCCTGAGGAGGAAGCAGGGAGGACACCTAGAGCCAGACCTCATGGGGCTACCCTGGAACTCTACAGGCAGCACCTGCACCTGGTGCCCAAGTTGCCTACTTTCATTTTTTTGAGGCAGAGTCTCACTAATGTCACCCTCAGTAGAGTGCCTTGACATCACAGCTCACAGCAACCTCAAAGTCTTAGGCTTAAGCGATTTTCTTGCCTCAGCCTCCCAAGTAGCTGGGACTACAGGTGCCTGCCACAACGCCCAGCTATTTTGTTGTTGTTGTCATTGTTGTTTGGCAGGCCTGGGCAGGCTTCAAACCCGCCAGCTCTGGTGTATGTGGCTGGCACCCTAGCTGTTGAGCTACAGGCCCCGAGCCCAAGTTGCCTATTTTTAAAAATGAGAATCAACATCTCCCTGTTCAGAGAATTTGTGCTCCCCCCCCACCCGGAACTATACCTTGAAATCCTGACCCCAAGGTGATGGTGTTAGGAGGCGGGGCCCCTGGGAGGTGGTGACAGTGGCCTTCAGTACTAGGTCAAACACTTGGAGTTTACCAAAACAATCCAGCTCCTTCTGCGTGCCCTGTGGCATTGTACCCTGAGGCTGGTTCTCAGAGCTGCCACCTTCTGCTGCAACTGAGCCCATAAAATGAACCACTTCCCAGCTGCCCTTAAGGCTGAGTCACACTGGCCATTCTGAGGCAGTCTCGCCCCTGTGAAGGGATGGGTTATCTTCTGACCTAGCCTCTCCCGGCCCCACGTACAAAGGCAAAGTCTCAAAAGAAGAAAGCGTCTGCCTTTTGCCCCTCTCCTTGGCTGTTCTTCCTTCTAGGCTAAAGGAGCAGCCTGTGGGGAGGCTGCAGACAAGCTCCAACCAGGAGGACCAACGCCACACACTAGGGTAGCAGCAGAGAAAGGCAGAGAGGCTGGCACCCTCCAGTACCCAGGACCAGCTACCCGGGCCCCTGCCTGCCCAGCTCTAGATGTGTGGTTATGCTAACACATGGCAAGGAAGAAAGGGGAGAGGGAAGGAAACAGCCAGAAAGGAGGGAAGAATCTTGCTTGAGCTGTCGTAGTCTGATTTTTATTTCTTACAAGAAAATGCATTTCCAGGCCCTGCAAGAGCATTTGTAATACCAAAAATTGGAGAGAATTAATTTGGAAGCATTGACATTGACTGTCAGTCGTCCACACGGTGAAATACTGTACAGTGTTACGCACACATGCGCTTATACAGTGGCACGCGGAGATCTCTAGGACGTGTTGTTAAGTGACACAGACCGGTCAACAGAACAATACGCTGTCTCGCCTTAGGAGAGGGTTAAGTCCCAATAAACCCATTGTGCACCAAAAACCTTATCAGTTGAAAATGCATTTAATGTTCCTAACTCACTGAGCATCATACTGTGTTTCCCCTAAAATAAGACCTACCCCAAAAATAAGCCCTAGCAGGATTTCTATGCATTTGTTAAATATAAGCCCTACCCCAATAATAAGACCTAGTGCTGGGCATGGCTATGCAGTATATCTGCATGGCGTGGATACAGATGCAGACAGATACACTGCATAGCCACGCCACGCATTTCGTGGAGTGGTAAGGAAGACTGGAATACCTTTTATCTACCACAGCTCCTTTCTCTGAGCTGTTCACACTCGCGAGGGTGCGCGTGTGGTAACCACGGTCGCAGGCATCCTATCGCACACATGCGAATGGCTAGGGGAAAAGAGTTCAGGCATCACTAGTGCCAGCCCCACCAACAAGGTCGGCTGCCCCTGCTGTCAGGTTCCAGAAGATGATGACTTAACTGTATTTGAATAAATGTAGATTGTTGTGTTATACTTAATAAAAATAAGACACCCCCTAAAAATAAGCCCTAGTGTGTCTTCTTGAGAAAAAAATGTAAGACCGTGTCTTATTTTCAGGGAAACACGGTAGCTAAGCCCGGCCTGCCTGCCTCAAATGGGCTCAGAACACATGCATCATCTGCAGTTGGACAGGGTCCCTGACACAAAGCCGTTCTACAATATGCTGGTGACCATTTCATTCAAGTCACCCAATGCTGTTCTGACGATGAAAAGCAGAACAATCGTCTGGGTACTGGGAACATGGAGAACTCAGGTCGCCTCCTCACCAGCATAAAGTCAAAATACCATTATGTCGGTGACCATCTGTATATAGCATTGACCTATTTACATAATTTTTTAAAAAGTGTACAGATGCATGTATATTTCTATCGAAGGGCAGATAGGTTAGTACAAACACACCACTGTTAACTATGCTTATTCCTGGGGATTGTAGGGGGGTAGGGCCAGGTCCAGCATGAACAAAGTCTCACTTTTCACTCTATAGTCCAGGGAGAAAGTTGTTAAAAAGCACAGTGTCAATTTCCTCCCGCCCCTTTGGTAATTAAGTTCAAGACTTGTGGATCCTGAATAGGCTTAGTATCTCGGGCAATCGTCCTACAGATGCCTTTGAGCCTAGACTCCCAAACATCCTGACCCACCTTCCACTGCAGAAAGTGAGACCCATGGCGACATGGGCGGCGACCCCATTTGAACTGCCACGGTGATGGTGCCACGTCTGGGTGTCTGCCCGTCCCCACACTGGATGCCTAGGAATGAAACTCTTACACTCCAACCAAATAAGCAATTGGGCTAATAAAGGGTTGTTATGACACCCCACATCCAGCTGAAACATTCTCACTCTGCTCCGGGGGGGGACCCTCCACAGCCCTACAAGCTTGCCCAGGCAGTCTGTTGCCGATAATGTTGGGGAGACCTCCTTGGGACCCAGCTCTGCCTTGCTATTCCTGGAGGAAGGACTCGCTACCACTTCTCCTCAGCACTCAGATGGGGCAGCTGGGCTCTTGCCCTTTGCTGGCTTTTGGGGCTTGGCTAAGTGTGGGTCTATCTGATGCCATCAGGAAGTAGGGGAGCAAATGTATGTGATCTGTGGATTACACAGGCGCTCAGAGCGATGAAGGTTCTCTGATCCAAACTACAGTGTGTAGGAGCGAGAGGGTTTCCCAAGTGGCTGCAGTGAAGGAATGTCTGAGGGCATTCAGAAGACATGGTTCCCCTAACACAGACTGCCGCCTGGCGGGGCAGGGCCCACCCTAGGTCCCAAAGAGACCTGCCTGGCTGGAGCTGAACAAAGCCCTTTGCAAACATCACATTTCAAAGTGCAAATTAAGAATAGTGCCACTGAGTAGAGGAGAGGGGTGTGTGCTGAGGATTCTATTTCAAAGATGGCACTAGGACCTCCAGAGGAAATGACTAACTTGAGCTGACCTTGGCACAGCAATCACAGGGCACAGGGATGGCCTCTGGGTAGCTGCTCTCCAGGTCCCCTTGGGGAAAGAGGATGATACCACAGTCCCTGCTCACTGGGTTTCCCGCCTGGTATGGCCAAGTCCCACTTCAGTCCAATACTCCATCTGATAAATCTCAATTAGCCACCAACTGTGTGCGTAACCTTGAGCTGGGCAGACACAGAGGGCAGCCCGGAGCCAGCACACACTGCTCAGCAGGGACCTGGCAGGGCTGTCACTGGCAGAGCAGCTGCCAGATCAGGGAGTCATGAAGATAAGAGGAACTTGCCACGGAAGGGTGAGCACCCAGAGGGGACACAAGCGGAGGCCAGGGCAGGACGGTCACTACAGAACCGTCCCTCTCCACCTCACATCCACAGGGAGGTGGTCGGAGCAGGGACCCTACCTCCTCCTGTTCTGTTCCTCAGGCTGGGCGGCGAGCCCAAGGCCCCCTTATGATGTCAGCTTTATAAGCGGAGTGTGGAGGATGAGTCATAGTTGTGGCGCTGTACTGCAGGGGGTGTGGAAGTTGTGCCCTGCCATGTGCTGGGCTCTGTGTGCGGGCTTGGGCGTGGTGTAGGGAGCCGCAGTACCGCACAGCATCGTGGTAACAGCAGAGCCGCCCAGGAGCACCACCCCAGACCCCCCAACTCCTGACCCTTCCCCACCCTGGGGAGCTACAGTGACGTTCTTTGCTCAGGAGGGCTGGAGGGACATCCAGGCATCAGACTGATGCCCAGATCCTCCCCCCCCACCATTAGCCCAGGTAGACCCCGACCTGGAGACCCAAGTGTGACCTCACCCATCAGTCTCATGCCCGTGGCCCCTGCTCTTGCTGCCCATCCACCAGACCAGTGCCTGTAATGTGATCAGCTTGAAAAGATTAAAGAAAAAACAAAAAAAGCCCTCCAAGTAACAAAGAATCCTATAATTACTTGGCAGCTACTTGTCCTTGGTAATTTTATACTTGTGTTGCTGTAATTACATATTAGTGGAGTTAGGGAGTCACAGCTCTCAGGGGCCGAGCAGTGACATCTGCAGGGTTTTCAAATAAGAGAGAAAAGTCAGGTGGGAGCCTGGCTGCTGGGGTCCCTCTAACTGTGGCTCCCCCAGGCCCCGGTGCATCTGTGCCCGCTGGTGCCAGGCCCTCGCTTATTTCTGCTTCCCTGACCTCTAACCCCATCCTCCCAGCTGGGTGCATGTCTGCTCTGGGCCATGCTCTCCTCCGCCCGCCATCGGCCCCCATGCCCACTGTCCTCCTCACAAGCCTCAGATGGTTTTTTTTTTTCAAAAGGCAAAAAAAGAGTAAAGATTAAATAACTTTTTTATCTTATATGGAGACTTGTTTACATCGTTTAAGTCCAAAAGGGGGCAAGTATTTTATCTGAAGATGGATAACTGGGAGACGGAGCCCAGCAAGAGCTGTCCCCAAGCTGCCCGGCCGCTCAGCCATTTAGCACCTACTGCAACATTTCCCTTGTTGCATTTTTACTGGGAGAAAATTGCGCGCTGCAAAGTTGCTGAAGTCAATCTGTTCAGAGTTTGATGGTGTTGTCCTTGACCTGCAGATACAGCTGCAGTGATGACAGGAACTATAAGCGAATAGATTCATTTTATAGTAACTAAAACATTTCAAGGGAAGCCCAGGTTCAGAAGGACTAATTTTGGAAGACCTTACAATAAATGAACTCAATAAGAGAGGAGGAAAAAGGCAAACTGCTCCTATCACTGGCTGCCTGCATCTCTGTGGGCTCACCACCGCCTGCAGATCAGGCCCAATCTCCCCGTGAGTGTGGCTGCCCCGCCCCGCAGCCCCAGGGCCTCCCTGGATGGGGATCCTGGAGAGGAGGATGGGTGCTGGTCAGGCGTCCCTCACTGCTCCCAGGGCCCCGTCCCTCTCCCGGGGGCACAGGTGCTGCTACGGGAAGCTTTCAGGTGGTACCTGGGACTTCTTGGCCCCCACCAGACTCCTCGGTTCAAGGTGGTCCAATGTTTTCAGAATCAAACCCTTGTAAGATGGAGACAGTCACCAGACCAGGGAGAGGCTGACGTCCCCCAGCTTCCAAGACCCATGAAATGACACTAATGAGCCCTACACCATCAGCACCCAGGGGAATCAGAGGGGACACACCTTGTCCCCTGTTGTGATCTGTCAGAAGCCCAGAAGCCCAGAAGCCCCTGGACTCACGATTTAGTGAGAAAGAGAATCTGGAGGCCCTAAGCTCCATTTCTGAGGACACCACTGAGAGACGCCAGGCAGGTTTATCTGATGGGGAAAATTGGCAGTGGTCAAACACACCCCCATTACCAGGGTCCCTCCATCCCCAGCACCTCCTGAGCAAACTGCACTGGGGACTCTGTCAACTCCTGTTGGGTCAGCACCCAGGCCTCAGGCCCCAAAGCAGCCAAGGGGGTCAGGGTTAGCTGAATACCTGCTCCAGACTGTCCCCACAGCCCATCTCAGCCCCATCTGCACCCTGGGCTGGACCAAGATCTCAGGTGGGGAGTGATAACAAGAGCCAACTGGAGAGGGATGCAATCCCCACCAGACAACAGGGGCAGAGACCCTGTGAGTGCATGTGGGGAGCAAGGAGGGAGTCAGGAGGTGACCTCCACCACCCAGGAGAGACAAGGGGTCAGGAGGTGACCTCCACCACCCAGGAGAGACAA
>NW_003852414.1:20318406-20327611 GCF_000181295.1 Otolemur garnettii | reverse complement strand
GGGTCAGGAGGTGACCTCCACCACCCAGGAGAGACAGGGTCAGGAGGTGACCTCCACCACCTAGGAGAGACAAAGGGTCAGGAGGTGACCTCCACCACCCAGGAGAGATAAAGGGGTCAGGAGGTGACCTCTACCACCCAGGAGAGACAAAGGGTCAGGAGGTGACCTCCACCACCTAGGAGAGACAAAGGGTCAGGAGGTGACCTCCACCACCCAGGAAAGATAAAGGGGTCAGGAGGTGACCTCTACCACCCAGGAAAGACAAAGGGTCAGGAGGTGACCTCCACCACCTAGGAGAAACAAGGGGTCAGGAGGTGACCTCCACCACCCAGGAGAGACAGGGTCAGGAGGTGACCTCCACCACCCAGGAAAGACAAAGGGGTCAGGAGGTGACCTCTACCACCCAGGAGAGACAAGGGGTCAGGAGGTGACCTCTACCACCCAGGAGAGACAAAGGGTCAGGAGGTGACCTCCACCACCCAGGAGAGACAAGGGAATCTCGTCTGTGGGTGACATCTGTGGGGATAGTGAGGACCAGCAGACTCCAGGGTCCCTCACTAAGGCAGTCAGCTACACCTCCTGGAGGACTGCACACACAGGCTGTGTCACCACTGTCCTTGCTTAGCCCACTCTGCTGTACCATCCCTAAAACACACTTGCTAGGATGGTGTCCACGGCAGGGGAGACGGCCCAGGCTCTGGCCAGCTCTCTCAACCGTGAGCCTTACCCTGCTCTATACCTGGGTGAGAGGACGAGGAGGGAACAGTCTCAACAGCTCAACAGTATATGAGCTTGGACGCCAGTGCTCAGAAGCCACAAAGAAGCTGGCTGCACACCACAGGCCTCCTCCCCTGGCCTTGGAGGAGAAAATCCATGGGATAGCTGTGGCCCCAAAGGTCTGTGTTTGTAGAGGCCAGAGGTGAGGAAGCAGCATTTTCGAGTTTCTCTTCATTCAAACGAGTACTGAGCTCAACCATTGGCAGGGCAGGGGGTTGAGTCCTGGTTTTCAGGAAAAGCAAATAGCCCTTAAAGCTATGGAGGCAGGCAGGCACCAGGCAGCAGTGGGGACAGCACAGATTCACAGGGAAACAGAGACCAGCAATCCTGCCCTCTGAGAGCCGGTGCAGAGAGACAGGGAGAGGGGGAGAGAGGCTGACAAGCACAGCACAAACTGAGGATAGTTCTTCCGGGGGGCAATGGCAGTTCTGGGGGGCCTTCTGGCCATAGTGACCCTGCAGGGGAAAACGAAAGGGGAAACTCTCCACGTGAATGAGACTTCAAGGACAAAGGGGACAGTGTGGGGAGCCAAGAGGCAACCTGCTAAACACTTGGACTCTTCATGTGCTTCCTGGGGTCCCTGCAGGGACAAGTGCCCTGGTCCCTGATGGGAGGTTTAAAAGTGGCTGTCAGTGCCCAGCACCTGGGGAGAAGGTCCTGGGATCAGTCAGCTATTCACAGAAGCTCCAGGAGACCCAATCAGGGGCTCTGGGAATAGCTGTGAAGGTACAAGGGACACTTGGGCAGCACAAGGAAACGGAAGGCCCCCCAGAAGCAGGCTGGGCTGCTAGGTGGCACCTTTCTTTGGGTCCCCCCTCCACCCACGCTCTCACAAGGCAGCAGCCCACCTCCTGCATTTACCAGGGAAAAAGGGAGGCCTGTGGGGGAGGGTTTGCATGGCCAGCTGGCCGGGACAGAACAGGTCTTGTCCCTCAGGTGACACAGGTACTGAGTGGGGTTGGGGCCAGTCAACCTCAAGGTCTTTGCTGAGGCTTTCTGGCAACTCTTCCCCCTCCCAGGGCTCCTCTGTGATTTCACAGTCTGAGAGATTCTTAGATGACTCCCTGTTCCTCTAATCACTTCAAGAAGCTCACACTTTCTGGCATGCATGGGTTGGCTGCCCATAGACACAGCTAAGTGAGTACAGACCAGCCACGCCCGCAACCTCCAGCCACCTGCTGGCCGTGTGTGAGCACTGTCTGTGCACAGCTGCCTGCAGGACCCCATGGGCCTGTGACCATTGTCCTAGATCACTGTTGTCCAACCTTTGCTACCTCATGTCACACTTGAAGCTATATTTAAACATCCACGGCACGCTTAAATTATATTGACACCCTCCTCAAAAAGAGTAAAAAAAAAAAGAATATAGTTACTGTGCTGTGAACTTCTTTTGAAAATAATTGAATTAACCATCTTTAAAAATTTCTGTGGCACAGCAGTGAGCCACGGCACACGGGTTGAAAATCACTGCTCTGACCATGAGACGTCCTCCTGGGACGCTCAGTTGATTTCCCACAGTTTCTATTTTTAAAGGTAAATAGTTTCTTTCTTCTTTACCAGTCACTCCTCTTCCGTCCTCTCTGCTAGCACCTTGAGATCTTGTTGACTGCTAACGGTCACAGTGCCCCAGGGCTGGGTCCCTGCCTGTCTGCCCTCCCCTGGAGATCCTGGGTGAGTTAGACGCCACCCACATGTGGCCATACGCCCTAAATATTTACTATCTGGCTCCTTACAGAAAAAGTGTGCTGACCCTGACCTAAAGGGACACCTGTACAAGCATGCTCCATGAACATTTGCTGGAACGAATGGAGAAAAGCAACACCGACACCCCCCCGCCCCAAATCACACCTGTTGTAGGCTGCTTGGGCTGCCGTGTCAGAATACCCTGGACTGGGAAGCTTACAAACAACAGAAAGTGATTTCTCTGCATTCTAGAGGCTGGGAAGCCCCAGGTCAAGGCCCTAGCAGACTCAGTATCCAGAAAGAACCTGTGTCCTGGTCCAGGTGGACAGCCACCTTCTCATTTCAGACTCACACAGAGAGATGAGGGAGCTCCCCAGGCTCTAACAGGGGCACTAATCCCCTTCGTGGGAGCTCCACCCTCATGACCTGATGACCTCCCCAAAGCCCCACCTTCTAACGCCATCACCTTGGGGGAGAGAATTTCAGCAGATGAATTTTACAGGGGCACAAGCATTTGTCTGATGCCTTGCTTAAACACAAATGAGACTCGGATTGTCACACTGGATAGGAGGGAAAGCCTGAGAAATTACACCTCCTTTATTCTCCTCCCAGGGACACTTTGGGATCAGGTGAGGGAATAGCTGTCACCTGCCCTGAGGGCTTTGGAGAGGAAGGGCAGGCACAGAGCTGCCCACACAGCCTCTTCCTGCTAATAAGAGGAAGGCTGCACACATTTTATAGAGTCAATCACTGTTTCCTTGCAAAGCTTTTGCACTTTAGATTGTTTGAGCCCCAGAAGTTGAAGTCGCCCCAGAGTCACATGGCTTGTACATGGCAGATGTGGGCTCTGAGTCTCTGATAGTGCCATTTCTGCCAATTTAGGAGATTCTCATCTCCACCCGGGCACATGTGCCCAATCTTCCTGGCTGGCATCAAGGGACAGAATATTCCAGAAAGGACTTATTTACTTATTTCTTCACAGAGTATCATGAATTACTTAAAAAAAAAAAAAAAAACAGACTCAGATTCTCAGTTCATTTCAGCCATAATTATGGAGCCATGAGGTACCAAAGATATGAGGGCAGGGATCCCAGAGGATGACACCTCCAAGCCAGGTGGCTGCTTGAGAAACTAGGTTCACCCAGGCTATCTGTCTGCAAATCTCCACTGAGAAAGCAACGCTTTACCTGATGTATGAGGAAACAGAGTGAGGAAGGGAAATTCGTGTTTCTGTGTGTACAGGGAGCCCACTGGAATGTGGCCAAAATTAAAACAGAAAACTCCGGATCCCAAGCCCCAGCCTTGGTGACATCTCCTTTATTCCACTCTCAACGTGAGTTTCGACTAAATTTAGGGTTAGATCAGACCTCATGTTAGTGGGACTCTGGAGTGAAGGCAGATACTCAGTACATTCTAACCACACAGATGTTCAGAGATGAGGGGGCTCTGGAGGTGGCACAGGCTGGGTTCCCAGCTGGGGGTGCACAGCACACCCCTCGCCTCCCAGCGGATCGGTCTGGGGTGGGCCTACGCAACAGTGTCCTTTAACAGTTGACTCAAACATTTCTCAGATGCAAGCAGACCTGAGAACCCCTGACCTAATTCAGCCTCCTCGGTCTACAGGTAAGGACTCCAGCCCTGGAGCCTACAAAGAATTTTCCGCTGTTAACCTGGAGCTGTGCAGGGAGTGACTCAGAGACCACGGTGGATCTCCCAGGCCGCTGTCCTCTACTCTGTGCTCGCTCCCTGCCAGGCAACCCAGTGGTGGAAGAATCATCACGGAGTCCAAGGATATTTGAAATTTTCCTCCAGAGACGCTTCTAGTCCCCTCAGCGCTCAGAACACCCTTGGAAGGGAGAGCAGAAACCAACATCGTTGCCCCATTTGGAAAACAGAAGAGCTTCAAGTTTGAGTTCTAGGAGGCAGCGTAGCCCAGGGTTAAGAACACTCAGTACAGTTCAAGACCAGCCTGAGCAAGAGTGAGACCCCATCTCTACCTAAAATAGAAAAACTATCCAGGCATCGTGGAGGGCACCTGTAGTCCCAGCTACTCGGGAGGCTGAGCTGAGAGGATCACTTAAGCCCAGGAGTTTGAAGTTGCTGTGAGCTATGATGATGCCATGCCACTCTACCCAGGGTGACAGAGTGAGATCAAACATTCCCTGTGGACACCAACAGACCCATGGTTCAGTCCTGGCTCTGTGCACACTAGCTGTGTGTTCCTGGGCAACTTACTGAGCCACTCTGGGCTTCAGCTTCCTTGTTGATTAAGTGGGGATAATACAGGCACAGACTCCTAGCAGTGTCATGAGCATGAAAGGGCTTGGCCCACTGTGAGCTTTCAGGAAGCAGAATCTATTCTGAATAAGTTCCTCCATGTCACTCTGGCAGTTCCTACAAGGCCAGGACTAGAATCACAGATAATTTGCAAACAAGTGAGCAGAGACTCAGAGACATCAAACCACTTGCACAAGATCACACAGCAAGTCAGTGATGGGTCTGAGTCTAGAACACAGACCCAGGGGCTCACACTTGGTGCCTGTGGGCTTCCCCCAGACCCCCTAGATGCAGGTTCTCCCCTCAGGCCTTTTTGGCTCTGGTGCGGTACTTTTAAGGAGACTGAAAAATCAGCTCCTTGTTAGAACTCTGCTGGGGCAAACGCAGGAAAGGGAAGAAGGAACCCACGGTCTCTGCTGCCTCCATGATCATCTCAGCCCCTGGCAGGAAAGTAATTAAAACCATGAATCCTGGGCCGGTCCACGTACTGTGGTTCTCTCAGCTCAGCCCTGCTCAGCCCCCTCCCAGGGACCACAGGACAGAGAAGAGCTGATTTGTAAACTGCTGCTCAGCTTGGGGGTTTCTGTCCGATGAGGGACTGTCCATCACACAGAGAGGGGAGAGGACACCTGTGCTCCTGGGGAACAGCCACCAGAACCAGCACGGGAGGCAGGGCCTTTAGAGAGGCCACTCGGGATGCCAGCTGGAAGCCAGGCTAAGGCCACTTGGGAAGATGGGAAGAAGCTCTCTCCCTGTTCTCTGAGCATCTTTGCTCCTGCTGGAGCCATTTCTCTGTAAGACAGAGCTGCAGACCTCAGGAGATAAATCAGCCCCGCAGCACTCGTGACAGAGGCCACTCTGTGGCATGCTGGGAGTCTTCCAGAGACCCCCAAGGGGCAGTGTGGCCCTGCTCTTCCAACACAGGAAAGTCTGCGCTCAGTGGCAACTGTGTCCTGGCCCATGCCCCTCACCCTCTGGGGGCCCAGCTACCTCTGTTACAAAGTGACCAGGTCACACCACGCTCTGACATTCCATGACTCTGAGGCCCACAGAGTAAGGGCACAGCTAGGTAGGCCAGTGGCCAGTGGCCAGCAGAGCCAGGCAGGGCAGCCAACAGGTCCAGGCGGGGCTGGCGGCAGCCTAGGCTATACTCGGAACCCCAGCACAATGACAGCACGGCAGATGGTACCCATGGCCTCCACCTGGCCCACGAGGTTTGAGGATGAGCAAACCACATCCCCTTGGGAAATGCCCCTTCAGAACCTGGGCTTATGACCTGGACAAGTGTGAGAGACCAGAGGACTCCGGATGTCCACGGGGGGGGGCGGTCTTTGGATTCCACTCTACTGGTATCTTCAGACTCCCGGGACTTTTCAGAGTGGGGAAATGATCCCCCTATTTAAGATGACTGCAAGGGAAAGAGAGTCTGGCCCTGCTGCTTCCCAAAGGCAAGGGCAGGGGCAGGGGCGGGGCCTGTGGGAGGTCCTCCACTACCGGTACATTCCCACTCAATCAGAAAACTGGAGCTTATCTAAAAGGCTCCCCCCCACCAAGTATTTTCTTAAAGACTTAAAGGGGGAGGTAGGGCATGACAAGGGGCCTCCAGCCAGAGGGAACTCGGTTTGCCACCCTGAAGTCTCTGCTGCTTCTTAATTAGCGAGGCTGAGAAACCACCTTCCAACATGGGCTTCTCTGCCAGAAATGCCAACTGCTCAACCCTTTGTAGGACCCGTGCCACTGGCCACCTCTGGCGCCCAAGCCCCAGATGGCAATATGCCCCAGCCACCTGGTGCCATCTTCACCAGGCTCAAGGTTATACCCAGAGGTGGTGAGAGCTTAACTGAAACAGCAAAAGAAACTGGAAACCTTTCTAATTCTAGTGGCGTCTGGGGTAGGCGGTAAGACAGAGAAGGGAACCTGGGCAAAGAGGAAGGAGTCAACGGAATATGAAAAGAAACGGTGGGAAGAAAATAGGAGGGCAGCTGCCGTACGCCAGTTCAGGAAATCCTGCCCCCTCCCAGGGGCCGCCCCAAATGCCTGAACCCAGATGGCTGCACTCTCAAGGACACAAGGGTGCCAGGCCAGGACGGGTGTGGACGAGCGTGTGACACCTGATTTCTCTTCTATCCCCACACCCACCTCTGGAGCTCAGAGGCCTCACCACACACAGGAAGACCCAGCTGAACATCCCAGGTCTCCGCTCTGTCCATGCGTATTCACTTGAGGAAATAATGGCCTACTTGGCCGCCAGGTGGAGAATAAGAGCCAATCCCCAGATCCACTCGACCCAGACAAGAGAATTATCTGTAGTGTGGGCGATGAGGTGCCTTCAGTGGCTGAAAAAGTAATGAGGCAGAGTCCTCTGGGCTCTCTCCTCCCACTCCTAGCTCACATCTGGTGGGAAGACACAAAGCACATTATGTAAAAGTGGGAGAGGCCGCCATCTTGGATCTCCAAACTTGGGTGCGAAGTCCAGCTGTGCTTGAGTCATACCTAGGTCCCCAGAGGCAGAGGTGAGCCTTGTCATGCTACAGAGCTGTTAAGCCATCCTGGGCCGTAGTTATAGAGACGGAGTCACCTCTTCAGAGGCAGCAGGACTTGGGATGGGCAGGTGGAATCTTGGTTTTGGAAACTTCTTGGGAGTGGCATAAGATGAGACCTTGGTCAGTTGGGGCTGTTACCAGGATACCATAACCCAGGTAGCTTACACAACATTGACAGATGATTCACTGTCCTGCAGGATGGGGAGTCCAGGACAGAGGGAGCAGCTGCCTCAGCCCCCCAGGAGCACCCTTTCCTGGTTTGCAGATGCCATCTTCTTCCCGTGCCCTTGCATGGTGGAGAGTGGGATGGTCTCTCCTGTGCCCCTTCTCCCAAGGGCATGAATCCCATTCATGACCCAATGACCTCCCAAAGGCCCCATCTCCTGGCGCCATCCCCTTAGGGGGGGGGCTTCAACATGTGGATTTTGAAGAGACACAAACATTCAGCCCATGTCAGATAAGGTCCAGATCTGTTAGAGTAAGGAGTTCAGGGAAATCCAAGGTAAACCTCATACTGCCTGGGGGAGAGGGCGTGAGAAGACCCCAAATTGGCGAGACTTGTGGGAGGCAGTGGAAACGGAGACCAAGACTCTGGGACTGACTCATCTGAAATCTCAGCACGACCCAGCCAGGAGTTTGCTTGGAAAAACTGACACAGTTAACAAACAACCTCGGGCTCTAAGAGCTGCCTGGGGGCCTTCCAGAATCCTGATGATTAGTCCAGGCAGAAGAGGAGAAAGCAGAGGCCACAGAAATCTTAAAGAGAATACTGCTGCATGTTGGGTCTCAGGGACAGAAAGAAAAATAGTTACAGAGAGTTGGTGGCTGCCCCAACAGGGTTGAGATGGGCTAGTTCCAGACCCTCCTCCAAAGCCCGACTCAGGGCTCTGCCGTCCGTTTTTGGGTACGACTCTACAAAGGAGGGGGTCAAAGGAGATGTGGTCAGACTGGAGACAGGTGAGGGTCACAGGTCAGAGCAGTTGGACCAGCCCTACAGAGAGGCTTGAAGCTGCCCCACAGCTCCTGGGCCCAACGCCCTGGTTAGGGGACCAGGGTGAGACAGCTACAAATCCCAAAATGGGAGGTCTCCTGAGGGACCTTGTGCCCCGCCCCTTGGGGTCTGACAAGGTAACCCAGGTTACTGGGACAAATCCTAATTTGTTACAAGCACCACCCCATTCTCTCCGGCAATATGGTAGAGCCAGTGTCCAGTGACCACCGCCTCCCACCTGGCTGCTCGCACACTTCATGGAGCCTGAGACGGGGCTGCAGTCCCCAGCTCCTAGCGGACAGGGACTAGATCCCAACAGCCTCACAGGGTTTGCCCTCCATGGATGGGGTGTGGGCAGAGAGAAAGGGAGCAGTGGCAGGGAATTAAGTTACAAGTCCCCAGGGTGGTGATGGAGCTCTGGAGACCAACAATGTATCCACAAGTACCCAATGGACGGCATGACATGGGGACCCCTGTCTGGGGCCATGCACGCCCAGCCTGGGCAACGTGCAGAGAAGAAATAAGAGGTCAAGTTTAAAAGTTCCATGGACAGAGCAGGAATGGTGGCTTGTACCTGTAATCCCAGCACTCTGGGAGACCAAGGCAGGTGGATTGCTTGACCTTAGGAGCTCAAGACCAGCAAGAGCAAGACTCCATCTCTACTAAAAAAAATAAATAAATAAAAAATAAAAATAGGAAAACTAGCTGGGCATTGTGGCAAGCACCTAAGGTCCCAGCTACTTGGGGGGCTGAGGCAAGAGGATCGCTTGAGCCTAAAAGTTTGAGGTTGCTGTGAGCTATGATGCCATAGCACTCTACCCTCTACCCAAGGTGACAGAGTGAGACTGTCTCAAAAAAGAAAAAAAAAAAAGAAAGAAAGAAAGAAAGGGCTCGGCGCCTATGGCTCAACCGGCTAAGGCGCCAGCCACGTACA
>NW_003852414.1:20282919-20318177 GCF_000181295.1 Otolemur garnettii | reverse complement strand
AAAGAAAGAAAGAAAAAGTTCTGTGGGTGCTGGGCTGAGATGTGCACTTTTTCTTACAGCAATGGGAAGACTTTGAAGGCAGGTGGGAGGGCAGGCAGCGCAGTCAGAGTCCAGATGTGTCCTCAGAGCCTCCTCCTCTCCACCAATGGCCTCCCTTCCATTTATGTTCCCAGAACAGTGCCCAGTCCACAGAGGGGGGGTGTAAGGAAGTTCCTGAACAAGCAGTGGGATGCGGGGCTCCAAAAGGGGTGGGGGCATCTACTGAGTGTCAAACATGACATAATGTTCACAACCACCAGTCAAAACTCGAGTGGAGAAGAGGCTTATTCAATTATTGCTCTTAGAGGATCCTCTTCGAAAGAAGTATTTTAATATATCACGGATGGCGACATACTTAGTATCAAAGATGCTCACAAAACTGCCTTTTATGGAGAGTGCGTCTAGTTAACCCAGTAACTGTCATCTGTACACAAAGTAAGTTTGGGGCTGGGATGAAGGCTTTGGCTCTGGGTAAGAAAGGAGAGGACGGCCACATAGGTTAGGCGCTTCCTGGGGACAGAGAACAGAATTAGACTCAGAGAAGAGTTTAGAGAAAAAGAACGTCTAAACTGGGTCCTTAGGTTGTTTGCTGAGACGTGATCTCTTGTGTCTGTCTCCCCATGAGAGCTTCTGTCACTTCTGATGGCTCACTCACGCTGTTGTGTCGGGGAAGGGTTTTGTGGAGTTATGCACCCAAATTGGCTCAGGGTAAAAACACAGGATGTTCCCACAGTGCTGGGGACAGACAGCTAAGGACAGTGACACCTGCCGCCAGCGGATGAATCACAGATCACCAACACTGAAGCCAGCCTTCAGGGTCCCAAGACACCCTCAGGAGGACACAGGGCTGTGCAAAGGCAGGGTGGGTGATTTGGCCATGACATCTGGGGACATTTGGGAGAGTCCATTGCCACAAGCTGATCTGTGTCCTGTCGTGACCAGCACCTGCTCTGTCTCCCCGGTGTGATGAGTTTCAAGTCTCCCAACTCACCCAGACACCCAGGAAACCAACAGGACAACACCCAGAGGAAGTCTGTCATGGGGAAAAAAATAATAATGGGCTTTTGCACCAAGCCCGGCTCTGGCAATCTAAATATTCACCTTGTATGCCAAGTGGAAGGTAAGGGGAAAAAGGAAAGAAAGAGAAAAAATATAAATAAAAAGCAATTGAAATCCTCCCAGAAAGAAGGCCTCCCTGCCTGCCATCAAGCCCTCGCCCTGTGACTCCCCCGAGCTTGATAGGACCAGCAATGGGGATGGGTGGCTGTAATTACAGGGAGACGGGCTGAAGCCACTGCTCAAATTAAACTCCTTTAAAAAAAAAAGAAAAAAGAAAAAAACACTTTCAATAAAGAGAGGCTAAACTCGGCGTGTGTTAGTCGTCACCGTAGCACTGTTGTTCCAGGAGGATTAACAAACAGGAAACGCAGGGCCCAGAAATTTTGATCAAGCAAAGTATTCTAAGGGGCTTTATTCCCTCCTTCTTTCATGAAAACTGCACTACTATGATTCAGTTCCATGTATAATACAGACACACGCACATGCTGGGTCACTTCCGCCCGGGGGGCACAACGGGATCCTCTGAGGAACAAGTATCTCTGTTCAGGTCTGTTGGGGGGAAAGCCCTATGTACAAAAACATATATAAAAATGGCCTCATATGGAAATCTGTAAAAAAAAATAAGTATGTGATTTCATAGCTAAGGTGGTGGTTTTGAACTTGGGAACACAAGACAAAAATATATTTATTAGCTCAAGGTTTGGTAACATGGTTTACGGGAGACCAGTGGAAAAGCCAGCAGGCTGGGCTAAGCCTGGCGTGGGATGGGCCCTCTCCAAACAGCCGAGCACAAAAGTAGTTAGACCCAAGGGCCCCAAGGAACCGAGAGAGGACTGTCTGAACCCTGAACCCTGGGGCTGTCTGTTACCAGGCACAGAAGAGAAACCAGCTTAAGAAAAAAAGGGCATGGGCTACAAAGACAGAGGGAGTGATTCAGGAGACCCATGCAGGTGGGCCTCTAGAAAGTTCTAGAACAAGGAGCTAGAAACTCTTCAGAAATCCAAGCCATTTGCGGTGTCTTCCTGCCCGTCTTCTCCGTCTCTCACTACTCCACTGTCTGGCCCTGTGGCTGCACAAGGAGCCCCACGGCTCTCAGGTCTCTGCAAACCTCCCTCTCACCCACTGCCCACAGAAGCCTGCAGAAGCCCATTGGCCCTTTCGGCTCAGGCTGCAGTTAACAAAACGCCACAGATGGAACAACAGGCATTCTTTTCTCGCAATTCTCAAGGCTGGAAGTCCAAGATCAAGGTGTGCCCAGGGTTGGCTTCTCTGAGGCTTCTCCCCGTCCTGGGTTCCCTCATGGGTCTTCCCTCTAGCTGGGTCTGTCCTATTCTCCTCTTCTCAGAGGACACCATCATGGGATGAGACACCCTACTGACCTCATTGTAACTTAACCACCTCTTTAAAGACCCTGTCTCCACACACAGTCCCATTCTGAGAAGCTGGGGAGATGGAACTATCACGCGTATTTTGGGAGGGACATGATTAAGCTTGTAACAGCCTACTAGGCAATTAGCTGCTAGCCAGGTGACCAATCCGAAAAAGAATGTTCTAGAAAGAAAAAAAGAGCTGGAGAAGAGGAGAGTATGATCATGAAGAATCTAATAAGTCAGGTTAAATATTTTAGACTTTACCTTCAAGGTAACTCTAAGAGTGCTGAAGGGTTTCACGCAGAGAGTGGCATGACACACTTGGTGTTGGAGACAGATCCCTGTGGGGGCATCACGGAAAATTCACTGGAGGGGACACAGCAGGTGCAGGGAGACCAGGAACTGCTGGCAGTGTAGGTGACAGTGAGAGTGACATAGACTACAGAGAACATTCCATGTCACCAGGGGGAGTCCTGGGTGCACTGGAGAGAATCTCAGTAGGAGCACCTGGCACTCCCATGAGTTGGACTCAGGAGTCGGGCGGAGAGGGAAGAGCTCAGGAACAAGTGGGAAGTGAGACAGAAAACTGTGATGGAGATGAAGAATGGGATTTTTGGAGGTGGAAACAGAACTTCCAGACATCTTTGGGCTTCCAAAATAGACTGACCCCTGGGGACAAGCGGGAGACCTGGGGAGAGGATTGTCGTGAGGAGATGCTGGGGTGTGGATGGAACGTGGAACCCTGGCAGTGGGGAGGGGAGAGAGAGAGAGGTCCCCAGGAAGCCGGGGATTTAAGGACAGAAGCCAGTCAGGGGCAGCCAGAAGGGCGAGAGAAACCAAGGCAAGGTGGTAGCCCCCAGAACATTCTCAGAAAGTAGTCCTCGGAGGATGTGGACACACAAGTGAGAGAGTGACCTGTCCAGAGGGCATCAGTGGCCTGGGTGGACACAGCTTCAGGGGCACGTGGGTTTGAAAGCCAAGTTTTCACAGGAAGCGGAGCTAAAGGGACAGCCTGGGCATTGCTTGGCTGGGAGGAGGAAGAGAAGGAGAAGTCTTAACTGGAGAGGTCAGACATCCCCAAGGAACTTCCTACGAGGGAGAAGATTAGAACAAGCTGGAATGGCATTGACAAAGAGCCTGTGGACAAGGAGCGATTCCGAGGAGGCAAGAAGGAGCACTGGCTTTGGGGAAGGGAAGGGACGAGTCCCCTGCTTAATGACAGCAATCAGAGCCTGCGGTGGAAGCTGGAGAACCCCGTGCAGGGCGTGTGCAGGGGAGACACTCAAACAGAGGGATATTTTATGGCTGTCCTGAGTGCGGGCTGAGTGCACAAACAAAGGAATGAACAAATAATGAATGCCCAGCAGATTTGGCAGCAGATACACTGATCAGTCTTGTTAGTTTTTATATGATTTGTCCGAAAAGGGACACCTGTGCCCCTCAGCTATTTGGAACCTACAGAGCCAGGCAGGACCCACCTAAACCTTGTGGAATTAGACCACCACATTACACAGACAAGCCACGTATTTCCTCCAGAAAATTCTGAACTAACTGGAAGAGCTGAAGGACTGTAATTACAGAGCTAACACTCTGTTGCCTGGGCGGGTGATGTGAGGGGCTGTGGTTAGCAGCCAAGACAGCAGCAAGGACTGCCTGGGGGGAGCTCCTCCTCCCCCTCCCGCCTCACTGCCCCCAGCCCCCCTATAGGAGCACAGGTGCCGGCTGACTGCTCTGGGACACCCCCAGGGTCCAGATTAAAGCCCACTAGGATCACTGGGCCATTGAATCCCAAATTAAATCACCCCCGCAGGTCCTCTCTCTCCGCTTCCTGGGCTCATTAGGGCCCAGATAATGCAGCATCCCCTCCCACTAATGCCCCAGGAGCAGTGCAGGAGGGAAGCCGGCCTCCCGACTACCTCAGGAAAGAGAAATAAGGAGGGGACGGTCACTGACTACAGCCCCAAAGTTTTTAGTGCTTTGGAAAAACTTTCTCCTGACCATGCAAGATCTGGGGCGTCAAGTCGGGATCCACCAAGATGTGCCCATACACGGAATAGACACTGACCCACATCCCAGCCCCCAAGTCCAACGTTCTGGATTTACTGCCTATCATTCCAAGAGGTTCCATCACTCACCCCATCCATAGGCAGGGGCCACGGGTGGTCTCTGGGGCCAGAAGACACTTGTCAAAGCTGAGGGGTTTCTTGCCCGTGAAACCTAAGTTCTGCCTGGAGCAGCTGGCTTGGCTCAACTCACACTGCTTGGACCACAAGTTCCATACAAGCTTCCCCTCTTTAGGGGTGGCGAAAAACTTTGAGAGTAACTAGAAAACATGGGAGCTTGTCAAGATGCTCCTAAGATTCAGCCCCACATGTCTGCAGCCACTGGGAAACAGGAAACATTGTAGGCTGAGAGCACGTCCTGAGTGAAGGCCGCACTGGTACCTCCCCTGGGGACCACGGAGAAAGGGAGCACCCCAGGCACCCCCCCACCACGTCTGACTCCAGTACAGCGTCCTTGCACCTCCCATGGCGTACACCTGCTCAGAAATTAGATCACTGCAAGAAAGTTATGACTAATCAAGAAAAAGGATTTGATCTGGGGGTTCCAGGCACAGACAGAGCTAACAGCAGCCCCGACTTAATGCAGACCAATGAGTCTTCCCAGAAAGGACATCAGAAGAATGGTCACTCCTACCGAGGAGGAGTGATGTCACGTGTACCCCCCTGTAAGGTGAAGCGTTTCCAACCACTCCCGCTGAAATCACTCACGGGGATGCAGATGGAAGCAGGAAGGGGATCAGGGTCCCTGCGGGTGGTCTCCTGTGACCAACCAGTGTCAGGGCTGGGACTCGGTGCCCGCAGGGGTGTCACTGTTGGTGTCATCTTCTCAGGTGGGAGGTGCCTTGCTGGGCCAGCTGAGGACTGTGAGCCCTGCAGCCACCCATCCAAGTCCCTCCTCCCAGCTCCCTGTCCATCCCTGTGAACACTTGCCGTGTGAGTGTGCTGGGACGTGCAGGTGTGAGGTGCCACGCAGGACACAGATGTTACACAACCTATGGCCTCAGCGGGTACAGTGACATCACACGATGGGGCCATCACCATGGCAACCGAATGGACCATGGGTTCAGGAGGCTCTTGTGACCCACAAACCTCTGTTTTCTGCCTGACAATGCCAGGTGGGAAAAAGAGAGCAGACAGTCACCAGGGAGAATCTCAGCGGAGCCTGTTGTCCCCCTGTCCCTGGCCCCCATCAGACACTCTGCTGTCTGTTCCCCATCAGTCCCACACCCTCCCCCACCTTCCCTGCTTCTCCTAAGCACTAAAGGTCTGGAGGCGGGCACTCATCTACTCAAAATTCCTGAAGAGTAAGTCACATTTAAGGCAAATACACAATCCTGTATGGATTACCGCATTTCACACTCCGGAAAGCCCAGCAATGGAGGCACTTCTATTATTCCCACTTTACAGATGAGGAAACTGAGGTTCAGAGAAGTTAGAAGCCTTGCTCAAGGGGCGGACCAGGATCTAAGCCCTGCCCTCTGGCCTAGGGCTTTCCATCCAATTATTCTCCTTCATTACAACTCGAGCACTCAACTTAAGCACTTTGGGAGGTGGGCAGAGTTTAACCCCAAGCCTTAATTGCTAACAATGATATTGCAGAGGGAGCCCACAGGAAGCAGATTTGGGGAGAGAACTGCAATTGGCAACTGAGTTTAGTGGTCGCCCAGCTTGTCAGAGGGTGAATGGTGACCAGTGCGTGGCTCCTAACCACAGTCCCAAGTTTTACATGGCACAGACAGTGCAGTGCCCGTCCTCCAGCGAAGAGTGCCTCACAGCTTCTAAGGCCATTTGGGAGAGTAGCTTCTAGGTTTCTGGGTTGCACAGGGACACTTTACAGTGGCATTCAGGACAGCTGTTAGACTGGCCTCTAGAAGGACAGGCCACCAACCCACTTCCCCTACCAGGCCAGCTGGTGCCAGCTGTCCTCAGCACCAACCACTGTCCTGGCCACCTGCAGGTATCTGGGGACATTCGGGAAGACTCTCCAGCTGGGCAGTTCATCAGTTTGCTTAGCTAAGCACCTGGATTCTAGGCCACCTCCTCTCAGTGGGCACAATGTCCCTTCCTCAAGTCAGATGTGGGGATAAGGTTTCCTGGCCCAGGGCCTCGGGCAGTTGACCTGCCTGTGTGCCCTCGATTTCACAGCCACGCGGCTGGCTCCATCTTACCCAGCAAGTCCGCACAGCCCCTGGGGTGGCAGGTGCTGAGGAAGGCTGTGAGAAGTCAGTCACTGGAGGAGGGGCAGTGCACTGTCTGTGCTGTGTAAAACTTGGGACTGTGGTTAGGAGCCATGCACTGGTCACCATCCGACCTCTGACAAGCTGGGTGACCTCTAACCTCAGTTCCCAATTGCACAAAGTGGGGGATTGGGCTAAGCCCATGGACTTAAGCTATTCTCCAAGCACCTCAGGATTCTAAGACGGGCCTACGTGTTTGGGGGGTGGTAGAGTTGACCTGGCTTCACCCCTGTGAACTGCCCTGCAGTGATACCCAAGGCCTGCCATCCTGTGACCATGAGGGTGGGGAAACTCCAGCCACACCCACCAAGCAGCTCCCCGTCTCTCTACGTTTCTGACAGTCTCAACATGGTCTGCAGCTCTGAGAGGTCCAAAACTTATTGGACTGGGGCACGCTCTGCTGGCAGGAGGCCCCTGTCTGCTTGTCGTGCCCTGATTTGGCTGCCATGGGGCCAGGGAGGCCCCAGGAGCACCTCTGACTAGTTAGCCTAGGGGGAGCTGCCTGGCTTCACAGAGCTGAGACAACTCCAAGATTCCAAATCCAAGACTCCAAAAGGCTTCCTGTTAAAATTAGGAGAGACCTCAAAGGCATCCAATTTGGACAGGACACTCTGCTCAAAGTCACAGGGCTAGGTACTGCAGCCCAGCTGGGCCCAGCCACCAGCCTGTGGCTCAGGTAGCAACCCTGCTCACCCTGACCCTGTTGTGAGCCACTCTGCCTTGAGCTGAAGCAGGACAAATGAGCAGACAGGTCCCCAACACCCCCGGAAGGCCCCACCCACCAACTACCACCATCCCCAGCCTGTTCTGGACCTCACCAGCAGCGGGGACATGGCCAGGAGCTCCTGAAACCCCTGTTAGCGCAACCTGGGGCTCTCTTCCAAGTCCCTGCCCCGTGAGACGGTTCCGTGAAACGTGCTGTCGCAGATGCCCCTCTGAAAGCTCATTTGAAAAGCAAATTCAATGACTACAGTATCCAGTAGAGACTGCTGCAGGGGGAGCCTAAGCAGCGGATGTAATTACGCGGCTGGAACGTGGCCAAGACTCCCGCCCGCCCAGGGAGTCCGCCTGGGCTCAGTAGCAGTGACACAGAATGGCACCAGAGATGGCCCCACTTCCCCAGATCTGAGCAGAGAGGGAATTAGACAGTAGTGCGTGACTGCATCTGGGGACTCCCGGGCCCTTCCGCCCCCTGCTTTCTCCACCAGCCGCGGCTCCTCTGCAGTTCCAGGACAGGGTAGTCTCTACTAGAAGCCCCACCACTCAAGCCTGGCACAGCGCTGCTGCTCCACTTTCTGAAGCCACAGGGCAGGGTGTGAAGGGCACAGAACACACCCTGATGGGAAGGGCCTGCAGGATCACGCTGATCCCAGATCCTCAGTGCCCTTGAGTTTGAGAAATAGATTTGGAAGCTCGCAGTTCAGGTGGCCATGGAAGCAGCTGAGGGTCTCAAACCTGGCTGTGGGGCAGGTAGGCAAGGGTCAGACCACAGGACAAGGAGGCTTTCTACTGTGTCCATCCCTGACTGTCCCCACCTGCCAGGGTGACAACTTTCATAATGAACAGGCCTCCTGTGGGGGGGGCTGCTGTGCGGATCTGTGCCACACAGGGACACACAGGCGATGCAGACAAAGGGCTCAATGCACAATCTGCGATAACAAGTCAGACCGTCATCAGGGCTGGGGGTCTGAGCCCAGTGGAGGGAATGACTCCCTCTGCCCAGGACCGGGGGGGGGGGGGTCTGGGAGGATTCACAGAGTAGATGACATTGGAGCTGAAAGTACGGAACAGATCATTAAGATCTGGCAGACAATTCTCCCAGCTGGGCTGAGAACATTTCTCAGCTCCCCTCGGGCAGAGAAGCTTGTCTGCAGTCAGGGCCGGGCTCTGCGGGAACCTGGGTCGTGCCAGGTCACATTTGTGGCAGCACACTGATGGGGGTGTCAAGGGCTCAGACTCACTGTGCCCTTGCCGCTACTTTATTCCTGGGTCCAGCTGTGCTTCATTAATCTTTCCCGTGGAACAGCACCTCCTCACCCACCTCTCTTTCATCCTCCCTGCAGCAACCGTACCCAATGCATATTCCTAAACATATACAAAAGGAGAGGAAATAATTTGCCACCTGGATTCAACAATTTTCAACTCATGGCCAGTTTTATTTTCCCAACCTCTGCCCCAGACATCACATCATTTCATCCACAAAATATTCCCAAACCCATCCTGAAAAGACCAGAGTTTGCTTAATACACATCCACAATCCCATGAATCGTGCCTTTAAACAATGATGCCAGTTTCTGGGGAGATTATCCAGTATCTACCCCTTGATCCTACAGTCTGGACTTCGCGGAATGTGTCCAAAAGATGTCATTTGATGTGTTCCTCTGTCCCTTGAGTTTCTTGTAAATTGATATGTAGATCTTTCTAGAGACTTAATCCAATTCAGGCACAATTATTTTGGGCAAGAAACTCCAAAGATGGCAGCAACGCTGCTTCCATAGGGAGGTGCTAGTACCTGGCTGTCTTTTCTGATGCCATTAGGTGTCAGTGATCATTGCTCTGACCCATTCATTCATTTCATTCATTCGCCCATTCATTCACTTGAGGTTGCTAAATAGTAATGACCTTAACCCTGTAATTCTTCCCTTGTCTATTAGCTACAGCCCTTGTCTATTAGCTACAGTCCTTCTACAAACAAGATACTTCATACTGGGAAAAGCAGAATGAATTCTTGATTCTTTCTCTCCTTATGCCAGTTCCCCCAAAAATGTTTTCCCAGCATCTTCCAAAGTGGCCTGTGTAGATATTATTATTACTTTTTTTTTTGAGACAGAGTCTCACTCTGTCACCCTGGGTAGAGTGCTATAGCATCCCTATAGCTCCCAGGAACCTCAAATTCATGGGCTCAAGAGATCTTCATGCCTCAGCCTCCCAAGTAGCTGGGACTACCTGCCACAATGCTTGGCTAGATTTTTCTATCTTCAGTAGAGACAGAGGTCTCGCTCTTGCTCAGCCTGGTCTTGAACCCCTGAGCTCAAGCAATCCAGCCACCTCGCCTGGCCTGTGTGGGTATTATTGGTGGCATTACTATCAACATACAGATTGGATTTCAACATATTTGGCATTTTTAAACCATTGTAGTCAATCCCCTGCAGTTACAGGCCTAACTGATGCTTAAGTGGCCCCGTCTTGGGCCAGCTGGAACTACTCTGGTGCCCATGTCCACTTTGACTGTTTACTCGCTTTCTGGGGTGCCAAGATGCTCCGGGCTCCTCTTGTACATTCATCTCATTCTTGTTTATTTCCAGAGCAAGTCCCTGGACCCCAGTCTCCAATCCGTCTGTGTCCTCACTGCAGCTAGATTAATCTTCCTTTAAATTAATTTGAGCTCTGTTTCTCTTCTTGGGAAGGCAGCATGACACAGAACGTAGGAGCTTTGGAGCTGGGAGAGCTAAACTTGAAAACTGGCTCGAGCGACAAGTTATGTAACCCTGGGCCGATTATATCACCTCTCTGAGCCTCGGTCACCTCATTTGTATAACTAGGAATATCATCCTCTCACCTCCCAGGATTGTGGTAAGGAACAGGTGTGAAGCCCGTCTCAAATCAGCGAACAGCAGGAGCAGGGAACACGCACCGGGGGCCTAACGCCCATCACATTGTTTATGCTTTCAGGCTCCCACTGGTCTGGCCATACTTTATCCACCTGCTGCTGTTTCTGGACTGTTCTCCCAGGCACCCCCCACTCCAGTGCACCCACCCTGGCTCCCACCTGAGTTATTCATCTCCTTGCCAACCTTCATGTCCTGCCCCCCTTTATCTTAAAAGCCCCACATTTCTTCCGTTTGTCCCACCCCTACCTCCTAAGACCCTTCCATTTCCCTGACCCTTTCAGACCTCGTCTTCCTCACATTCCCCAAAAGCCTGGCTGGTGCCCACACTCTGCTGTGGCCGTGGCCATTTTCACTAACGGCCAGTCACTCGGGCAGAATGCATTTCAACAATTGCTCTACACTGTACACAGACTCTGGGGACCCATCTATGTTGTGTGACAGTAACTATAGCAGAGGTGGCCTCAGGGTGTGTTTGTGTGCACATGTGGGCACACACATGCCTGTGTGTATCTGTGTGCATGTGTATCCGTGTGGAGGTGAGCATGGGTATGCATGTATGTGTTCACACGTGTCATACATGTGCACATATGGGCGTCTCTGTATTCACTGTACGCCTGTGTGCCTGGACGCATGTATGTGTGCCTGTGTGTGAGCATTTGTGCATGTATGTATCCTATGCATGTGCGTGCATGGCCATGCCCTGTGCATGTGCGTGCATGGATGTGCATGTGTATACATGTGACCAACACTGCAGGAAGCCAGGGCCGCCTGTCCTCTCTGACTCTGAGTCCCTGAGGCTCTGTCCCTCCCTGACACTTCAGCCAGACATGGGAGGACAACTGGACCCTGACTGTTACAGAGACCTCGGGGAGGGGGTGGGAGGCGGGTGTCTCTGTTTCCTAAACCAGATGCTTCCCCCATTTGGAACAAGGAGAAAAGCCAGGAAGTAACTAGAGAAAAATTCCCTGTCCAGGTCTGAAACCAAGGATGAACCCAACACAGAACTTTGTAGTGGAAGAACCATGTCCCTGGGGTAGCGACGACTGCCAACACTCAGCTGGGACAGCCTCTGCTCCCCCAGATGGCAGACCCCCACCCAGCACCTTGACGCTGCTCCCCCAGACAGTAGACCCCCACCCAGCACCCTGACGGCAGGGACAGCCTCTGCTCCCCTGGACGGCAGATCCCCACCCAGCACCCTGACGGCAGGGACAGCCGCTGCTCCCCCGGACGGCAGACCCCCACCCAGCACCCTGACGGCAGGGACAGCCTCTGCTCCCCCGGACGGCAGACCCCCACCCAGCACCCTGACGGCAGGGACAGCCTCTGCTCCCCCGGACGGCAGACCCCCACCCAGCACCCTGACGACAGGGACAGCCTCTCCTCCCCTGAACGGCATACTCCTACCCAGCACCTTGACGACAGGGACAGCCTCTGCTCCCCCAGATGGTAGACCCGCACCCAGCACCTTGACAACAGGGACAGCCTCTGCTCCCCCAGACAGCAGACCCCCACCCAGCACCTTGACAACCTGCCCTGAGGCACCACAAAACCAAGAGCTGTTCACCACAGCCTTCCCAGGCTACCCAGGGTCGTTTCAGGCTCAAGTCCACAGGCAGTTCCCAGTTACTAAGGAGCAGAAGGACAGAGAGGACTGCTATTTCCAACCAAGCCCAGCTGCAAGTTCTTGGCAAGAAAAATTGAACTTCAGGGCAGGTAATCTTATCTTTTGGAAATGAAAAGAAGGGCTTCCTTGGGTCTTTTGAGTTTAAACTACATGACTGCCCTTCCCCGAAAGGCATCACCCAGATTTGGCGGGGTGGGGGTGGGGACGGCTAAGCGCTCAGCCTTAATAAAGAACAGCAAATCAAGCAGCAAAACTTAAATCTTCTCCTGGAGAATTGGGGACGGCCTGGAATGAAGGAGAGGACTTGGGGCAGCACTCCAAGATAATGGCTGGTGAGGAAGTCGCAAAGGGCTGAAGGGGCACCTGAGGACAAGGTGTCTATATCTAAGTTATCGCCTGTCCCCACACAGTGACTCCACTTCTGCCCAAACCACCAGGAAGAGGCCTGAGGCTGACATGCATCAGGGGACAAAGGAAGTAGGCTGAGTCCCAGGGCTCTGGCAGGAGGAACCTCAGGAAGGCAGGCGAGGGGGGCTGGACTGTGGCAGAGTATTAGCCAGACAATCCCCAGATGTTCTAGAGGGACCTGGCCCAGGGGTGGAAGGGGTGTGCTCAGTCTGCAACTGAGGGTGCCTGGGGGGGTCCCAGGTGTTTTAGGGGATGCTAAAGCAAGACATCACCTTCCCTCCAAAATTGGTAGAGCTCTCAGGAACACTCCAATAACAAAGATGCTTTGCTTGGCTGAAGTTTAGTAAGGCCCCTGAACCTTCTCCCAGGCCCATCCGGGCACTTATAAAATCCAGTTTTAGTAAGAGCCCTGCTAATCAGTTTACTGAGACTGCTCCACCCTACCCTGGACATCTGGTGACCTGATATCTGCAAGGTTCCCCAAGCTCCACCATCCCCAGGGGACATATGATCACCCAGCCTGCCTTCAGCAAGAATCCTGTTAGAATCCTCCTTCCCCCACGCTTCCTCCTAGTAATTTCCCACTGACCCCCGCCTGCTGCCCGGCTGTAAACTCCCACTAGCCCTTGTTGAGTTCCAAGTGGAGCCCAATCCCTCTCCCCTGCTGTAAGACCAGTCACAGTGGTCCCTGCACCGACCATGGGGGTCCTGAGGGAAGCCTTCTGTGCTGCACTACAGCAGACCCTCGATCATTTTTAACCTGTAATCTGTGGGGGAGAGGTCATCAGGTTGCAGGTGTTTATTGATTAAAGGCGGGAGCCATGGGGTAGGGGCTCCTTGGGCCCACTGATGTGTGGCCCAGCACTGATCCCCTGTATGTAGTGAACCTCTCCCAGGGCTTCGTGGGGTTCCCAGTGATGCTGCACCAAGTCACCACGTAACATTTAACAGCAGCACATAAAGCCCCAGGAAGATTTTAGCAGTGGCCTGAGAATGCCGGCCTCCACCTCCTCATAGGCACCAGTGCTAGCACAGAGCCTGCACCCGGCCCCTCGGGGCCCAGAGACTCCAGGGATCAGGCCCGGCTTGAAGAAGCACGTGGGCTGAACTTTCCTCCCCGCACATAAATAGAGCACCCCAGAGAGGAGGCAGGTGCTACCTGGCCAGGCCACCAGGGAGGCTCTGATGGCCCCACTCGGAGAGCGCTGCTGCCCCTGAGAGCCATGGAAATCCAAGTTCAGAGTGGCCAGCTGAGGTCTCCCCCTCTGGGGTACAAGGAAAGCCTTTATGGTCAGCTGGCTTTTACACTTTGATTATTTTTAATTATTTTTTTTGGCGGTTTTTGGCCGAGGCTGGGTTTGAACCCGCCACCTCCGGCATATGGGGCTGGCGCCTTACTCCTTTGAGCTACAGGCGCTGTCCCACTTTGATTATTTTTAAATGAGCCAAAAATCAGGCTCCCTTCCTGCTTTTTTTCAGGAAGGCTGTCCTTGTCCCTGGGAACGGATCTCACAAAGTTACTGCATCCATTCCCTGCCCCTACATCAGTGCACACCTGGAGGAGCCCAGAGGTCATCACTGGGACCAGGGCAGGGCAGGCCACCAACCCGGGGACACAGGGCAGTGACCAGGGTCAGGGAAATGTAGAGACCTGGCTACAAACTCGAGTCTCCATCCAGTCTGGGTGTCCCCTCTGCTGTGCCCCCAGGGAATCATCCTCTCTGATGTAGGATCATTGTCCAGTCTGGGTGTCCCCTCTGCTGTGCCCCCAGGGAATCATCCTCTCTGATGTAGGATCATTGTCCAGTCTGGGTGTCCCCTCTGCTGTGCCCCCAGGGAATCATCCTCTCTGATGTGGGATCATTTGTAGGTTCTGGACATTGTTCCTAACATCCATCCTAAATTCTTCGCCTTCAGATTGAATGAAGTTTGTGGCTTCTCTTGAAAGAGACGAGGCAGAGACTGACAGAGACGCTGCTGGAGACACCGCCCTCAGGGTCACACTGAGGTGGCCCTGCTTGCAACTTACCCCTCTCAGCCTCTCCCTCCAGACCTTTCCCACGCAGTGCGTTTATTTCCAAGATCCCGCTAGCACCCCCTTGCATCGTAAGGTATTTTTTCTTCCTCAGTGTTGTTTAACCCTGAGTCCCTTCCCTCCTTCATTCCATGCCTAGTGGCTGCAAAGCGCTGGGGTCCCTGGGGACAGCTCGGGCAAAGCAGACAGAGACATGAGCTTGAGGAGCCCGCCCTTCTCCAAACAGACTAAATATTCTACTTTACGACTGTGTCGGTATAAAGACATATATAAATACTAGGTATGACAACACATTCTTTAACCGAAGAGCTTATTTTTTTTGCTTCTGATTTTAGAAGAAATGAAAGTTAAAACCTTTCTGTGATTCCCTCAAAGCATCACGGCTCCCGGGCACTGAGCCCAAGGGATTGAGGCCTAGAAGAGGTCTTGGCCTCAGTGAGATGACAGACCCTGGGCTCTCAGCGTCAGCTGCCTGTCACGGTGCCCTGGGAGCTTTTGGAAATCCTATGGCCTGAGTGTCACTCAGGCCATGACATGAGAATCTCCTGGGACAAGACCCAGACCTCAGTGCTTTTTATAAAGCTCCCTAGTGGATCCAAGTGCATGATCAGGGTGAGAAGCCATGGTTCTCACTCCCAGCTGCCCAGCAGGCTCACCCAGGGAGCTTCTCTGAGAAAATGTACAGAGTGAGAGCTGGGAAGCCCCGAGTGACCCTGAAGTCACTGGGTTAGAGCTGCGGCTGGTGCCTGGTGATGCCTGGCAGGGATGCCCCTTCCCCACCCTCATTCTTATAGCTTCTGTCAGACCTGCCTCCAGGAGACAGAGGGGTGCAGAGGCAGGCTGGAGCGAGGGGTGGGAGCACAGGTGGTCACCCCACCAACATCCTCAGCCTGACAAGGACACAGTCTGTGGGGTCGGTGTCCCACCAGCACTGAGGTCAGCAGGGGTATCCCACAGGCGGGTGCCCTGTATCCCAGAGGTCACACACAGGATACGGAGGGCACACACAGGAATGCAGTAAGAGAGGACCAGAGTCCCCGAGAGGACAACGAGAGGGAGGAGAGTGAGGGTGGGGGAGCCCTGGGCTCCCCCACACAATGCTCTGGGCCGGGGGCACCTCCACAGAGCCAGGCTCCCACAAAGAGGAGAGGATGGAGGCTCTAGCTCTGAAACCAGACACCACAGACATGCCGGGGTGGAGAGACTGGGAGGACCAGACCAAGGGCAAGGCCTCCTGGCATCTTTAGAGCCTGCCAGGAGGTCTACGGTGGAGCCTAGGTTGATGCCACCCCAGAAAGGGACAGAGGCATCTGGGGGCATGGCTTGTGTGAGATGGAGGTGGCCGGGCCCAGAGTCAGCCCCAGCTTAGAAGCCCCCGGGATGGACGTGTGTCTCTCACCACTCCACACCCAGGTCCTTAGATGCCACCTGCCACCTGCGCTGCAGGGAGAATTTGATGACCCCCCTGAGCTCCACACTAAGTGTAACTCACTGGGACTTAAACATCCCCATTCACAGGCCCCCGGGGAGCAGGGGCGTTGTCTCTTTTGCTTTTGTCTTGGTAATTGTGAGAAATCGCACATAAAATTCACCATGTTCAGGTGACAGTTTAGGAGCATTAAGCACATTCACACTGTCCCAGCACCGCCACCGTCCATCCCTACAACTTTTTCATCTTGAACTGAAACTCTGCACCCATTAAACCCGAAGTCTTCATCTCTCTCCCCCATCTACTTCCTGTCTGCTCCAGGGACCTCATACGAGTATTTGTCTTTTTGAAGGCTGAATAATGCCTCCTCCTATCGGTAGACCAGGTTCTGTTTATCCACAAGGCGCCATCATTTTTGTCGGCCCTAGTATGGCAGCTAGGGTGATGCCGGCACACAGAAGTGTCCAGGCTCGTGCTGAAAAAAAGACTGAAATGAAATAACCAGCCCGCAGCACATAGTAGGACTTCTAGAAGCATCGCCAGGGCTGTGATCAGCATCTTCCTTCTAAACCCACCAGCGCGAACGTGCTCCACACAGAGCAGATCGTTGCGCTGCCAGGAAGCGGCTGCATTTTGTCCTGGCCCCTCCACATGTGGCTCAGCCGGGCAGGGGAGGTCACAAGGTAGAATTCCATGTCACTGGTGCTTTGGGGTTTGCTCCTGGACATTCCACCAGCTTCTGCCTGGAGAACCGCTTCCTGCAAGCCAGGCTGGGCCCTCTCATCTTAGTGACCTTCTTTCTGGAGACTGGCTACTCTGCCACCATTGTCCTAACTTGGGGCTCCCCCATTTTCCTCCCACATGTCATAATCCACATTGAATTGGGGCATAGGGGTATCAACGATAAGATGCATCCCTCCCCCTCTACGCCTGCAGAAAGCTCGGGGTTTTATGTAGTTCATTTTTCATGACAGGGAGGAAAAAGCCACTTCTAATTCCTCTTTGAACAAATTCCAGGAAATGAAGATTCCCTGTCCCACAGATGCACAGCAGGCAGCCAGCCCTGTCACGTCTGCACCGCATGGAGCCAGGCCAGCGTCCAAAGGCTGCTGCTCCAGCACAGAGGGATGCTGTGGGCTGGTGACGGCCTATTTAGGAGGCAGCTGCCAGGGAACACAGGAAAGAGGCTGCTATGTCTTTCCATGAAAACTCCAGAACCTTCAACCCTCCTCTGGAGCCTCGTGGCCCAGAGTCTGATGGGGGCCACTCTATCTTCTGCTGTCAGCTTTGGACAGCTCAGTGCAGCAGCCTGTGACACGAAGCAATAATTGTCAGCAGAAGGTCAGGGCTTCACTGGTTGAGAAAACACAAGAGGGCCCCTTAGGAGGAGAGTAGGTCCTGCCTATTAGCAGGCCAGGGAATCTTCCCCGGCTGACATTTGCGTTGCTACTGCCTCATCAAGAAATTTGACGTCAGTGGCACCCCTGTGCAGTCACCTCGGTGGTGTGGAGGTGGTGATGTGCCAGCCCTCCTGCAGAGCGGCACTTGGCAGGCGGTTTTAAATGCCATCATCATCGTAATAGAAATAATAATAAATAATAATGGTAAAAGGCACTTCACAGTTGTTACAAAAGAACAAAACAATCATAGAAATTTTGGAGATCAAGGCAAAGCACACAGAACAAATCATCCATGATCTCCGAGCACACCGCCACTATGGTGTAGACCCGTCTGATTTGTGTCAAGGCATCCATGTGCATGTATGTGTGCACGTGTGTGCAGTGATGTTTTTATAAGAACACTGTGTTTATGACAGAAGCCAATCCCCAGCATAAGATGCTACGAGATCACAGGCACTTCCATATTTAAATATTTTTGAAGTGTTTATTTACAAAGATCTTTTATACCTTTCTCTCTACCCTTCTTCTCTCTAGCAGCGTTTTCTAAACTGTTCTACAAAACACACACGCTAACTAATGAAAATAAAAGCCAGGAAATGCTGCCGACCACGCAGATTCACAGAGCCTGCAAACACCCTGCCAAGTCTGGCAGCGAGAAACCCTTTAAACCTTGTCTGCCCAGCGGCAGAGACCACAGACCACTTCTCTTCCCTTTAAACGTTGTTCACCAGGCCGCAGGGACCAGAGACTGCTTTTCCTCCCCTTAGACGGATGCATGCTGAAGTGTGTATTACGGGGAACCTTTCCGTAAGCTGGTGGTACAAATCCTTTCCAGCTCACCTGGGCCCAAGAAGAGGCCAATCCAATGTCTGTGGGGAAGTCTGAGAGTAAGGAGAGGAAAAGTGGCCAATTAGTACTTACGGGTCGCAATCCTAGGTAACTAAACACATTTCCCAAATCTTCCCGGGTAAAGGATAAGGCAGATGACACAAAAGAAATGAAAATCATTGGTTCCCTCCTATACGGTGATTCTCCCTCAAGACCTTTCTTTTACTTTCTCACTTCTTTTTTTTTTTTTTTTTGGGGACAGAGCCTCAAGCTGTCCCCCTGGGTAGAGTGCCATGGCATCACTGCTCACAGCAACCTCCAACTCCTGGGCTCAAGCGAGTCTCCTGCCTCCGCCTCCCAAGTAGCTGGGACCACAGGCACCCGCCACAACGCCCGGCTATTTTTTGGTTGCAGCCGTCATTGTTGTTTGGCGGGTCCAGGCTGGGGATTCGAACCCACCACCTTAGGTGTACGTGGCTGGCGCCTTAGCTGGTTGAGCTATAGGCGCCGAGCCCTTTCTCACTTTTATAAAATCAGGGAAAAAAAATAGAAAGGGGCAATAGGCAGGGGCACAGAAGAACACACATTTGGAAATTGTTTTTAATGAAGAGCTGAGCTTTCTTTCACAAAATTAGGAGGAAAGCATATCGATTGCTTTTGTGATTTGGTTTTCCATTTAATAGATAACTAAGATTTTCTTAAGGCATTAGACTTAAGAAGAAGCTTTACTGAGGTATAACTGATATACCAACCCCCCCGACCATGTTTAATGTACATAATTTGGTGAGTTTGAACATATAAATACAGCAGATACCATTACCACAACCAAAGTGATGGGACTCAAATCCTAGGTTTTCACGGACTGGAAGACTTCATATGGTCAAAATGCTCGTGCAACCCAAAGTGACCTACAGATTCAATGTAATCCTCCATCGAAATGCCAGTGGCATTTTTTTTTTTTTGAGACAGAGCCTCAAGCTGTCACCCCAGGTAGAGTGCTATGGCATCACAGCTCACAGCAACCTCCAACTCCTGGGCTTAAGCGATTCTCTTGCCTCAGCCTCCCAAGTAGCTGAGACTAAAGGGGCCCACCACAACGCCTGGCCATTTTTTGGTTATAGTTGTCATTGTTGTTTGGCAGGCCTGGGCTGGATTCGAACCTGCCAGCTCTGGTGTATGTAGCTAGGACCTTAGCCCGCTTGAGCCACAGGCTCCAAGCCACCAGTGGCATTTTTTACAACAATTGAAAAGCATACCTAAAATTCACATGGAACCACAAAAGACCCAGAATAGCCGAGATGATCTTGAGAAAGAACAACAGCGCTGAAGACATCATACTTCCTGATCTCAGTCACAAAATATTCTACATGTGCTGGCCAACTCTGTGTAAAATTTTGTTTTGTTTTGTTTTGTTTTGTTTTTGAGACGAAGCCTCAAGCTATCCCCCTGGGTAGAGTGCTGTGGCATCACGCTCACAGCAACCTCCAACTCCTGGGCTCAAGCGAGTCTCCTGCCTCAGCCTCCCAAGTAGCTGGGACCACAGGCGCCCGCCACAACGCCTGGCCATTTTTTGGTTGCCGCCATCATTGTTGTTTGGCGGGCCCGGGCTGGGGATTCAAACCTGCCACCTTAGGTGTATGTGGCTGGCGCCTTAGCCGCTTGAGCCACAGGCACCGAGCCTGTGTAAAATTTTGTAATGGATATTTGGTAAATAAGGGTACCTTTACCTACAATTTCCCATTTTCCCTAGTTTGATGACTTTGGGGACACCCTGTATATACTATAAGGCAATTTTGATCACAGTAATCAAAATAGCAAGGCACTGGCAAAAAGGCAGACGTACTGACCCATTGAAAGTAGCAAAGCCCAGAAACAAACTCACATCTATGCAGCCACTCGATCCCCAACAAGCTGCCAAGAATACACCAGGGGGAAAGGGCATTCTCATCAACAACTGCACTTGAAGAAACTAGAAATCCACACGCAAAAGAAAAAATTGGACCCTTACCTCACAACATACCCCAAAATCAACTCAAGATGGATTAAATATAACACCTGAAACTATAAAACTCCTAGAAGAAAAATTTCCCCGTATTGGTCTTGGCAATGATTTCTTGGATATGACAACAAAAGCAAAAAACAGGCAAGTAGGAATTAAACTGAAAAGCACAGCAAAAGAAATAATTAACAGAGCAAAAAGGTAACCAATGGATGGAATGAGAGAAAATATTTACAAACCATACATCTGAAAGGGGTTTATAGCCAACATGTGAGAAACTCCTACAGCTCAACAGAAAAAAAAAAAAAAAAAACCAGAAAACCCACAACCAAAAATGGACAAAAAATTTGAATAGACATTTCTCCAAAGAAGACACATAAATGGCCACCAGGTATACAAAAATGTGCTCAATATCACTGATCATTAGGGAAATGCAAATTAAATGCCTCTTTAAAACATAATTTTAATTGCTTCCTATTATTCTATCTTGCAGACAGAAACCACAATTTTTTGCCCATGTGTCACTTACCAATTTGCTGCTATTGGCTTCAAAGTTCACCCTTTATTACCTGCTCTGCAACACCGGGTCGGCATTTCTCCTTTAGCGTGAGTACAATGTCAAACTCTTGTCAGTGGAGGGCATACACGACTATTCTGTTTTTCTCTTTCAATACAGTATCCAATAAATTACATGAGATACTCAACACTTCATTATAAAATAGGTTTTGTGGCTCAGCACCTGCAGCTCAAGCGGCTAAGGTGCCAGCCACATACACCTGAGCTGGCGGGTTCAAATCCAGCCTGAGCCCGCCAAACAATGACAGCTACAACCAAAAAATAGCCAGGCGCTGTAGTGGGTGCCTGTAGTCCCAACTACGTGGGAGGAGGAGGCAGGAGAATTGCTTGAGCCCAGGAGTTGGAGGTTGCTGTGAGCTGTGATGCCACAGCATTCTACCTAGGGTGACAGCTTGAGGTTCTGTCTCAAAAAAGTAAAATAAAGTAAAATACGCTTTGTGTTGGATGGTTTTGCCCAAGTGCAGGTGAATGTAAGTTTTCTGAGCGTGTTTAAGGTACGATGTTCAGTAAGTTAGGTGGATTAAATAGATTTTTGACTTCACAATATTTTCAACTTCTGAAGAGTTTAATCAAGAGGTAAGCTCATGGTAAACCAAGGATCATCTGTAGCTAACCAAAACCTAACCTGCTGGCGTTTTATCAGAGACCAACTATCCTAGGGAAAGAGATATACCCAATTCCCACTTGAGCCATCCTCTCCCACACAAAGCAGGAGGCTTAGAAGCAGCAGCACAGCTCACTAACAGACCAAGACCTACTCACAGGACTACAGACCACTTCCCCCTCCCACCCACCACATTAGGAAAGGCCTATTCACAGCAGTTACTTCTAGCTAGTACATCATGTCTGGCTAGCACGAAAAAATTACAAGACATATTTTAAAAGGCAAAAATCCACAACTTGAAGAGACAGAGTAAGCACCAGAACCAGACTGAGATATGGCAAGAATGTTGTATTATCAGACCAGGAATTTTAAATAATTTTGATTAAGATCCTAAGGGGTCTAATGGATAAAGCAGACAGCATGCAAGAACAGATGGGCAAGGTAAGAAGAGAGATGGAAATCCCCAGAAAAGTGCCACAAGAAATGCTGTGCTCTGCGAAATTATCCTTCAAAGGTGAAGGAGAAATAAAGACTTTCTGAGGCAAACAGAAACTGAGGGAATATGTTGCCAGTAGATCTGTTTCATAGAAAATATTCAAAAGAAGCTTTTTGGAGAGAAGGAAAGTGATATCTGTTAGAAACTAGGCTCTGTGTAAAGAAAAAAGTCCCCTTACATTACTCTAAAATTTAAAAAAAAAAAAAAAAGAAAGGAACATTGGCAAGGAATAGGTAAAAATTTTTGTTTTTTTTATTTTGACAGATCTAATAGGTATTAGTTTATTCAAAATAATAGCAACAATGTAGTCAATTATGTATGCTGTATGATTACATAGGTTTATGCATAAGCAAAATAAATGATAGAATTATAAAAGAGACAGAAAGGGGGATCCAGATTATATTTTGAATATAAGATACTCACACTACCTATAAAATAGGATAGTGTTATTCTAAAGCAGATTTGGATTAGTTATAAACGTATACTGCAAATTTTAACAAAAGTTTAAAAAAAAAACCAAAAAACTAATGTACTGAGAAAAAAATAGAATCATATACAATGCTCAATTAAAATCACAAAAGGCAGGGCAGTGCCTGTGGTTCAGTGAGTAGAGCACTTGGCCCCATGTACAGAGGGTGGCGAGTTTGAACCCAGCTCTGGCCAAACTACAACAACAACAACAACAAAAATAGCCGGGCATTGTGGCGGGCTCCTGCAGTCCCAGCTACTCAGGAGGCTGAGGCAAGAGAACTGCCTAAGCTCAAGAGCTGGAGGTTGCTGTGAGCTGTGACACCACAGCATTCTACCAAGGGCAATAAAGTGAGACTCTGTCTCAAAAAAAAAAAAAAAAAATCACAAAAGGCAGAAAAAGAGTGGAAGACAAAAACAGTAACAAAGGCAAATGTGATGAACAGAAAATTGATTTGGTTGATATTAATCCAGCTGTACATGTAATCACTAATGGAAAGAAAGCAGGAGTAGGTATAGTGATTTCAAACAGAGCAGTCTTCAGAACCAGAAAAATTACCAGGGACAAGAAAGGGCATTACGTAATAATAAAGGGACGAATTCAAGAAGATACAATAATCCTTAACATGTGTGCACTAACAAATCAGTGTCAAAATACACACGGCAAAAACTGATAGAACTGCAAAAAAGACCAGGCACAGTGGCTCATGCTTATAATCCTAGCACTCTGGGAGACTGAGGCAGGAGGATGCTTGAGGTCAGGAATTGGAGACCAGCCTAAGGAAAGTGAAACCCCATCTCTACTAAAAATAGAAAAATTAGCCAGGGTGGGAGTGCACACCTGTAGCCCAAGCTAGTTGGGAGGCTGAGGCAGGAGGTTTGCCTGAGCCCAGGAGTTTTTGAGGTTGCTGTGAGCGAGGCTGAGGCCATGGCACTCTAGTCTAGGTGACAGAGTGAGACTCTGTCTCCAACAAACAAACAAAAATCACAACTGCAAGGAAAAATAGAGGTATCTATTATCATAGTTGGAGACTTCAACATCCTTTTTTCATAAATGGACAGATCCAGCAGGCAGAAAATCAATAAGGACATAGTTGAATTTAACAACACTCTTAGTCTACTGGATATAATAGACATCTATGTATTACTTTACCCACCAACCACAGATTATGTATTATCTCAAACTTACATGGAATATTCACCTAGATAGAACACATTCTGGGCCATAAAACACACCCTGATAAGCTTAAAAGAACAGACATTGTTCAACATCTGTTCTTGGGCCACAGTGGAATTAAACTAAAAGCCAATAATAGAAATATGCCTAAATGCTTGGAGATTAAACAATACACCTCCAAATAACAATGGGTCAAAGAAGAAATCAAGATAAATTAAAAATTGAGCCAAATGAAAATGAAGATATAGGCCGGGCGTGGTGGCTCACGCCTGTTGTCCCAGCGCTGTGGGAGGCCGAGGCGGGTAGATCACCTGTGCTCGGAGGTTCAAGACCAGCTAAGACCCCCCTGAGCCAGATGAGCCAGAGTGAGACCCCATCTCTACAACAACAACAGGACAACGAGACAGCTGGACCTTGTGATCCCAGCTCCATGGGGGGCAAGAAAACACTACAGGAGGAAGAAGTAATAAAAAAAAAAAAAAGAAAAGAAAATGAAGATATAACTTATCAAAATTTGTGAAATGCAGTAAAAGTATCACTTAGAGGGAAATTATAGCATTGAATATACATATTACAAAAGAAGAAAGATCTAAAACTAATCATCTAAGCTTCTGCCCTAGAAAAAAAAAAGTGGGGGGAGCAGAAAATCAGCAGAGGAAAAAAAAAAAATCAATAAAACTAAAATCTAGTTCTTTGAAAAGATAAATAAAATCAAAAGCCTCTAACCAGCCTACCTAAGAAACAAAGAAAAAGGACACAAATTACTAATTTCAGATATTAAAGGGGTATCATCACTATAGGTCCCATAGACAATAAATAATCCAGGAATGCTACGAACAACTTTATGCCCACAAATTTGATATCTGTGATGAAATGGGCCAATTCTTTAAAAGATACAATCTATCAAAACTTAAACAGGAAGATATAGACAATCTGACTAGGTCCATCTCAAAGAAATTCAATTAATAATTTATAAGCAAAATTAAAAGCACAGGCCCAGATGGGCTCACTGGTAATTCTACTTAACATTTAAGAAAAAAATTACATAAATTCTTTACAATCTCATTCAAGAGATAAAAGCAGGCTCGGCGCCTGTGGCTCAAGCGGCTAAGGTGCCAGCCACATACACCTAAGGTGGCGGGTTCGAATCCCCAGCCCGGGCCCACCAAACAATGATGGCTGCAACCAAAAAAATGGCCAGGCGTTGTGGCGGGCGCCTGTAGTCCCAGCTACTTGGGAGGCTGAGGCAGGAGACTCACTTAAGCCCAGGAGTTTGAGGTTGCTGTGAGCATGATGCCATGGCACTCTACCCAGGGGGATAGCTTGAGGCTCTGTCTCAAAAAAAAAAAAAAAAAAGAGATAAAAGCAGAGCTAATACTTCTTATCTCATTCTCTGAGGCCAGTGTTGCCCCAATACAAAAAACAAACAAAAACAAGGACGTTACAAGAAAAAGTAACTACAGAACAATATCTTTCTTGAACCGAGATACAAAAATTCTCAACAGAATATTAGCGAAATTCAACAACGTATAAAAACTTATCCCAGTTATGAAAGATTGGTTCAACATCTGAACATCAATTAATGTAATCTATCCCAACACGGGGCTAAAGAAGAAAAAAATCACCTGACATCAATAGATGCAGAAAAAGCTTAGGACAAAGTTCAGCTTTCATTCATGATTAAAAACTCTCAATGAACTAGAAATAGAGAACTTCCTCAACATGACAAAGAAAAAAGCATCTATAGCTCATATCACACTTAATGGCAAAAACTTCAAGCTTTCACACTACAATTAGGTCATCTCTCATTTCAACACTGCACTGAAAATCCTATAATCCTATGCAATAAGACAAGAAAAGGAAATAAAAGGCATACAAATAGGGAATGAAGAAATAAAATTGTCTTTTTTGGCAGATGATATCTATGTAGAAATCTGAAAGAAAACACAGAAAAACTGGAACTACTAAGAGTATAGCAAAGTTACATAACACAAGATGAATATACAAAAGTCAACTGCTTTCCTAGACACCAACAATGAACAAGTGGAATTTGAAATTAAAAACACAATGTCATTTACATTAGCACTCCCCAGAATGAAATACTTAGACTTGGATCTAATTAAACACGTACAAGATCTAGACAGGGAGAGCTACAAACCTCTGATGAAAGAAATCAGAGAAGAACTAAATAAATAGGCTCGGTGCCTGTAGCTCAGTGGTGAGGGCGCCACCCACATACATTGGGGCTGGCAGGTTTGAACCCGCCCCGGCCAGCTAAACAACAATGCCAACCACAACCAAAAAATAGCCAGGCATTTTGTGGCAGGCACCTGTAGTCCCAGCTACTTGAGAGGCTAAGGCAAGACAATCTCTTGAGTCCAAGAGTTTGAGGTTGCTGTGAGCTGTGACATCACAGCACTCTACCGAGGGCAATATAGTGAGACTGTCTCAAAAAACAAACAAACAAAAAAAAAAACAGAGGAATAATCCATGGATAGGAAGACTCAGTATCTGTCCAGCTATCAGTTCTTCCCAACTTGGTGTACAGATTCAATGCAATCTCAAATCAAAATCCCACCAAATTATTCTGTAGATATTAACAAACTAACTCTAAGGATTATAGGGAGAGGAAAAAGAGCCAGAATAACTGAGATGAAATTGAAGGAGATAAAGTTGGAGGACTCACACTGCCAGACTTTCAGACTTATTATAAAGCTACAGTAATCCAGATAGAGTAGTGTTGGCAGAATAACAGCCAAATGGATCAATGGAACAGAATGGAGATCCCGGAACTACGCCCACATCAGTAAAGTCAACTCATCTTTGACAAAGGAGCAAAGACAAGGTACCAGAGAAAAGAGTCTCTGTAAATGGTGCTGGAACGAGTAGACAGCCCACATGCCAAAATGAATAAATCAATCTAGGGAAAGATTTATTTACCTTACACCCTTCACAAAAATTAACTCAACATGGATCATGGACCTACATATGAAACCCAAAACTATAAAACTCCTAGAAGATAATGTAGAAAACAAACTAGATGACCTTGAATTTGACAATGACTTTTTAGATACAGTACTAAAGGCACAGTTCATGAAAGAATTCTCTGCAAAGGACATCATCAAGGGAATAAACAGACAAAGACGGGCCACAGGTAGGGAGAAAATATTTGCAAATGACACAGCTGATAATGGACTATTATCCAAATATACAAAGAACTCTTAAAACTCAATAGTAAGAAAGCGACCTGACTAAGAAATAGGGCAAAGAGCTCCACAGACACTTCACCAAAGCAGATACATAAAATGGCATTCTAGAACCTTGAACTAACCCACTGACCAGCTGCAAGGACCAGCTTATCTTTCTGTTGCAAACACCTCAATGAGTCATGTCCCTGCCCTTGCAGGAAGAGGGCTGTGAGCCTCCCTGTCAGAGAAAGCAGGACCCATTCCCTCCACAGCCATTTTTACAAACTGCCACCGTCAGCCCCTCTGTTGTCCATTTTGGTCTAGTTCTACGAGCTCCACTTTTGGAATTGGCTGAGTGTCCTTCAGTTCCATGTTCCACCAACTCTCGTCCATGACAAGGGTGGTGCTTCCCGGTACAGCCAATTGCCAACTCTCTACTGAAGTGCCCATGGACTCAGCTGTCAGGGAGCGAGGCTTAAACCCTTCCTGCCAGGATGATGAAGGAGTTAATACTCCAAGGCTTGGTCAAGCCAGCAAGGACGAGATCAGAAAAGCGGAAATCAGAATCCCGTGCGAGCTGGGCCGAGCCACACAAATCTGCTCATGGCATCTTCTATCACCGATAAAGGGCTGCATTTGCCAAGGACACCCCAGACGGAAAACCTGTTTCCCGCTGGACCTTACCACGCACACAGTGGCTGCTGGGTGGCCTGGGGTGTCAAGGGGACACAACCTGCCCAGCTTGAGAAGCTGAGAGAATTGGAACACTTAGGAGCTGGTTAGTAGCTCTTTTAAAAAATACATGAATACATAAATAAACATAGATTCTTTTAATCGTACCCAAGCTTTTATTTATATAAGAGCAATGTAGTGTCACCCCACTAAAATCTCCAGCTTTTATAAAGTGCTACCAAACTTTAGCTTAACTTGAAGAGTCTTTCTGGAACTTTAAGTGGTAGAAATCCCAGGAGCAATAGTCACTCTGTGTTAGCTCTCCTTTCCAGCATGCCATGTGATAAAGGCCTTCCTGGCTAATAATTAGCAGAGAAAAGCAAAAACCCCTCTACCCTGGGCTCTTATCCACCACTCTTTGTTTTCTCTTCATTTCTATAATTAAAGGGGAAAAAAACCTACCTAAGCACACAGCAGCCGGGGCGGCTCCTGCCCTCGGCTTGAATCTGCCCAATCAGGAACAAGCTCACTCTGGTTACCATGGGCAACCACCACTTGTCCCTACACTCTAAGGCCTTCGCACAAACACACACTTCAGCAGTATTGAAAGGACTTTCTTTGTGAAGGAGGACTCCCCGCCCTATACCTTCAACTTCATCGTGGAACTTCAGACCCACCTGCTTTATTTTCATTCCAAATGCTCAAACGTCGTGAACAGAACAGCTGGTAAATACACAGTATTCAGCAGTTCCCTCCAAACTGGCAAGCCAAGGTCAAACCACAGGGTGGCTCAGCCGGGATGTTAATAATGTCACTTGTAGAAGTAATTTTGTTTACAGAAGACAGCTGGTGACAAGACCCTGTTTGCTCTAACAGATGATATCATAAACTCATCTCTATCTAAAATGCAGGCATATCTTGGAGATATCTCTGCTTTGGCTTCAGGCCATCACGATAAAGCAGATACTGCAATAAAGCGCATCACACAAATGTTTTTGGTTTCCCAGTGCATATAAAAGTCGTGTTTCTACTATACCGCAGTCTACTGAGTATGCAACTGTTACATATAAAATGTACACACCTAAATTTAAAAATATTTTATTCCTGAAAAAGAATACCGACACAGACATGCAGTGAGCTCATGCTCAAAGCAAAGTGGCCACAAATCTTTGATTTGTAAAAAAAATGCAGTATTTGCAAAGTTCTATAACATGGAGGGCAATGGAATGAGGTACGTGTGCCTGCGCTCTGCATGAAGGCGAGATTCTCAGCTCAGGAAAGCCACCTGTTCAGTTGCATCCATGATATCATTCTCCGCATGCCAGATAATGAATCATACGATAGTTCCCTCCAGATAATGAATCATATGATAGGTCTCTACCTTGCTTTCCCAACTTCTCTTGCAACTGGGGGTGGTCGTGACCTACTTCTGGCTGATGATACCTAAATGGGAGCTGGCAGAGAATTCTACTGGGAAAACTTGCTTTTCTCATTTAAGGAATAGATGTAACTGGTTCTACTCCCCACCTCCCTTCTTTCTTTCTTGACCTCAGATGTGATGTCTGGAGCTGTAGCATCTATCGTGCAACCATGAAGCAAAGAAAGGGCTTGAGTACATGTCTTAGTCGTTTGGGCTGCTAAATGAAATGCCATGAACTAGGTTGCTTGTGAAAAGAAATTTCTCACAGTTCTAGAGGCCAGGAAATCCAAACCCAAGGCATCAGATTTACTGTTTGATAAGAGCCTTGTTCCCTGTCTACTACGAGGACTCCAAGGTGGCAGGTGCTTTCTCTTGGCTGAAGGAGAGTAATGATAAAGGAATTAATGGAAGAAAAAGTATCCAATGTACTCAGCCCTACTATGAAACTAACATATAGCTTTCATAGGAAAGCTGTAACTCAATTATAGCCCAAGAATATGGGGAAAGGGGAGAGGGAGGGGAGGAGAGGGGAGGGGGGAGGATGGATAGATGGGTGATGGTGGGATCACGCCTATGGTTCATCTTACAAGGGTACATGTGAATCTTTCTAAATGTAGAATATAAATGTCTTAACACAATTTAGAAAAAAGGAATTAAGGGTGAGGATGGGAATGGCCCCCATCCCCATCCCAAGGCTGAGCTCCAGAGCTCTTCAAAGGGACCAAGGCCAAAGAAGAGTGACCAGGAAATGTGCTAGAGGGCACACCTAGACTAGACTCTTATCCTGAAAAATAAAAATAAAAATAAAAAAGAGCAGAGCACCAGAAACCAGAAGAGAAGTGTGTTCTACAGCTGCCGCCTTGGGGGTCACTACACTGCCCTCTGCAGTCAGAGCCTGACATTGCTCCAGCTGGCCAAGGAGAAACCCTAACAGGGCCCGGCTCCAGTATCACAGGCAGAGCGAGGGGGGGTGGATTTGGAGCTGAGAGATGATCAATCAACAGGGGGTTTCATTTGGGGGGCCTTTAATGTCTCTGGTGAAACAAAATTGGAGGGGCCTCTGTTGGCTTTGGTGCTGTATCTGTGCTATGCCGTCAAGTGGTCACTGCATCACCCTCTGGGGAGCCAGGCTCGTGGACTGGCACCCAATGGAAAGTGTGTTCTTGGCTTCGATTAATGTCCCATTCTGATCCGTGAGGGGTGCAAGAGCTGAACTTTCACTGTAAGGTTCTCGTGAGGATGTAAGGCACTGACCGAGAATAAGCAGGAGGTGGGGCTGTCACTCTCTGTGCCCCCAGGGAACACGGAGAGTGAGGAATCCTCACCACTCCTCAGGCCACACCTACTGGGCTGCATTAGCTGGGCAGTTAAGTCCCTGGTTGTTTGAAGGACACCTGGGTACGATTCCTTTCTCCAGTCTCTGGTGGGACAGGGTTGACAGCTGAGCCCAGCCTCTGCTTCTTCCTCCTCCTTGCCAAGGTGCCCAAGTGTGGTCAGCTTGGTCTCTACCCTGGGCATCAGGCTGCAGGGTGGTAAGAGCCTGTGCGTCAGGGTTGTGGCTGTGGGGCAGAGGCTGCTGCAGGAGCCACCAGCATCATGAGCTACACCTGCCCAGAGAGGTCACGTACCAGCCCAACTGACGCTCAAGTGGTGCCTCGCGGCCACGCCTTATATCTTAGGTCCCTTAAAACTCAGCAGGCAGGACTGGGCCAAGGCAGGGCTACACATTCTCGAGCAACTCGTACTACTAACGTTGACAACAGCCACCTGCGCTGTGGACTGAACGTTTGCGCCCCCTGCCTCCCAAGTTTACATGTTGAAATCTAACCCTCAAGGTGATGGTATTAGGAGGTGGGGCCTTTGGGAGGTGATTAGATCACGAGGGTGGAGCCCTCATGAGTGGGATTAGTGCCTTCTATATGGCTGAAGAGACTGGAGTTCTCCCTGTCCACCAGGTTAGGTCAGAGCCAGAGATGGCCAATTATGAGCACGACATCCCTCACCAGAACCTGGCGGTGCTATCACCCTGATCTCAAACTTTTAACCTCCAGAACCATAAGAAATAAATTTTGATTATTTGTAAGCTACCCACACTATGGTGCTGTGTTAGAGCAGGCTAAGACCCCCTGATTCCTAACCACAGATGCTCGGCAGGCCTGTGCCGACATCGCCATCTGCAGTCTAAGACGCTGACGAGGCCAGGACTGAGGGGACTCGCATCTCTGGATCTCAGAGGAACTTCTGAGACCCTGGACTCAGCATGACAAGTCACAGGAACACAGCACAAGCCCCAAACTGGGGACACACAGAAGGATCCCACTGGGAGGGTGTGCCAGCATGTGAGTTCACGACCACCCAGGAGAGCTGGTGGCAGCAGAGTGCACACCCGGGCCACACCAGAGCTCTCCTCCAAAGGGGGAACCCTGCTCTTCATCCATCACCCAGCAGAAGGCAAGCCAGTCGTGTCCCGCATAGCACTTCGATTCAGCGAGCAGTGGCCGTAAGGACAGAGGTTCTGAAACTTTAAGAGGCCATAAACCCTTTGCCAACAGCCCCCGGCTCCAAGCACGTGTACGCGAATAAATAAAAGACAAAAGTTGCCACTGAGACACCACTGTGTTCAGACAGACATGGGCAGCAGACTCCGGGGAGAGCAACACAGCTCACCGTGGCCTGACACCAAGTCCAGGAGCAATTGCCGCCGGGCACCATTTTCTAGAAGCCCTGAGCAAAGTGCACAGCTCCCAGGAGGCTGCAGAGGGATAGGTCCCTGCAGAGGGACACGCAGCAGCACAAAACCGATGCCATTTCCTGGTAAACCAAATAGCAGCCTCACAGAAGGACTGCAGGCCTGTGGACACCCCTCTGAGGACAGTGAGGCCAGCCACCCCTATCTGGGGAGGTGGACACAGGCCCTCAGCACCAAGTTCACATTCAGCCACAGAACAAAGCACTTTGGGGCAAAGAGAACCAATTGTCTGGGCCCTGCATTCAGCTGTCCTTGTGGGGAAGGCTTTACCCTGAGAAAGACTGGCCTTGAAAGCCGGTTTCTCTATTGAGAGCTGGCTACAAAGATCCCACAGTCTCCGCAGCCTGCTCGGACCGAGGCTTTGTCCTCAATTTAAAAACACTCTTCTCCCCGCAGACCTCGAGGCGGGAGCTGTAAAGAATTGCAACAAGGCCCTTGATGTGAGGCAGAATTAATCCGACTCACTTCTCCTGCTGAACCCGACAGGACACTTGAAATGCAGACTGTCCCCGTGAAGCTCATTCCCCAGGACCGCGTGTCAAGGCTGTAAGCCCAGGGAAGCTTCGGGGATGATTTGCAATAGGATTAGCTTTCAGTTTGCATGGGGGTGGGGGGTTCTCATCTGCTTTTAATTCACAAGCGCACCTTTCTAATCAAGTGCCCGGACATACATTTCCTCAGGACTGGAGAGAATGTGTGTCATGCCTGGACCTGGGGGCTGGCAGAGGGAGGCACTGTGGAAGTCTCTGGAAGGAGGCAGAGCTTGACACATGGGGAGTTCTGCTTCCATCTCAGCAGCAGCTGGGAGGGGAAGGCATGCACTGGCGATCAGACATGCACGCATCTGTGAGTCATTACAGGTGTGCTGAGCACTCCCTACACGCCAGAGCCACAGCTGGGGAGGGCAGACGAAACCACTCAGGGACCCAGGGAAGAGGACAGCGGAGGCCTTGGGATTATGGACTCCAAGTCAAACTGTACAAGGTACTAAAAGTTCATTGCTGCTTAAAGCAGCTCAGTTTGGGGGTGATATAGCTGGGATGTTGTTATAATAAGAGCCTCAAAATGTGGGCATGGCTCTGGACCCTGGCAGAGAACAGAAGCTGGAAGGACTTCAGGAAAGTGTCCATGCAAACTTGAAGACCCCTGAAAAACTGTTCAAAGAAGTATGACTCGGGGGAAGGCTTTAGAAAGAAAAGAAAAAGGTTTACTGAGAACAGCTGCCTGGGAGAGGCAGGAAGTTTCCCAGTGCTGCTGCGGGGGGAACATGGAAGGAGAAACCATGACTGTGTCCTGGGTGATCCAGCTACGGAGACAGCCAGGCCGAGTGTTGAAGGCACCATCCGATTTCTCCTCACTGCTTCCAGCAGAATGTGAGAAGACGGTGGCTGAACAAAGAACTGTCGAACAATGGGGGCCACACCGGCCTGGTTTTGAAGATTCTCCATCTGTCAGATGGCAAATGCTACTAAAATTAACAAGGGGCTCCCAGGAAAAAACAAGGACAGGGCACTGTCAGGAAAATATGGTCTGAAGATAAATTCTAGAGCATGCCTGGGTGGGTTTTTCTCACAGTTCTGGAGGCCAGAAGTGCAAGATTAAGGCTCCATCAGGACTGGTGTCCAGGGAGGCCTCTCCCCAGGACTTGCAGACAGAAGCCCCCCCTCTGCACCCAGGAGACAGGCTGAGATGGCTGGTGTCGCTTACACTTCTCATGAGGACACTATTCCTATAGGATTAAGGCCCCGCTAGGATGACCTCATTTAACCTTAAAGTCGGTCCTGTCTCCAAATACAGTCATTTTCGAGTTGAGGACTTCAACATATCGATTTGGGAGGAGACACAATTCAGTTCACAATAGACTCTAAAACCTTTCGTTCCCATCTTGGAAAGATCGAGGGTGCTGCTCGAACAACAGGACTTTCTAAAACAGATAATGTCCCTCGGCCTTCTCAGCAGACAACCCAGGTAGAAAAGGGCTTAGACGAGAGATATGTGTGAGTGAGCGTTTTTTTAGTATTTGAGGGAGCCCCGGTGAAATTTCCAGGACACTCACAGTGTTTTTTCGGAGAACTGTACTGGGAAAAACGGTGTCAGCTGAGATTGAAGAGGACAGAAATGGTACAAATGGAAAAGATATATTTGGATCCTAAAACTTCTACAGGCAGAAGACGCTTCCCTGTTATAAGGACACCCTGCCAGCCCTATGGAGAGACGTATATGGCAAGGAATTGAGGCTTCCTGGTAACAGCAAAAACTGACATGGAGGCCACATACACAAGACATGGGGTGGGAGTGGATCCTCCAACCTGCTTCAGAGGGCTGCAGCCTCAGCTGATGTATCACTTGTATAACATCAGGAGACAATCCAAGCTAAACCATTCTACTGAAAATATAGGCTTAGCTCAGCGCTTGTAGCTCAGCAGATAGGGCACTAGCCAAATACACCAGAGCTGGCGGGTTCGAATCCAGCCCAGGCCTGCCTAACAACAATGACAACTACAACCAAAAAATAGCTGGGTGTTGTGGTGGGCACCCGTAGTCCTAGCTACTTGGGAGGCTGAGGAAAGAGAATCACTTAAGTCCAAGAGTTTGAGGTTGCTGTGAGCTGTGACACCACAGCACTCTATTGAGGGTGACATACTAGGACACTGTCTCCAAAAAAAAAAATAAAATAAAAATACAGGCTTGGTGCCCGTTGCACAGTGGTTACAGCACCAGCCATATGCCCCGAGGCTGGTGGGTTTGAACCCAGCCCAGGCCAGCTAAACAACGACAACTGCAACAACAAAAAAAAATAGTTGGGCATTATGGTGGGTACCTGTAGTCGCAGCTACTTGGGAGGCTGAAGCAAGAGAATACTTAAGCCCAAGAGTTTGAGGCTGCTATGAGCTGTGATGCCATGGCACTCTACCGAGGGTGACATAATGAGACTCTGTCTCAAAAAAATAAAAATAAAAATAAAAATACACTCATGGGCCACATATCAACATTTTGGTCAATGAGAGACCAAATACATACTATGGCACCTCCACTGAGTCAGAATGCTGCATTTTACTGTACTTTTTTTGTGTTTAGATACACAAACACTTATCACGTTACAATTGCCTACAGTATTTAATACAGTAACATACTGTGAATGTTTATAGCCTAGGAGCCGTAGGTACACCAGATACCCTGGGTGTAGGAGGCACTACCATCTAGGGGTGTATAAGTACACACTACGACATTCACACAACGTTGAGATCACCTAATGATGCATTTCTGAGAACGTACCTCCATTGCAATATGACATGACTATCCGCTCGAATTCCTGATGCACAGAAACTGCATATTGTTTCAAGCCACTATATTTGGGGCTATTTGTTACACAGCAATAACGATCACAGCATTGAAATGAGTACCATAAAAGATTATCCTCCAACCTGCTTCAGTGTAAGAAATCCGATCCATCAGTTATGGCAGAAGCAGTGACATGGTTCCAAGAGCATTTGAGGAACTTGATACTTTTAGGCAATTTAATGAAGGGTTGTTAGAACCTGAGGGTTAAGTTAATACAAAATAAAACAGAACTAGCTAATACACACATCCTATAGAGTAATAAACTACATGTGGGGTCATCTTTTCAACCAGACAGAACTTATTTTCCTACCAATCAAAAACTGAGAGTTCGGCTCGGCGCCTATAGCTCAACCGGCTGAGGCACCAGCCACGTACACCTAAGGTGGCGGGTTCGAATCCCCAGCCCGGACCTGCCAAACAACAATGATGGCTGCAACCAAAAAATGGCCGGGCGTTGTGGC
>NW_003852414.1:20239528-20281374 GCF_000181295.1 Otolemur garnettii | reverse complement strand
GCCTTAGCCGGTTGAGCTATAGGCGCCGAGCCTGTTTTTTAAATTTTAAAAAAAGAAGTATAAAAGCATCCTTCTTTGGCCACTTCTTAAGACTTCCCGTTCCTGTGACAATCCCCACATACCTGTAACAGCACCTGTCTGCTTTTCTCTTGTTCATCTGCCTGGCGTCAATTTGTTTCTAGATCCAGCCAGAGCCCACCTAATGGCTAAGGGGGCTGGAAGAATCAGTCTCTTTCACCTCCACCTCAAAGGGGGCAGAAAAGAGGGGGTCACAGGTTGGGGCCCAGTGTCGGGCCAAACAGCTCCCAAGGGTTAACAGCAGGGCAGCAGGTAAGGACTTTCCCCAAGTAGCCTGGCAGCAGGGTCCTTGTGACAGGACAGGGGGGCCAGGCAGTGGGGGCAGGCAGAGAGGTGAGGAGAAAAGGCCAGCCCAGCTCCAGGCCCCAAGGTTTTTGTTTTTTGTTTATTCTGTTACCTTTTAAAAGCCAGCGGAAATCTGCAAGCAGAGTTTACCCAGCAAAAAGAGAGGAAATCTGAATTCACCTTTGGGGCAAATTGATTCTTTGTTTTGGGAAGAACACAGCAATGAGCCTTTGATTACTAAACATAAAGCAAATAGTCACTAGCCTTCCACGGCCTGAATGCAGATGCTGCAGGCCTAGAAGCTGCGCATTCTGAGTAAATGGCAGAATCAGAACTGATTCTGGGGAAAAAACAAAATCAATTGGTAGGCAAGGATTAGGAAAGGTTTCTTTTCTTGGGATGGATTTGTGGAGGCTGCACATGGCCTCTGCGGGTTCTGGGGGCAGTGTGTGCTCCTCTGAATGGGCATTCACGTGAGTGTGGGGTGGAGAATTCCCCACACTGTCCTCACTGCTAGAGAAATCTCAGAACAAAGGCCTGGTGGGGACTGCTGCTCCCCGCCCTCACTGTTTTCTAAGCTGTAGGCCTGGTGAGCACCTTGATGCCAAAAGATTATGATCTGGGGGACCAGGCTCGCCAGGGTGGGGACTCATTTGCCTACTAGTCCCTAAGGCTAAGGGTGGGCACCCCTCAGACACAGTGGGCATTTCTGATGTCACTCACCCTATGGACAGCCTGGCCTAGAGATGGGAGATGAGGGACGGAGGCTGTCCTCAGACTGGGTCTTATAGCAGCTGGGGTGGACACTCGGTCAGAGATAACACAACCTCCTTCTAGGGGAAGTGGTGGCCCCTCTTTCCCATCAGGGCCACCTAGAAGCCAGGTAGGGAAGGCACCCCAAGAACAGCTCCACCTAGAAGCTCTAATGGTGGCCAGATCCAGTAGACTTATAAGTTACCCACCCTGTCCTGCCATCCCTCCTCCTTTTCTCGGGGAGTCTGGTTTCAGGACAGTCACCATGATGCAAGACTTTAAGGAAAACCTGTCCTGTATCTGAAATGCAGGTTCAGGTGCCAAAGCCAGTACATTGTCAGGGCAGCAACCTGAGGGGATGGCTGTGCGGTGCCCAGCTCCACTGCAGAGGTGTCTGAGACCCCGGGCTGGGAGAGGACCCCGAATGAATGACTCATAAAATTAACAAGCAGCTGGAGGACTCATGGAAAGGTGAAGTATGGCTGAATCAACAGTCACAGACAGCTAAGGCTTGGACAGGGAGGCTATCAATGAATGACAACCATGACAGGCAGATAGATGACAGAGACAGAGGTATGGGAGGGAGGGAGGGAGGGAAGAAGGGAGATAGAGACAGAGGTGTGGAGGGAGGGAGGGAGGAAGATTTAAGTATCAGGAGGATGACTAGATAGATGATAGATGATTAATAGGTAGAAGGAAAGAAGATGACACAGGTATAGGATGGATGGTGGACACACAGCTATGGACGGATGGACAGAAAGGACACAAATACAGGGTGCATGGACAGACAGGCAGACATAGGTACAGGAAGAATGGATAGGTAGGTAGGTGGATGGCAGGAAAAGAAGAAAGTATGAAAGAAAGAGAGGAAAGGACGGAAGGAAAAGAAAAGCTAGAGCTGGGGGTGTGGGATGGATGATGAATAGGCAGGCAGAGGGTGGGTGGATGGATCGCCAGAGACAGAAACAGAGGGAGAGAAAAACTGGAGGAAACATTTTGATTACCTTCCTAGAAAGTGGACAAGGGGCAGAGGAAGGACAGAAAAGCGGAAGCGCGTGAGAACCACAACCCCCTGCCTTCACACTTCACACTCCAGAAGGAGGAGCTTGAGACACTAAGTTCCATGCTCCCCGCTTCCCTCTTGTCTAGACACCCATGGGGGGGACATTTGAAGCAATTTCACCAGCACCAGCTGGGAGGTCCAAACTTAACATAAGATAGAACTCCAAGAGCCAAGAGCTTGCACACCTGTGTCCCCCGCAGCGACACATGGAACATGAGAGGGAAGATGTGATCTACAGGGGTGGCCCCAGCTGCTCCCACACGTCCCACAAAGTGAGATTCCATGCAGCGTGGCCCCCTCGGCCCCTAGTGCAGAGGGAGAATGTTGTGACACTTCACCTGCTTCCTCAGAGCGGCTCTAGCAGCCCAAACAGTAATTCTAAAGATTGGGGCTACTGGGGGATGAAAGACCCTATGTGGGGATAACCACTGTCCCTTGATGACAGTGTGGTCCTCTGAAACTTGAGTGAAATAGACTCTGCTGAGGGCAGGAAAAGCTTTTGTGATGAAACAGAACCTTTGGACACAAAGACAAAGGCCCTGATGGGACCAGTCCCCCCACACAACGTGCATAAAGGTGAAGGTCTAGAAACAAAGTACTTGTCATTATTCTGGAAGTTCTGGAAGTTCTTCTGCCCCCTCCCACATTGCCCATTAATAGCTACACAGAGGAATGAAACCGGGCCCCATTGTGCCAGATCAGAACATGATTCACACTGTGGGAGGAGGTGGGTGAGAAGGATCCACCTTAAAGAACGCCAATTAGGGTAATGCGCCGCTATCGCAGAAGTTACTGTTTTTAAGAGACTGAAGTCCCCTAGTGGAGAATGGAAGAGGGCAGATCCGCCTTGTGACCAGCTCAATCAGGGAGAGCAAAAGACCAGTGCTGCTTCAAGACCTGCTTAATCAGGCCCAGCGCCTGTGGCTCAAGTGGCTAAGGCGCCAGCCACATACACCTAAGGTGGTGGGTTTGAATCCAGCCTGGGCCTGCCAAACAACAATGATGGCTGCAACCAAAAAAAAAAAAAATAGACAGGTGTTGTGGTGGGTGCCTGTGGCCCCAGCTACTTGGGAGGTGGAGGTAGGACTTGCTTGAGCCCAGGAGATGGAGGTTGCTGTGAGCTGTGATGCCACAGCACTCTACCCAGGGGGACAGCTTGAGGCTCTGTCTCAAAAAAAAAAAAAACCTGCTTAATCGTCTCCTGCTTCTGCAGGCAGCCGTTACCTGTAAAGGCCTGTCACACTTCTGAAGTTTCGACCCAGCAGTCAGCCAGAGACCCAGGTAGGAGGGGACCCACACAACACATGAGCAGGGCTGCAGGAGGGGCCAGGTGAAGGCTGTGGCTCCCGGCTTCCCGCACCAGGGCTCCTGAGGCAGTGACCCTTGCTTTGGGTCAGGCGGTAGGGGAGTGGTTCTCACACTGTAAGGTTACTGGTGTGAGCTGGATGCCCTGGAGGTCAGGAGTTTGGGGCAACCTTCGTGTTCTGAACCTGTTGTTTGAAAGATCTGATTGGGGGTCTGGTATAGGTGGGGACATTCTCAAACCATGGGGGTGGGGGCAAATTTTTCAGATGTTTCCTGACTAATGACAGGGCTATGACCTGATGAGTATAAATTAGACACATCATTAAGTTGGAAAAGTGTTTAACACACCCAACCTCTAGAACACAGCCGCCACACACAGCCTCCCTTAAACATGTTTGGAACTCTTGGGCAAAAATGTGAGTTTTGCTCACACTTGGGCAAAATCATCCGACGAGAAGCCTATTTATAATAAAGTGTTGAATATCTCATGTAATTTATCGAATACGGAACTGACGATGAGAAGCAGAATGGTCACCCGAGTATTCTACAAGCAGCTCCTGCTGAGTGTGCGTGGCTGTCTACCATGCTGTGAAGTACTTAACCGGCCTAGGATCGTGGCACACAACTCCTAACACCCTTGGAATCTCCAAAGAGAAGCCTTTTGTATGCTAATGAATTGACTGGTGGCCGGCAGTTCCCCTAGACAGCTCCTGGACAGGGCTGGTCACCAGAACTCCCAGGCAAGATTAGGACTTCCAGCCCCGCCCCAGCCTCTGCGGAGAGTAGGAGGCTGAAGGTCAAAATGATCACCAATGGCCAGTGGCTTAATGGATTACAACTCAGAATGAGGCCTCCGTAAACACCCAAGAGGACAGGCCTGGAGAGCTTCAGGATAGCTGTACATGGGGCACCTGCATTTTTAGTGCTGGGCATGGATCTTCTTTATAGTCTACAAGTTAATTTCTAGAAAAACAAGATGAGTAAAATCAATGCAAGCCCCACCACTTCACGGTTAGGTTCAAAAGATAAAGAGGACTCTGTCAAATACCATAAGAATTTCTAAAAGTTTAACTCTCAACTCCGGTATTCTGTTGTCAACCAGAAAGAATCCATCTCTTATAATGGGCCACAGGCCACACTCTGAGCGGCTCTGGGTACAAGTCCCAGAGTTGTCACTATAACACTTTTCACCCAAGATAATCTCAGGAAAAATCGGTGTGATGGTCAAATAAGGTGTGGAAATTGCTACATCTCCTTTTGGGCATGCCCAGGGACTTGAGGCTTCTTATAGGCTCTGAGAAATTGTTTAAAAAATTCAAAAACAGGGCAGTGCCTGTGGCTCAAAGGAGTACGGCGCCGGCCCCATACGCCGGAGGTGGCGGGTTTAAACCCAGCCTTAGCCAAAAACTGCAAAAAAAAAAAAAAATTAAAAACAAAACCCAAAAAATCTGCTTACCTCAGCTCTGTTTCCAAATTTGACTATTTGTCACTTTGTCTTTTTATGTGCTTAATTATTTTTACATAACCCCTGCCACAGGGGCCAAACTATGCACCACCAGTCACATGCTAAGAAATGCTCACGTCATGGGAATCTGCCCGGCCTGGTGGGGAAGGCGGAGGCAGGAATGGTCGCCCTGAAGCCCGGGTCAGCCTCTCAGTGGTGACAGACCACACCAAGAAGCACAGGGAGTTGCTCCCAGTGGAACTGGGTTCCTGGTTCATCCTGAGCTCCGGCTGCCCCCGGTGCTACACTGTGGCAACTGCCTGTTGGACCACAGTGCTCGTTAGCAAATCACGCCTTCTATCCAGGAGCTCCCAGCCACCGGCAATAGCGACCCTACTTATCCTTCCCTGGGTTCACTCACAGTAGGCCCCTGAATGGGTTTTCCTAATTAGCTGGCACCATGCAGACATCCCGAGATGCAGTCAGGAGCCTCCCATGAGGGTGCTGACTGCTAGAAGTGTGTGTGAAATCACCAGGCCTCCCGGTTCCCTTTTAATGAAACCGGGATCTCTAGTCTAAGGTGACCAGATTTTAACATTGGTAAAGCAGGACACCAAGGACAGGGGCAGGGGGCGGGGCCTAACAACAATGCAAACTTTGATAAGCAGTTCTCGATAATCAGTTCTCAACAATTATTTGTTATTATTAAAGTTTAACATTATAGAATTAACAAAAATAATATAAAACTCATATCCTGGCGAAATAGCCACAAGGCAGCCAAAAACCGTATATTCTCTTCCTGTTCTCTCGCATTCCCTAGCTTGTCCTGCAGTCTTTCCAAAACTCAGGGCTTTTTTAAAATGCCGTGGGACAAGGGACAAGTTGTTAACAATCAGGACTGTCCTGCCAAAAGCGGGAAGTCTGGTCACCTTACTCTGGGGTAGGGGAGGGGGCTACATGTTTGTTCCAGACAGTTTGGCTCCTTCTGAGCTAACTGTCCTTGCCTAGAAGCAAGGGAGGGAGCCAGTATTCTTCTGATACCGATTCCACCTGGGGGACCTTGCCCAGGAAGGCAGTAGCGAATTTACATTAGCCCTTTATTTCCAAATGCAGTTACATTAACCTCTTCATTCCTAAATGCAGTTACATTAACCTTTTCAGCAGCCAAAAACTGTATATTCCCTTCCCATTCTCCTGCTGTTCCCTAGCTTGTAGTGCATTCTTTCCAAAAATTGGGACTTTTTAAAAATGCCACGGGTCGCAGGACAAATTGTTAGAAATCGGGGCTATCCCGCCAAAAGCGGGACGTCTGGTCACCTTACTCTAGTCCCGTCTCTGCACACTGAGGCCTGAACCCTACTCACTGCATATTGTACCAGTGACAGTGGTGATGGGCTACAAGACTCAGTCTGGAATAGTCTAGAATACCACTCTGTTGCCCAAACCTATTTTCTGCTGCTATATTCTAAACCAGGGGTCCTCAAACTTTTAAAACAGGGGTCCAGTTCACTGTCCCTCAGACCACTGGAGGGCAGGACAGGCAGCAGTGGCAAAAATACCCGGCGGGCTGGATAAATGTCCTAGGCGGGCCACATGTGGCAGAATCTAAACCAAAGTCAAGGCCATTTTCTTGCCCCCTGCTCAATCTCCTTATTGTTTCCTGCCTTCCTGACATAATCTGGTTTCCCTGGGGGATCGCTACATTACAGTCTTCTCTGATATATGCCATCCCAAGTCACAGGAAAAATGGAGGTTTCCCTGGTGAGCAAACAGACATTGTGTTCAGTCTCAGAAAATTTTGCTGCTGTCTGCACGCCAGCCATGCCTCCACACAGCCAACATGAATGGGCAGCCTTTGCAGGCATCGGGAGACTTCCCGCTGACAAGGGGCATAATTAGGAGGTCCCCAGACTACGTCACAGGTGTCTGCAGGGCATAAAACATGTCAGCAAATTCTTTGAAGTGCCTCCCAGGAAAGGTTGAACCTGATTCCCCTCACCTTGGATGGGGAGCAGCTGTGGGCACCTGCCTCCAACAAGCTCACCATGGCAGAGACGCCAGCTCCTCTGCTGAGACTAGTAGAACAGTGGATACAGTTTCTTCCTGGCTGTCTCTCTCTCCCTAGGGAACACATGGCTTAAAACCCTGAACAACCAGGTAAGCAGTGTGGCTGTCCTGAAGGCACCATGCTGCAGAGACCACACATGGAGAAAAGGATGGGGTACTCCTGTGCTCCCCACCCTGCCCCCAGCCCAGGTGCCAGACATGAGCCCAGAAGAAGTTGTGAGATGATAATTATGATGTTGTTTTAAGCCACTAAGCTTTGGGGAGGCTTGTTACTCCACAACAGATAGCATACCTCTTAATCTTTTAATCAGGGAGTCTGACTCTCCTTTTAAAAGGGAGTCTTTTAATCAGCACACGCCACACTGCGGCCTCTTTAAGGCTCTCCTGGCCAGCAGGGCACCACGGGAAGGAACAAAACGCACCTGGGCTCCGGATTAGCCTTCTCTGACACACACCTGGTTCCACGCTTCTCCCCTCCGGTTCTGTTACACAAGCTGCTTCTTAGGCGGCCCCTGAGCCAGTGAGTGGCTCACCTTGGACACTTCTCTAGCTCTGCTCCTGCTGCGCACCTGGTGGACAACTGTGCCCCAGCCTGGCCTCGCCTCGAGCCCGCGCCCCGCCCCCCACCCCAACATCCTCCCAGGCTTCCCCACTCACAGGTGCGGCCAGGTCCCCCAAGCCACCCCAGGGGTCTCGGAGTAGCCATGGGGCTTGAGGAGCAGAGCAGAGCTGCTTATCTCTCAATTGCTCTTCGGGAAGAAGGAGCAAACTCATGTCTTGGTCAACAATGTGAGGTAATGAAGCAGGAAAGAGCTGGGTCCAGGTTGTTTTTGTATGAGCTTGGGGGTAAGCGGTGGGCATGACTAGCAGTTTTCTTAACCTCCGAAAACTTGAAGTCCTAAGACCCGAACCCACTGAACAGATCCCGACTCTGCCCAGGGGACCCCCAAAGAAATCTTAAACTGAGTCCCTGCTACGGTGAGAGGGAGGTCAGCCACGCCTCCTCATACCCCCTACCTACTGGGGTGTAGACACAACTGAGCAGCATCAATGTTGGAAAAGGCATTTTAAGACAGACTCTTTGTAACCGTGATACCAAATTACAAACAACCAAACGCTGCTCCAGGCAAGGGGTCAGTCACGCCGGGACACTTAAGAGAGCAAAACACGTTCTTCCTGCCACGAGGTTTTTCTTTAGCAGCTAAACAAGCACCGGCCTCGAGATAAGCAATTCAGGCAACTTGCAGCTCGGTTTCACTGCCAGACACTGTCCCCCACTGCCATGTCCCACCAGCCAGAATTATAGCTTCGATAGACTTTCTCCCGATAAAAAAAACCACTGACCTTGGACGGGCCTGGAAGCTGTGCACTCGAGCGCCTCTGTGTGCCGAAAAGGCCTTTGGACTTTAGGCCTAACTGTACCTCCTTTAAATCTTAAATCTCCTCCCCAACGTGAACGTGGGTAATATGTTACACGTGTGTTCCACACGCAGGTGGTAGGACTGCATCATGAATATTCACACTCCTCCCACAACCTGTTGAATATGCATACAGGACAACTTTAGCATAAACCCCGCCCCCAACCCCTCCTCCTCCCAAGGTGGGGCTCAGGTCTATGCACTTCCCAGCTTGTGCAGGTGGCCACCCTGCAGGCTGTAGCCCTTGAGAAAAAACAAGCTCTCTTCCAAATGCATAAATTGTAACAACCTAAGTGCCCACCAATCCAGGAACGGAGTAACAAACTGTGGTATATGTATAACATGGAATACTATTCGGCCACTAAAAAAGATGGAGACTTTACATCATTTGTATTGACCTGGATGGAGGTGAAACACATTCTTCTTATTAGAGCATCACAGGAATGGAGAAGCAAGAATCCAATGGACTCAATTCTGATATGAGGACAAATGATGACCATCCATGGTGGGGGGTGGGGGATGGGGAGCAGAGCAAGGGAAGGACGGAGGGGAGTCCTTGGGGGGGTCACAGTGTGGGGCACTCCTCTTGGAGGTGAGACATAGTTATAAGAGGGATTTTACCTGACAAATGCAATCAGTGTGACCTGGTTTTCTGTATCCTCAATGAATCCCCAACAATAAAAATAAATAAAAATAAAAGAAGGAAAAAGATTTTTAAAAAGCCAAATGCATAAATTGTGTCGTTTTTAAGTTTTCATCTCTAAAATTGAGATAGTCATACTGCTTTGTGCAGATGAAATGGGCTAGAGTCAGACACGTCTCATCTCCCCGGCCCCTTACTGGCACAGTCTCCATCTGCTTGTTTAGCCTGAGGGCCCCCAAACCCTCTTCTCTCCCACACCACATTACCCCAAGGCAAAGCTTCTTGGTTCTGTCTCTAATAGGGCCCCGTGATTTGCTCACGGTCCTCAGTGGCTCCCCATCTTTCTCAGGTTAGAGCCAAGCCCTTCCAGAGACCTCACGACCTAGTGCTCTGCCCCGGCCTGGGGATCTCTGTGCTCTCATCTCTCCTATTTCCTGCCCTCTCTGACCCCATCAGCCTCCTGGTCCTTCCTCAGGTCTCCAGACCCCATGAGCCCCAGAAAGGGCGCACTTGCTATTTTCAGCCCAGGAGCACCATTCTCTGAATGTCTGGATGACTCCCTCCTTCTATTCTCAAGGGCAAACTTCTCAGGGAGGTCAGAGCCCTCCAAAGGCCAGCGGAAGCCTGCTGGCTGACCTGAACATTCTGTGACCCCCACCGGCATGACCAATGGTTTGGGCAACCTGCCTCTACGTGGCCTCCACGAAATCCCCAGGAGAAGGCGGTGAGGGAAGTGGGAAGCTGAGGGCAGAGACCAGCCATTAGGCTGGCACCTCCACATGGCGTGGGGCCCAGCCATGGCAGGTGGCACAGATGCAGCCTTAATTGATAGCTTAATTAAGGAATCGGGTGGGTTATAATTTCCATCCTACAGCTTGGTTAAGCTAAATTTCATTACATCCCTTTCCCGTGAATCGCACACACAGCAGGACGCATGGAGTGGGTATCCCCTGCCCACGAACTATTGCTGATGGAGTTTGGCCTCTGTGCAGGCAGGAGAGGAAGCAGACAGATGTGTCAAGGAGGAAATGTCCTCAGGCATGTCCCCCACTTGCCACAAGCTGCTCCAGGAAGTCCCCAAAGGCAGCGAGACCCCCCTCCCCCTCAAGAGTTCCTTGAGTGTTATAGGTGGCACCTCCAAGAGCCGGGCAGTGTCCAAGGCTCTGAGGCTGTGACGTGCATCAAGTCTGTGGAGACGCTGGGACAGAGACAGACAGCCCCTGCTTTACGTCCATCAGCTCCGCAAAGGGAACTAGGTTGTGCACCCACAGTCGTCCGGCCAAGAGTGCTGGGGTGAGGCTGGGGCTGGGACCACGGGAATTGAACCTTTCTGACTACTGTCCTGGGAAGCCTGGCCTGGAGCCTGTCCTTCACTGTGTGGTCTCTAGAAGAGCAGCATCAACTGCTTATAAGAAACAGAGAATCTCCAAGCAAATCACAGACCTACAAGATTGAAACATGCATTTGAGCAAGATCCCTGGGTGACTGGCATATAGGTTAAAGTTTTAGAAGTCAATAACCTGGGTAACAGGTGAATGGTCTAACTTCCAGTTAAAAGGAACCCTATCCTTAAAGAGTCTGTGTAACTTGAAACTCTGAGAAGAGGCTTAGGAAAAACCCAGGCCACCACACAAGGGTAAGTGACATTTGATGCCCTTATTTAAATATAAACAAGATGTTGGGGTATGTGGGAGAAGTGGCAACAGGTGGTGAGTCCCAGATGTGGGGGGCACCTCCTTTCCCACGAGGCCCTGGAGCCCCAGGCAGCAGACATGGGAGGCTCCCAGCGTAAGTCACAGGCAGCCCTGACAGCCAGGCTGAGTGAGGGGTCAGGGATGGCCGGGAGCCACTGAAGGTTTGTAAGCCGGGAAAAGGACATAGTCCAAATTGGGCTTCCAGGGTGAGATTAGAGACAGATTGAGTAGAAAGTTATGGCAACAATCCAATCCAAGTGTTACTGGAGGCTTCAAGTAGAGTATTGTTTTGTTTTTTAATTAGGACTGTAGTAAACAAAAGTTAACTTCATTCTGAGGGACACTTACAGCGACAGAGTAGGTGGCCCATAACCTTACACTGGATGAACAATTGTGACTTGGGGACATCGTCACACGTACCACTCTGTACAGTAATGCACCTAAGTCCTAAGTTTCATCGAGCTATTTTCAACCATGGTAACTGGGCCAAAATACCGCACCTTGAATATTCATGACTGGGTTTGCTGGTGAGCTGGTTTTACGTTAACCGGCCTTCCCGCCTCTCTCCCAGGCTGTGGGCTGTCCCACTGTGCACAGGGCGCTGCTTCCCTCCTTTGGGGCTTTCAACCTGCTTTGGAATGGAGGAGTTGTCAGACCCTTACCTGTAACATGCCAAGCAAAAACTGGCAGTCTCAGGGATCCTAGTTTTTGACCATGGAGGGACAGGAACATGGATGTGGCTGAAATGTCCCAAGTAGCCCCCTGACAGCACAGCCTGGCAGCTCTGCCACCCTGTGGTGGGATCCTGGTCTGCACTGGCCAATTCTTTGTCCTTAGGTGAAGCTGCCAGGTGCTTGGATTCTGGACGCTTCCTATCAGCACACTTCATCTTAAAGAACTCTGGGTTTCTCTGCATTGGTCCTTATCCCTTGTCTCTGTTTCAGTTAAGCTCTTGTTTCCTATTCGGCTCTCAGCTTATCTCAGACCCTCTCGTAGATTGCAGGGAATTTTTAAACACACATTGCACGGTTCTCTTTTCAGGACTCTGATTAAACTCACACACTCCATCTGGTCTTACAAAAGCTGTTTCAAGACTCGATTCCTTCTCTGGGGTTATTTCCAAAAACCGATTCATTAATCAATAGTTATGGTATGTTTGCTAGTTTCCAGGACTTCTAATAGATTGATTCTGGGCAGAAGCTTAGCATCTGGTTTGGCTAAAGCATTTGATTTTCTATAAACCATATAACCTAATCATATTGTCTCTTATTGAAACAAACACCATTGGTGCAGGGGCCCCAGATGCCCATGTGGACCGGTGCTGACCCAGGGTTCTTCCCACTTTGCGATGAGAAGGGGGGAAAGTGAATACAGAGGATTTTTTAAAAGGCTAAACATGTTCAATATAAAGGACTGTTTTGAGTTTATTCTTTCGTGTTTATTTTTAATATTTTTAAATAAACATTTGACAAAATAAAAATGGATACCTCTGTTAACAGCACCCCAAATCTTGAAGGACATTTTAACTGATCCATGAAACCCCAAAGAATAGGCTTTCCTGGGACCACAGATACCCAGGGATTTTTTAAAAAGATGGGACAAGCTGGGTTGAAAGCCTCCGCCACCCCCTTTCTGGTATCAGTAGACAACTTCCCATTGTTTCTGATCAGAGTTGGCCAGAGACAGAAGGTTCCCTTCCCAGATATGCTTTTAAAAAGAAAGTTTTAAGCCCAACACGGATTTATTCAGCAGGAAGAGAACAGGAGGTATCTGATCGGAGACACCCTCCAGGCTGTGAGGTCTTCATATCTGAGTTATCTGCCTTAAGAAATTATTGTTTTTGCGTGTTGAGCTTCTGCTCACTGGGCATCACTGACCTTCAGCCTCAGTGTGAGAACAGCAAATCGCCCTTCATCCCGGCCATGCCAGCCCGGACACCAGTGGTTGCTACTCGTGTCCCTGGGCCTCCAGGACTCCTGGTTTTCAGGGCTGCCCTGAGTAACCCTTGGGAGTTTTCTTGTCCTCTCTCGTCCCCCCCAGCTGAAAGAACTGTAACAGGAAGGACCTCTCAGGAGGGGCACCCGCAGCTCAGAGTCCCTCACTGAGGACCAGCCCAAAGCGCTGCTGATGCTGGTTTTGGTTAATGCCTGAACCGGCGGGACCACATGGTCTGCTTCACCCCATCTCTGTCCCCCTTGCGGGGACATGCCCTCTGGCTCAGGGGCCCTGCTGCCTCCCTGCCCTCCTTCAGGATGGCTGCTTCTCACGGCCCAGGGCCTGACCCTCTTCTAAAATCATCTTCTCTGTCCTACAAGGCCTCCCCTTCCTGCAATCAGGACTAGTGGAAATCCTGCAGACAGCCCTGCAGGGCCCCACCCGGGCTGTGAACCTTGACACCATGATGCCTCAGGCCCATACAGCAGGGAAGCCAGCTAAGGACAGGATGAATCCTGCAATAAGGAGAGAGATCTTTCCATGGTGGTACTTATAAAGCTATACAACTACCCACATATCTTTATTTTTCTTTTTTTTGAGACAGAGTCTCACTCTGTTGCCCCTTGACAGAGCACTGTGGCATCATAGCTCACAGCAACCTCAAACTCTTGGGCTCAAGTGATTCTCTTGCCCCAGCCTCCCAAGTAGCTGGGACTACAGATGCCTGCCACAAAGCCCAGCTATTGTTTTAGAGACAGGGTCTCGTTCTTGCTCAGGCTGGTCTTAAACTCATGGGCTCAAGCGACCCGCTCACCTTGGCCTCACTCCATGAGCCATGCGCCCAGCTACTGATGTATTTTTAAACAGTGAACAGTTTTCTTCCGTAGGAGTATACCGCAATTCAAACTATCCTCCACTGAAGGTCATCCAGGTTATTTCCAATTTTTCTCTATTATAAAGAATGGTGCAACATCCTTTTACATATGTCTTTTTTCACTTGAACTTCATAGAAGTAGTATTGCTAGACCAAAGAATATAACATATAAATTCTGATACCACAAGAGTGGTACATTTTTGAAATACAACTTTCCTGTGCATAGCAGGGCAAAGTCAGTGGGAAAGCTGAGACTTGTCTCCTAGTTCGTTTTCAAAACCTGTGTTCTTTCCATACCATTTAGAACCTCTAAGTAGAAATCCCCTAATATGATGTTAAGGTGGTTTCCTGATGGTAGCGTAAGACGCACGTGGGACTTAGAGGAAGAAACGCAAGTGGAGAGAGTGATGTCTCCTTTCTCTCTCTCTAGGTTGAAACCCTTTGCTGGGAGCAGAGGCAGGTCATTCATGGTTCTCATCAGGAGTCTGTTGAAAGCCCCAGGCTCCGCCGATGCCTTGCAGCGCATTCCTGTACAATTCGGAAGGAACCACTTAGCTTCTAAGTATCAGATTATCGAATCATAAAACGTTGGGCTGTATCAGTACTCAACTTACCAAGCAAGAGCAAACCTATCCCCACCCCAGAGTCTGGTTTAATTGGTCTGCAGTGGGCCTGGGTGTCAGAATTTTAGCGAGGTCTCCACTGACTCTTCTGTGCGACTGTGCCGTGACCCACTGTCCTCAATCGTTTCCACTGTCCCAACTCTCATGCCAACATGTTACAGATGAGGAAAGTGAGGCCCAGAGAGGGAACATGATGTACCGAGGTCATATCACTAACGAGTGGCAAACTCAGACCACAGCGCAGATCTCACGGCCCCACGGCCCCTGGACAAAACTGACAAGTGTACAGGCTGTCGTTGTGGCTGTTCTCAAAGGTAACCCTGCTAAATAGCAGTACCCATGGGTGCAGATGCGGTCGATAACTAAAACTGCCTTTAGGTCTGTGACTTGAGCTGTCAGTGGCAACAGCTGTGACTGCTCTCTCTGCTCCCTGGCTGTACTGGGGAGCTGCCCCCCCCCCACGGTGGCTGCTTCTTGCTCCTCCCATTGTCCAAGTCTGGCCACACGTCTTCTCGTGAGAGTCATCTGTGGGCTTGTGGTCATGACTAGAGGCTCTCGCAGCACTGGGGTGCCCTTCCTGGTCCTTGCCACACATGCAGGTGACCAGAGCTACCATCTGCCTTCTCCACCAAATTGTCCCCCTCTGAGAGCAGGGGCCGCTCACCACTGTATCATCTTCATAAGCTGTGTCACCCCTGCACTGAGCCAAAACCAGGCAAAAAGGCCTAGGGCAGGGCACTCTCTCCTTGGGTCGTGGGAGCAGAACCACTTTCAAAGTCCTCCCTCCAACCTCCAGAGGGAACAGATCAGGAAACCATGTCCAGGGGGCCTGGTCCTGCTCAAATTCACTCCACGAAGCTGTGGCAGAGCTTATTAACTCATCCAAGACAGACTTAGCATTTGGGCAGCCACTGTTCATATTTAGCTGACAGAGAAATTCTCCTGCTTCTCCACATATTCTATTTTTTTTTACATTTTCTCCCATGCTGTAGGTTGTTTATTTACTCTGCTGATCATTTCCTTTGCTGTGCAGAAACCCTTCCATTTAACCGAGTCCCGTTAATCTATGTTGTTGCTGTATCTCCTCTTGGGGTCTTGGTCCTGAATTCTTTGCCTGGGCCAATGTCCAAGATAGTTTTTCCTATATTCTCTTTTAGAATGTTTGTGGTTTCGGGTCTAACCTACCTTGAATTAGTTTTTCCACACGGCGAGAGGCGGGGGCACACACTTTCTATTTCTGCATCACACCTCCTCTCCAAGTGCCACACACGGCAGCAAGACTTAAATGACTGCTCTACAAGTCAGGGATGTCCACAAGCAGTACACACAACTTTCTGGATGCTTCTCCACATTCAGTTCATGCTGATTTTCCTCTAAATAACAAGTCTGGAGTACAGGAAGGTTACTATTTTTTTTTTTTTTTTTTTTTAAAGAGACAGAGTCTTACTGTGTTGCCCTGGGTAGAGTGCCGTGGCATTACAGCTCACAGCAACCTCCAACTCCTGGGCTCAAGCGAGTCTCCTGCCTCCGCCTCCCAAGTAGCTGGGACCACAGGCGCCCGCCACAACGCCCGGCTATTTTTTGGTTGCAGCCGTCATTGTTGTTTGGCGGGTCCAGGCTGGGGATTCGAACCCGCCACCTTAGGTGTACGTGGCTGGCGCCTTAGCTGGTTGAGCTATAGGCGCCGAGCCGAAGGTTACTATTAATAACTGGTTTTTACACTTGTGAACACATGAAGTGACAAGCTAGAATAAACCAAAGGATGACTGCCAGGGGTACTTGTGATTTCTGAAGTCACTCCGGCTTCTAGGTAGCATCGTGCTCCCATGTCAATACACTCCTGCTCCCTAGGACTCCTATCTGATCACTGCCTCCCCCATCTCACCCAAACATTTCAAGAGCTGCATCACTTCCCACATGTGTCCTTGACCACCACCAGGATCTGACTGTGGCCCTGGGAAATGACAGCAGGTGACATCAAAGAGCACCTAACTGGCAACTCCAGATGGACTTTCAGTCCTCCCACCCAGGCTTTGTGCTGCCTCCCACACTGATAACTGGTCCTTCCTCTCGGCACCCTATGCCACCCACAACAGCGCAGTTCCTCTCCTGTGTCTCAGCTCAGAGCTGCCTCTGCACGTCTGCCCTCCTTCCTGGACTCAGTGTCACCAAGACTCTATGACCTAGCCCTGGGTGGCATGTGATACACGTCATACTCCAAGTTACTATGGAGCGGTGACACTGTGCTAATCACTCCAAACAGACTAACTCACTTAATCTCACAACCCTACAAAATAAAAACCATCATCGTCACTTTATGGACGAGGAAATGGATGAGAACAGGAGGTCCGTGAGGACGAGGGCTTTGCTTTCCGCTTCCTGTATAATTTCAACAGCACCCAGCACAGTGGCTGGTCATGAATGCAAAGTGTCCGTCAGTCTGATGTGAATCCTGGACGTGCAAAGGTCATCCATGACCGTCCCGCCAATCCTTCATGGATTCCTCTGCCTCTGGTGTCTCTTAAATGATATTTCACAGCTGAGGAAAGTGACACCTAGGGAGGGGCCATGACTTGCCCAAGGTCACACCGCTAATGAATGGCAAACTCAGAGGACAGTTCTGATCTGATCTTCTCCACTCTACCAACATGACAGGTGTACAGGCACATCACTGTTTTTTCAAAAATAACTCCACTACACGGCAGCACCCATGGATGCAGACATGGCTGAGAACCTGAGTGGTGTATGTCAGTCTCTCTCCATCCTCAGCTCGCTCATCTTGTCCCCAGGCAAGTCTCTCTCGTGGCTTCACCCCTACACGCTGGAGAGTCCGCAGGCTCTCTCTGGAATACCAGCTGCCTGTCCGTAACACCACCTGTCAGTCTCCTGGAATTCCACATGTCAAAACAGTAGTCATTTTCCCACTAAACCTAACCCAGCTCCTTCTGAACTAAAGAAAATAGCCCCACTCCCAAGAGAATAAAGTAGGAATAATTTTACCCAGAGAGGTATAAGGCATATTCTGAAACTATAAAACACTGCAGAGAGAAATTAAAGAAGGTCAAAAAATATATAGAGACCTTCTACATTTATAGATTGGAAGATTCAACATTGTTAAGTTGACAATTCTTCCTGAATTGATCTACAGATTTAAGCAATCCTAATCAAAATCATAGTAGGCTTTTTTTGCAGATGTTGACAAGCAGATCTTAAAATTTATATACAAATGCAAAGGACCCAAAAACACCAAAATAATTTGAAAAAGAATGAAGATGCAGAATGTACATCTTCCAATTTCAAAACTTAAACTCTTACATATATGTTCAATTTTTGACAGAGGTACGGTGGAGGAAAGCACAGTCTTTCTAACACATGGTGCTGACAGTGTTGGGGATCTAGGAATTTAGATCCTTACCTCACACCATATGTGAAAATTCAAAGTGACTCAAAGACCTAAATTTAAGAGCTAAAACTCACAACTTCCAGAATATAACAGAGAAGAAAACGTCTGTGACCCGAGTTAGCAGACATATAGTTCCTAAAAGCAAAATCCATACAAGAAAAACTAGTAAGTTGAATTCCATTAAAATTAAACACAAGTCCATATCAAAAGACAATCATTAAATAATTAAAAAGACAAGTCACAGATTGGGAGAAAATACTTGCAAATCTAGTCTTATAAATGACTTACATCCAGGAATAATAAAAAAACAATGCGATGTAATTAAAAGGTGAGCAGAAACTTCAAATATATGTTTTTTTTTTTTTTTTTTTTTTTGAGACAGAGCCTCAAGCTGTCCCCCTGGGTAGAGTACCGTGGCATTACAGCTCACAGCAACCTCCAACTCCTGGGCTCAAGCGAGTCTCCCGCCTCTGCCTCCCAAGTAGCTGGGACCACAGGCGCCCGCCACAACGCCCGGCCATTCCTTGGCTGCAGCCGTCATTGTTGTTTGGCGGGTCCGGGCTGGGGATTCGAACCCGCCACCTTAGGTGTACGTGGCTGGCGCCCTAGCCGGTTGAGCCACAGGCGCCGAGCCCAAATATATGTTTTATCCAAGAAGGGATACAAATGGCCCATAAGCACATGGAAGGATATTCAATGTCTTTAGCTACCAGAGAAATTAAGTCAAGGTCATGAGAAGGTACCAGTTCACGTCCACTAGGATGGCTATCATTAAAAAGAAACTGGTGAGGACATGGACAAAGCAGAACCTTTCTGTACTGCCGGCGGCAATGTAAAATGGTACAGCTTCTTTCAAGAACAGTCCAACGGTTTTTTAAAAAGTAAAACATAGGTCCTCAAAAAGATTTGTACACGAATGGTCATGGCAGCAGGTGAAAGCAATCTACATGTCTATTATCAGCTGGTGAAAGTGAATAAACAACAGGCAACACTAGAATACTATTCAGCAACACAAAGGATACCAAGTACCAGGAGATGCTACAACACTAAGAACCTCAAAAACATTGCTAAGTGAGAGAAGCCAGGTGCAAAAGACCACATACTGTCTGATTCCATTTACATGAAATGTTCAGACACAGCAAATCGGAAGGGCAGAAAGTGGGTCAGTGGTTGCCTGAGGCTGGGAGTGGGAATGGGGAATGGGGTTAATTGCAAACGGGAATAAGAAATATTGTTCTGCTTGATAGAAATGTTCTAAAATTGCTTGTGAGAGCTGCACAGGTCTTTAACCTTACAAAAAATTCATGTAAATATGAACTTAAGTTGCATACATTTTATGGTAGGTAAATGATACCTCCTCAAACCGTCTGGAGGAGAGGGAAGCCCAGGCCGTGGACTCAGGCAGCGTGGATTCAAGTCCTGGCTCTGCTATGGACCAGCCATGTCGCTCAGGTCAACTTAGACTTTGGGCCTTAGTTTCCTCATCTGTAAACTGGGAATTCTAGGAGATACATCACAGAGTTAGTGTGAGAATTAAATCAGTTAATATGAGTAAAATGCCCAGCCCTGTGCCAGACACACACACAGTTAGCATCGAGTAACATTAGCTAGCGTTCTCATTAGCGTTACTAGGATTACATTCATCCAATGCTTAAGTCTTGCCAATTTTACTTAGTAATTCTTCCTTAAATAAATCACCTTTTTTGGGTGGCGCCTGTGGCTCAGTGGGTAGGGCACCGGCCCCATATACTGAGGGTGGTGGGTTCGAACCCAGCTCCAGCCAAACTGCAACAACAACAAAATAGCTGGGCGTTGTGGTAGGCACCTGTAGTCCCAGCTAGTTGGGAGGCTGAGGCAAGACAATCACCTAAGCCTAGGAGTTGGAGGTTGCTGTGAGCTGTGATGCTAGGGCACGCCACCAAAGGTGATAAAGTGAGACTCTATCTCAAAAAAAAAAAAAAAAAAAAAGTGAGATAGCGCCTCAAGCTGTCACCCTGGGTACAGTGCCATGGCATCACAGCTCACAGCAACCTCCAACTCCTGGGCTCAAGAGATTCTCCTGCCTCCGCCTTCCAAGTAACTGGGACTACAGGCGCTCACCACAATGCCCGACTATTTTTTGGTTGTAGCCATCATTATTGTCTGGCGGGCCTGGGCTGGATTCGAACCTGCCAGCTCAGGTGTATGTGGCTGGCACCTTAGTTGCTTGAGCCACAGGTGCCAAGCCAAAAAAAAAAATCACCTTTTAAAAAATAACTTCTTCCCTGGCCTTAAGCTCTGCACCACCTTTTAGACACTTGCCATAGTCTCCTGTCTTCCTAACTTTCTCCAGGGTTACTCCCTGCCATCTGTCTGGCCTCCCTGGCAGGCAGACTCCATGCAAGAAATGTAAATATTCTATCACGGTGGCACAGCCTGCCTGCAGGATGGAGTTGAATTGCCCTCCTCCATCAGGTCCCTGTGAACCTGTCTCCCGTCTTCACCCACCCTATGCCACATCAAATCACTCACTGCCTCCCACACACCCTGCAGCAGCTCTTGCTTCTGTCCCCTCTGCAGAAGTGGCCCACTCTCCCCCACTCTCATCTACCTACTACACAGACGCTTCCTGGGCAGCTGGGGCAGGAAAGCTGGCACCCTCCCCAGGTCTCCCCGGCCTCCAGAGCTGGGCTCACCGTCGCCCATCTGTACTGCAGGCACAGACCTACCACATGCATGTCTCCAGCACGGGAGGGAGATGCAGAATTACGAAACACACTCCGTCCTGGAGCATGAAGCCAGCACGGTCCTCCTAGGACATTGTAGGTGCTCAGTAAAATGCTGGCTCATCAAATGAAGGACCGGCCACTCGGGATTTTCCACCTCCTCATATGTCAAAAATGCTCTTAGGCTTCCAAACAACAGGGCCTTTTTAAGAATGTTGCTTAAGGAAAATGAGAGGCAGAAGTTGTCTAGGAAAATGGAAATCTTAGTGAGGTGCTTCCTTCTTCAAAGAAGTGTGAGAGAAAGCGCAGGGTCACCCCTCCTCTGTGTCAGGCCACCTCTACTGTCTGTGACTGTCAGCAGCGCGTCAGAATTTAGAGATGACGTAATGTTAACTTTCCCAGTGGACTTTTTCCTAACTTTCCTGACATCAGAGCTGCTAAACTCCAAAACTCCTATTAAGAATGTCTGAGATTGGGTGGCACCTGTGGCTCAGTGGGTAGGGCACCGGCCCCATATACTGAGGGTGGCAGGTTCAAACCCGGCCCTGGCCAAACTACAACAAAAAAATAACCGGGCGTTGTAGCAAGTGCCTGTAGTCCCAGGTACTTGGGAGGCTGAGGCAAGAGAATCGCCTAAGCCCAAGAGCTGGAAGTTGCTGTGAGCTGTCACAACACTCTACCAAGGGTGACAAAATGAAACTCTGTCTCTAAAAAAAAAACAAAACCCAGAATGTCTGAGATTATCTCATAGTAGGAATATAAGACAATCAACTTTTGGAGGATTTTTTTAAAAACAGCTTAATGACTGAACTTTAAACTACAGGGGGAGATAGAATTATCTAATGCCTGGGTTCCATCCCAGATATTCTGAGTTAAGTGGTTTGGGGTGGGACCCATGCAGAAAAAAATTTTATAAGTCCACCAGATAATTCTAAAGAATACTAGATAATTCTAAATGCCCTAGCAAAGGTCAAGATCTACTTTTATGAAATCCTAAATTAGTTCCTTTATTTACCAATTTTCTCATCTATAAAATGGTGGCAATTACACTTAGATTTATGGATAAATTGAACACCTTTCTGAAAGTAAAATGCATAAATAAATGTGCATCAGATTTCTTTCTACTATTCTCAATAACTTGGGTCATCTTAAAAGTAAAGTGTGGCTTGTAAAATCTATCGGGTCAATAAGCATTACTGTCCACATAAGATACAGACATTTAAAGTCCATTAGAGAAGAATTTAAAACAAGATCACAAGAAAAACAACTCAAAATAAATCCCTAAACCATAATCTTAATAACCCACAATCAAGTGAATGCTAAAATCAAGGTGTGATTCCAGAAGATAACTGAGAATAATCCTCAATCCATTACACAAAGCTGCAGGTCCTCTGAATAAAATTCTGATCTGTAGACACAGCATGTTTGTCTCTAACCATGAAACAGAAAAGAAGAGGGATCTCAGGACAGTGCTGGCCTGTAACATGTGCGTGCATCGTAACGGGACCCGAGGGAGATGTAAAGGGACTAGGACCACGCAAATCAACTTTAAAGTTACACCAAATATGACAAAATTCAGTATCAGAATCGTCTTCAAATGGAAAAAGTTAAAGCAATCCCGCTCTGCGAACATCTGTTTTTCCTTGGCCAAAACATTCTATTGACCGAATTTCTTTTCATTCTTTCAAGAAACATTTTATCATTGGTACTTTGATATTTGGATTTATGTGTATCTCCTAGTTTTAAAATATTTTCTATTTTTAAAAAAATCCCATTAAAAAACACAACTGAAAGAGTTAACACTCTTAGAAACTCTAGGTCTACTTTAACTTCTCTAACTAAATATTAATGAATAAAAACCGTAACAAAGTGCTTCTTATGTTAGGCAAGGCGGCCATGAAGAGAGGACTTAACTTTGGCAAAATACTCAAACCACACACAAGCAGCTGTAGAGTAACCTGCCTCTACACCACGAAGAGCCTTACCAAACAGGTTTCTCAGACATATTTTTGACCCACTTTACCAATATTACTTTATCTGTTATCATTATTTCATTATCTTTTATTAAAAAATAAATTTGAAAGAGTAAAACTGTATGGTGGTAAAATAATTCTGAATTAAAGTTTCCTACTTAAAAACTAACACACAGAGCTACATTTTGTTACAGGGTCGATTAGAATTATTGCTATTAACAATGCATATTAAATAAAACAAAGGGAAAGTGATATAGCTCTAAATGCTATCTGGCTGGAAATTAATAAAGCGTGTAACACAGACTCGCGGTATGAAGTAACGTAAGAGAACAGCAGGCCACACACACTCAGTTAGGAGGGGCTCAGCCTTAGACCCATCAGGGATGCACCACTTCTGCCATGTGAAAAAAATGCACAGAAAGACACAAAAACAAAATACACTTATTACTTTCAGCATGTTAAAAATAATCACATCAAAAAATGTATACAGGTAAAAAATGTCATAGATGACATAAGAAAATAGTGCTTGTGTGTATATATATATTTTGCATATATATATATATATAAATCTACAGTATTTACCACGTTGATACATATTCTGGAGCAGCTCCGATACTGCTATAATAAACTAAATTGTACAGCTTGTATATTATAAGTCACAGAATCATGGTTCAATAATATCCTCAGCTACATTTTTACATACATTTATTTCTCAGCTTCCACATGATCTAAATCACGAGCCTGGTAGTTCTACCAGGGTTTTGTTTGGGCTTCAGTGTAGTGTTCACTTTAATACACTGCGTTTGTTTGCCATTTAATAACATCATTACCAAGTTGATTAAAATGACATTAGACTCATTATATACATAAAAAATATTGTCACATTCGCTAGCTAAACAAATGTTACTTTCCTTGTAACTGACATACTTTTTTGTACCTTGAAAGCTTAACGCCCCAACTTGCAACAAGAAGAACCACCCATGTGGTTTTCTACTCTCTAGTATTCAAACGCCAGCTAAGGACTGTTGAGCAGGCTCCCCAGGTAAACATCAAGTCATACTTTCTAGGAGTGCCCAAAATTTCATCAGTGTTTTGGTAGTTGTAGTGTAATGGAATATTTTAAAAGATAATAATAATTTTATTTTTTACCATGAACCTGAATTATTTTCAAAACCCTTTTTCTACTTTCAAAAGCATGAAAGTAACACTGTATTTTTTAAAAAGATCAAAATCCTAAACTCCTACTAACAATCAGGATCATTTTTAATGGTTTTTACATGGATAATTCAATGGCCCGATTAAGAACAGTAAAATCCACTGGCTACACTCTCTAAAGCCAGCCAGGAGAGGATCACGCACCTGACCACCGGGGAGCAGAGCTGAGCACTGTCAGTCCTGCTTCCAGGTGCATTTCAGAGTGGGCACCCCTGAGAGCGCTGGGCCATCACCATGTTGCAGCTTCTCCTGCAACCCCTGGAGAGCAAGCCCAAGCCTGCCTTTGCATCTGGCTGGGACCAGCCTGAGCTCCACAGCAGTCGGACCAGAACCAAGGCCACAAGAGCACTAGACTGGTCTGGTAAACAGACGTGAGGAGCCTACACCTCCCGCCATAAGATTCCTTTGAAGCACCATAAAGTGGTTAGCCTTTCTCTCCAATGTTTTTCATTTTTAGATTCAAAGAAAAAGGCAGCAACTGCAGGAGAACAAGGAGCATTCTGTGAGATGCTGAGTTAATAGAGTCAGGGAAAGTCTTTAGTCAGTTTAGGACCTAGATTAAAAATGTGAAAGCAAATAAAACTGGACTGAAAGACATATTAAGGAAAAAGAATAACATATTATTCCATGGACTGGATAAAAAATAGTTTTTAAAAAACATTTCTTTAGTTCTGTGTTCAATTGTGTGGGCACAGATGCCTATGACAGATTAAAGGACATTTACACTACACATAGCCTTAAAAATATCTATTCTAGAGATTTTCAGTACTTTGTAACATTAGTCAAAATAGAATGGGCCAACCGAGTACAAATGTCCAGGGTTTGGAGAAAGGTATCAATGGAGCTGAGTAATAAATAACTGCTGGGCGTGCATCCCTAAATGCTATTGCTGTGTTTCAGGGTAAACCCTGTTAACAGGGCCAGTGATGATGTAATTTAAAGGGATGGAGACATTTCCATATATTCTTACCACTAACCGACACCAGGGTTGTGCGAGTCGTTTACCATAGTAGAAAATACTGCTTTGGCAATTACAGACATAGCAATGTAGGTCACGTGTGGTTTCTATTCTCGTCTTCAGCAAGTATAGCCCAATTCTCACAGCAACACTGACTCCTGAATAGAAAGCCCGTCCCGGTTTCTGTAGTGGTAGACTGGAGGTGGGGGCCCTGAATACTGATACCCAGAAGGACCGGCACCCTCCACCGCCGGGGAAGGTCTATACCGCACCGGACCGTCCACCGAGACGGCCGGTAGGCCGTGGTCCTGGAAGGGGACATGCTGGAAGGCTGCGTATCTGGGCACGTTGCTGCGGCCAGCATCCGGAGTCCGGGACGGTCCGTGCACCTCGGGTCTGCACGTGTAACTAACTTCTGGCCACTTTCTGGTATCTGGCAAGTAATCCACTGGAGGAAAGATGAGCTGCCCGTTCTTTGGTGACCCTGAATTGCCCGAATACCCCCCAGCACCAAGATCAACAGGAAGGACTTCTATTCGACTAGACGGCAGGACGAGAGGCGCCGGGCGGCCGTAGGCCTTCTCAGGAGAAATGTCCACCGAAAGAGAGGAGCCGTAAGGCCTCCAGGAGGGGTGCCCGTGAGCCCCGGGGCTGAGCTGGGGCACCGCGGGGAAGCGCTGGGGGGACCCTCCGCGGGGAGCGGCGGCGCTGCCGTAGGCGGGCGGGCGCGGGCCTCGGGCCTCCCCGTCCAGCGGGGCTGGGCGCCGGGCGGGCCCCGGGGGCTGCACTTTGAAGGTGAACCGGTTAGGCACTCGGAGCGGGCTGGGGCTGGGCTCGGCCAGCCTCCTCGGGCTCCTGGGGCTCTGAGAGTAGGCCCTGTCCAGCGCCTCCTCCACGGGCGCGCTGCCGTCGGCGTCCTGGCCGGGTGCGCTGTCGCCCGGCACGTTGTCGTATTGCGAGGCGGTGGAGCCCCGCTTCCCGTCCGGGTCCGGAGCCTGCGCGGGGCCCGGGCCGGCGGCCGAGAGCGCGGGGCGGCCCCTGCCCTCTGCAGCGTGCCGGGCAGCTCTGTCCACGGTCAATTCCGACGGCTTATTCCACTTGGGCACGAACTCCCTCCGGCCCATGGAGGTGGCGTTGCTGTTTTGGTTAGCAGCTGCGTGATTGGACTGCCTGGAAGGGTCCTGTGCACCGGACGGGGGTTTCCTCTGAAGATCTGCCTCTTCCTTGGGCTTTTTGGTCTCCTCCTCCACCGACTTCCGTCTGGGCTGCTTCCCTCGCTCCGGGGTCCCAGCCTTGCTTTGGTGGCGAGGGGACTGCTCCTCCTTCTTAGGCAACGCCTCGCTCTCTCTCCTGCCACCCACGTGGGGACTCGGCCTGCCCACGGTTCTCTGTCCGTTGCTCAGGTGACTGACGCCACCATAATGGATTTCAGGTGGAAGCTGCCCCAGAGGTTTCTTTGGGTACTCATCCTCTTTACCTAAAGAGAAAGGAATTCGTAAGTAAAATAATGAGGAAACAGTATCCAAATGAGATGCACTTTTAATAATTACGTATTTTGCACGTGTGCATGGACATTCATACACTTTCATACTACAGAATTTTAGTGGCTGATGGAATTATCCATCTTTTAAAGCTGGACACTAAAACACAACCAAAACTTAAAAGCGCCCAGGTGCCGTGGCTCACGCCTGTAATCCCAGCATTCCGGGAGGCGAGGCGGGCGGATCGCCTGAGCTGAGAAGTTCCAGACCAGCCTGAGCCAGAGGGAGGAGACCTCGTTTCTAAAAACTAGCAGACATTGTGGCCGGCGCCTGCAGGCCAAGCTACTCGGGAGGCTGAGGCAGGAGGACTGCTTGAGCCCAGGAGTTTGAAGTTGCTGTGAGCTGTGACGCCATAGCACTCTACCAGGGTGACAAAGCCTTTTTTTTTTTTAAATTAAATCATAGCAGTGTACATTAATGCAATTATGGGGTATAATGTGCTGGTTTTATATGCCATTTGAAATATTTTCATCAAACTGGTTAACATAGCCTTCACTGCATTTTCTTGGTTATTGTGTTAAGACATTTATACTCTACACTTAGTAAACAAAACAAAAAAACAAAACAAAAACCCCTCAAAACCTTACTATGTGTGGATGGGGGTATTGTGTAAACCTATGGGCAAGTTCCATGCGTTTGTGTAACCCATGCTTCTTATTTTGCTAAGAGGTATTTATTACATGCTTTTCTAAGAATGCAAAGCTGGTACTATTCTTGTTTCTCTTCCTCCCTAATGCAATCCTGCAGGGCACCAGCTCAGCGTCTTAACATATTTGGAATAAGCTTTACATGTGTTTCTCTAAAATGACACATCATTTTATGTTCTGGATAGAAGAGGACATTCGTATCATACAAATATCTAACACATCTGCTAAAATACAAACTAACTTCTCTGAATTTTCGGTCAGATTGTGTTTATTTTCCTCCTGCCTCAACTACAATGGTTTTGAAATTTCAGTAAAACTTTTCCTGCCAACTTTAAGCAGGTTTGCCAAATTTAAACATCAACTTCTAACTGTGGTTTCAAAGTTATCCCCAAATAGATTCTTATTCTTAAGTGCCTCCCACAGTATAATTTCCCCTGAAAAGATAAAAAGTGCTCTCTATCTGAAAATTAACATTCTAAAATGATCCTACTTTAAATGCAAAAAAGAATCAGAAAAATAAAGAAAAATCATATGGGATACTGTTAGTTTTATATTTTAAATAATTAACAGAAAATTCATGAGGAATTGAAGGACAGTTAACTGTTCATTTAGGAAATTATCTATTATAATATATGTAACTAATAAATATCTTGAAAAAAACAATAGACTTTACTTACTAAAACTCTATGCTTTTAACCTGTTATTACAAAATAATGTATTATCATTTAAAAATTAGTTTTTGCAGGCTGAGTGGGGTGGCTTACGCCTATAACTCTGGGAAGCCAAGGTAGGTGGACTGCTTAAGCTCATGAGTTCAAGACCAGCCTGAACAAGAGAGAGACCTCATCTCTAAAAACACAGCCAGGCATTGTAGTGGACACCTGTAGTCCCAGCTACTAGGGAGGCCACAGTAAGTGAATCACTTGAGCCCAGGAGTTTGAGGTTGCTGTGAGCTATGTATGACACCAAGGCATGCTACCACGGCACTCTACCAAGGGTGACAAAGTGAAACTCTGTCTTTAAATTAATTAATTAAAAATAAGTTTTTGCTCTCTTAAAATATCCATCCATCCATCTGTCCCACAAATATCCACTAAGTACGCCGTGTCAGGCACCATGCTCCCCCACAGTCCTTTCATGGTACAAGGTGAGTGCACAGACCCAGCCTTTGTTTCTCCATAGCCCACAGTCTTGGCAATGATGCCACTGCTATTAATCCATATAATACAATTTCTTTAGTTTTTTTTTTTTTTTTTGCGTGTAGTTTTTGGCCGGGGCTAGGTTTGAACCCACCACCTCCGGTATGTGGGGCCAGCGCCCTACTCCTTTCAGCCACAGGCACCACCCCGGTATATTTTGAAAAAATACTCAATGATCTTTTTTGGGAGAGGGGATTATCCTTTAAATGATTAAACTATGAAGATCAAAATAATTGAGCTAAAGGCACCACCTGTACCTCAGCGGCTAGAGCACTGTCCACATACACTGAGGCTGGCGGGTATGAACCCGGCCCAGGCCTGCCAAACAACGACTACAATCAAAAAATAGAGTTGTGCTGGGTGTTGTGCCTTGGTGTCATAGCTCACAGCAACCTCAAACTCCAGGGCTCAAGTGATTCACTTACAGGCATTGTGCTGGGCGCCTGCAGTCCCAGCTACTTGGGAGGCTGAGGCCAGAGAATAGCTTAAGCCCAAGAGTTTGAGGTTGCTGTGAGCTATGACGCCATGGCACTCTACTGAGGGTGATGTAGTGAGACTCTGTCTCAAAAAAAAAAAAAAAAGCTCAAAATAACCTTTGCTCTCCTAAATCAGTGCTTTTTAAACTTATAAAGAGCAGACACTTTTTTCAAGACAAATTTCAACCCTAATATATGAAGAATATACAGAAAGCTGCTCTGTAGAGATAGTTGGTCCAGAGAGCTCTGGTGCTGCCTACATTATCTAGGTGGGGAAGCAAGTCTCAGGGCAGCCCAGTGATCTTGCAGCAGCAGGAACTGAATGAAAACCCAGCATTTTCGCTCCCAGTTCACTGTTCACTTCCACTGTACCATTTTCATAAAACCTCAAAACAACTGTTGATAGTCTGAACTGAATTTAATGTTACTTTGACAATATTTATGTAAGTTCTTTATCTGACATATTTGAAAGCACAAAAAGAATTATAATTGGTCATTACGGTTTGTTTGGCTGACTTATCCACTCAACAAACACACGAGGCACTTGCTGTGCCCCAGGCACTGATCTCAGTGCTGGCACCACGAGTCTGAAAGGAGGCAGGTGAAGTCCCTGTCCTTCTGGAGCTTACATTCTAGCTGTGCACAGGGCTACAAAGAAAGGAAAGCAGGAAAAGCGATTAAAACGATGGGGAGCACCGCCGGGCAGAGCAAGGAAGATGCCAGCAAGAACAAAGGCCTGGCGCTGGGGACAGGCAGAGGCACACACACAGATTGCTGTGAGCAATCTGGATTTTATTCCAAACTAACTGCAAAATCCTAGAGGCTTTTCAGCAGGAGAGTTACATAATCTAATGTAAAGGTCACTTGAAGTGGAGGGTTGGATTTACATTGTGGCAGCAATTAACCATGATAACACAAATGGCTGATTCTCACTAAGCACTCAGCACATGTCAGCCACAGCTCAAAAAGCCGTACCTACAACATCAGCAACCGGCAGACAGTGTAAGATCCTGCTGTTTTACTCATTCTATAGATAAGAAAACAGAGGTAGAAGTTAACGTCCCAAAGGCACACGGCTGGTAAGATGCGGGATGTAAGCCCTGAGTTGGTCCCGGACCCTCACTCTTCACCCCTACAATACACTGTGGTGGGAGGAGGCAGGAGAGGTTGCTTATGGGGCATTTTTCAGGAATTCTGTGCACTTGCTCAGAGTGGGGGGTTGGATGAGCTGGGTGGGAACAAGCCGAGTGAAGCATGACTCCTGGTTAAAGACAGCCACAGGCAGACACTATTCCATGACAGCTGGCGTGACCACCGCTGTCCTTGTATCCTTTTGTGAGAAAGATGTTTTACGATACCTGGACAAACTATTTTAATTAAAAACCCAAACTTTAAAAAGGCTATCACTGAGAAAAGTTTTCTTGGCTTTATGAATGTTGTCCATGACATGTGCATTCCAGTTTAGCTTCTGACTGGTCAGCGTGTGAAATGTGTGGTCTGGAGAAGGCTGACCAAAATATTCGGAAGTAGCTGTTCAGCCCATCAAGTCAAAAAACAAGCAGCAGAAATAGAATTAAAATCTACTTAGTACCCTCAAAGTTTTTAAATCAACTTCATAGTCATCCATTTGGTCCCAAATATATGAGTATATGTAGGGAAATAATTGCAACAAACATGAACTATCCAGAAGCTATAAAGACCTACATAACAGAACGGAATTTATAAGCTTTCTTTTTGTCCCCACTGCCCCACAGTTTTCTAAGGGCAGAACACAGTAAGCTGACTGGCTGATACAAGATAATATCAACAGCCAATCATCAACACATCCTCTTCAGGTTAGCAAATAGGAATCTGATGGGAAAACCCAGCCATTAAAAACGGGAGGAGAACCACTGAGCCAGAGTGTTCTCTCGCGCTTGTCAGTTGGGCACGAAGCTGGCCTGGCCCTCCACTGGGCACTCACTTCCGGCAGCCTGCTGAGGCCACCAACTTTTTAGTTCACATGAAAAGATTTTAAATGTTTTTAAAATTCTCTGTAACAATATAAAAAGAGGGGGTGGGTACAGTGGCTCACGCCTGTAGTCCCAGCACTCTGGGAGGCTAAGAGGAGTGGATTGCTTGAGCTCAGGAGTTTGAGACCAGCCTGAGCAAGAGTAAGAACCCATCTCTAAAACTAGCCAGATGTTGTGGTGGGCGCCTGTAGTCCCAGCTACTCGGGAGGCTGAGGAAAGAGGATCACTTGAACCCAAAAGTTTGAGGTTGCTGTGAGCCATGATGCCAGGGTACTCTACCTAAGGCAACAGAATGAGACTCAGTCTCAAAAAAAAAAAGCATGGGGGAGAGATTTCCAGCTGCACTTCTGTTGTGCCTCAGATGTACTCCCCCAAACTCTGTCTGCAGAAGCCATGCTGCTCCCAGCCCAGCGCACACGCCCAGCCTGTCTGCCAGCTTTAGTCCGTGTCAGTTCCAGGTCCTGAAAACTCCAGCCGTTTGGTATTAGGTGTTTCTAAGGGTGGCTACCCTTAGGTCTGCATCCTAAATCTCAAAGTTGATTTGCTTTACTAAACACAAATTCCACAGACTGCCCTTTTCTATTATAAAAAAGTCACATATTTCATTACTTGTGATCATTATGCTGCTTGCACGGTCCTGGCATTTTCAATGGAAACAACTATAGTGATTAAAATTTAGTTTACATAATTACATCAAAAATACAACTGAGCAGAGCAAACGTAAAAGGCAAAAATTGTGATATTTTGCAGATTCCTGGGTGTAGTTTTCTATGTCCTGTGGGCACCAACTTAATGCTGGGCATGGCTGGTCTGAGGTGGGCTTCCCCAGACACGTAGCTGTAGCTACTTACTGATGATGATGAAGTGAAACTACACCCCCTTTTGAAGCACAGTGACCCAGAATTTATGCACAATTCTAAGCTTGAACTGAGTCAGGTGGGTGGGTTACTGGCAGCCACAACATACTGCTGAATTTTCTCATAGAGATTCCCAAATGCTGTTATCATCAAGGCCAAGGGGAAACTGCATGGTCACAAGAGCGACCTGGGAGCAAGTTTGAGTCCAAGTTTATTTTCTTTTGACTGTTCATTTCCATCTGAGATCTTCCTGGAATGTGACATTCACCAGACCTCCTCACGTAATGTCATCCACAAATTGAAACTCCATCTATGCTACTGAGGCTTTCACCCCAGGGATTGATACAAACACAGGACTGAGGAGGACCAAAAATGGAACACACTCATTTCTTTAAAATACAAGGAACGTTTAAAAGTCACTAAGAAAAGGAAGGCTACCGTATGTGGAGACGTAAATAAAGGATGTGAGAAGGAACCTCACAGAAGGAGAGAGGACATGTTGATACATCATCAGAGAAATGCACGTTGAAATACTCTAAAACTGGTGTGTCTCACTATTGCAGGTTGGAGAACCCAGCTCTCCAGTTTCACAATGTGTATGGAAATTGTGATCTAGAAATTCCACCTCAGGGTAAATTTAACCTAAGATGATATTAATAATTAAGGCACATGAAAAATGTTTGCTCCATGATGTTTAAAAGTGCATTGATCTGTGAATCATAAATTCAACTGCATTGTTTTAGAAAAATACGTATCCTCAATGTAGATGATTTGTAAAATTAAGTTACAATTACAAAACAAAAATATGAGAAAATAAGTTGTGGAATATAAAACTCACAGCAGTCTACTGCCATGTTAATGTATCTTTAACATTAACCAGTAGAAAGGCAAGTTATAAACAGTACAATCCCATTTATCATGAATGGTATATGGCAAAGGTCAACAAAATGACTATAAAAATAAATACTAGGAGTGGTTAATACACACACAAATGTTTTTAGACCAAACGATAATTATTTTTGTTTGCCTACTACATAATTTTTCTATTATAAACACAACTCCTATTGCTAGAATGAAGAAATATAAAGTTAAAAGGCACAGAATACTCATACTACAGATAGGATGATCTCCATCTCTTAGGAGAAAGAATTTAAAAATTGAGAAGTAATAGACTAAGGTGCTGATTTCAAACACAAAACAAAATGCAAAGATGTGTGCAGGGAACTCACTGCCAGTTCTGGTGTATGACTGGCAAGCAATATTTTTAGCTTGTTCCCAAGTATTTATAAGACTTTGTCAAAACACTTTACTTTTACCCAAATAAACCAGGTGGATGGCATTCCTCTACTTCACCACCGGAGCAGCGCATATCCCAGGCTTTCATCCCAAACCTCTTCTACTGACAACACGGAAGCAAACACCCAGCGGCAGAGCCTGCATCCCGCAGGCGGGTCTGCGGCTCCTGGGCCGCCCCGGGCCTTCCTCCTTCAGACACAGAGAGTCATCCAGCAGGATGAGAAAGCGAGGCCAAGGATGGTAACGAGGTTACTAAAGGACCAGCACCGAGGATGAGGTTAAAATAAAACTTTAGAGGGGGATGGAAGGAAGAGGGTGGGGAAGAAAGAGGAACAAGGGAAAGTGGACTGTCTCTGGGGATAACACTGCCCCGGCACCGTCGGCCCCGGGTTGTGATATCCACAGATTTTCATTCTGAGATCCTCTGAATACAGAAAAGGCACATTATCAGTAAAAACCTGACTGGACACACGTAAAATCTGGGATTAGGGATAGAAGACACATATTTCTTAGGAGAAAGAATTTAAAAATTGAGAAGTAATAGAGAGACTAAGGTGGTGATTTCAAACACAAAACAAAATGCAAAGATGTGTGCAGGGCATGCTTGGGAGATTTAATTTTTTAGGAAAAGTATTTACATTCCAATAAACAGAAATTTCTCTAAGAAGAGTGCTCAGTAGTATTCTGTGTATCTACTCATAATATTATAATTAAAAGAAAAACTTTCATTTATTGAATGGGCAATAGGCTAAAATGCACACTGGGAAAAGAATCTGTGGCTGTTCAAAACGTCCAAAAAGCTATGAAACCCACCAAGCTGTCTGTATTGTGCTCCTAACATAAGTGCATGGTGGCGAGTTCACAAACTTAACTGTCTGACCTTGTAACACACCTCTGAATAGTGTAAAATTCCCAGGAATTCTCAATGATCAATGTACACATACTATTGACATTTCAAGAGATGATCCTGGGGCCCACCAGGGTAAAACCTGGAAGAGGAAGAAGAAGAGGTGGAAAGAAGGGAAGGGAGAAGAGAAGGGTGGGGAGAGGGCAGAGGGGAGCAGGGGTCAGGAGAGGTGACACTGGAGAGGATTAGAGGGGAGATACGGAGAGCAGCAGAGGAGGAGGCCCCAGGGACGCCCTGAGCAGCAGCCCTTGCTCTCTGCTCCCGGGCACTCTTCTGTCCGAGCAGGGACACACTTGGGTCTCACAAGTGGACAGGCAGAGGCTCAACCCCGCAGCAGTGCCGAGACCCAGGGACTCTGCCCAGGGACCTGAGTACTGTCATTCTGGCAGTAAACGGAAAAATCTACTTGGCTTCATAGTGCAGGTGATTCCTTTCTGAAGGTTAATTATTCACCCTTCCCTGAAACTGAAGTGATACTGCAGACCTGGAAGTGGGCCAGATGCCACTGCCAGTAACACTTCCATGTGCTTCTAAACATTCTGTCCGTTTCCACAGAAGTAAACCCAAACAAAGCATCCAACATTTTGGTGCAATCTCTTTTTAGAGGCAGCTCAACCTGCTGAACTACTATGAACACACACACACACACACACACACACACACCCCGTACTGCCATCCTGGTCGTCCTTTCAGTTAAATGCCTCTTTCACTCTAAAGCAACAGACTGTAACTAAAAGAGTCGAGACAGCTCTCCCTGGGAAGCGCGCACTCACCCGTGCCCACGCTTCCCGCTGGGCTTCTCAGCCCCTTCCAGTACAGCTGTGTGCCTAAACTTGGTGCTGTTGTGCCTGAAATCCCCCCCAAACAGTTTCCAGCAAAACAACAAAATGGCGCTGGTCTGGCCCTCTCAGTGCCCCACAGGAGTGAAATGAAGACTTCCTGCCCTCCCTCTCGGAGGGTCAGGACGGACCACAACTCCTATCAGGTGTAAAAGAGGCTGCCTGGGAAAATATGGAAATACCACACTGAAGATATTTTTCACCAGAATTCAGTCACATGAGCAATATTTTTAGGGCAGTGCTAACAATTAGAAAAATATGCTCCAAAAAATTATATATTATCTAACTAGATACATTTTAGAATAAAAGCAAAAATATCTATTAGTTTTTCCTTAAAGAAAGCTAACAAAAGAATACTCCTACAGTCCCTAGAAGGATAAGGGCTGAGAGTCCCTCTTAGGCCTTCAGAAATCCTTCCTTGATCTTGCTCAGGTCTCTGTCGCCACCCAGTGGAGGCTGCACTCAACTACAAGGTGTGCAGATAAATGGCCTCGGAGGTTCCTCAGCTTTCTGTGCCCAAGAGGCACGTAATTACAGCAAAGTGCTCTAAGTGCTCTGCGAGCAGCATTATTCTACTTTTAAACTGCAATAACAGAATATAATATATGTAACTCTGACTGCTCTAAGAGTTTCAGTGAGAAATGGTAGGGGGCCGCTGTCATGAAAATTATTTTATTATTCTGGGAAAGAGTTATCCTGTCCCCATCTGGATCAAATATTAAGTCCAACTGAGTTTGAAAATATTCTCACAAGATTACTGATTGTAAATATGACTTTATTTCTCTTTAATGTAACATTAGCTTGAAGAATATATACTTCAAATACTAATCGGTTCTTCAATATGATGTTTAAAATATAGTTTGCTTTCTAAAAAATTTTTTAAAAAATAAAATACAGTTTGCTTTCTAAATTATAGCTATGATAATAAAAGAACATTTAAAAATCTGATTGTGGTTAGGCTCACAGGCTTTTTTTTTCCAGAAGATTAAACTGGAAAGAGGAGGAAGCAGAAAGGAGCCAACTCCAGAAACCTCTCTCTCACTACAAGCCTATTCAGTGCAACGCCAGCTCAATAGATCTTTGTGGAATAATTGAATTTTTACAATTTGCACTTCATATATCCTAGCATTTCAATTCCTGTACACACATAAAAACTGTCAAGAATGTGTAACATCAGTTTATATTACATAACAAATGTGAAAACCCACCCAAACCCTCAAAAGACAATAATATACATTGACTTGTTTGTGTGTATGTATGAAATCAGGAGACAAAATGGTTTTGCCACCCCCAAAATTGCCTTGTGCTAGCCTTTTTTTCTTTATTAAATCATAGCTGTGTACATTAATGCAATTATGAGGTCCAATGTGCTGGTTTTTTTTTTTTTTTTTTTGAGACAGAGCCTCAAGCTGTCCCCCTGGGTAGAGTGCCGTGGCATTACAGCTCATAGCAACCTCCAACTCCTGGGCTCAAGCGAGTCTCCTGCCTCTGCCTCCCAAGTAGCTGGGACCACAGGCGCCCGCCACAACGCCCGGCTATTTTTTGGTTGCAGCCATCATTGTTGTTTGGCAGGTCCGGGCTGGGGATTCGAACCTGCCACCCTAGGTGTACGTGGCTGGCGCCTTAGCCGGTTGAGCCACAGGCGCCGAGCCCAATGTGCTGGTTTTATATACAATTTGAAATACTTTCATCAAGCTGGTTGACATAACCTTCACTACATTTTCTTAGTTATTAAGACATTTATGTTCTACACTTAGTAGATGTAACATGTATCCTTGTAAAATGCACCATAGGTGTGGTCCCACCAATTCTCCTCTCTTCACCCAGCCTCCCCCCTCCCCTCCTCTCCCCTTGTGCTAACTTTTTGTACACAGTAGGTTTTTGTTATCTAAAAAATACATTAGAACTTTATTTCATAAAAAAATATAAATTGCATGCCTACCATATGCCGGCACTGTCTTGGGTGCTGTTGAGGCAGACACAGGGCCACCGTCACAGAAACACTTTTTGTCTAACAGTAACACACTAAGACAAATGCTCGGGCACTGGAGGTGCTCGGGCGGAAGCCTGAGCAGTGAGATGGTTCAGGTGTGAAACACAGGTGACCAAATTCTACAGGCCTGGGTAGGCTGGGGACTGACTGAGAAGAAGTCAGGAAGGTGGTGATGCTTAAGCCAAGTCCTGAAAACTAAGATTAGCTGAGGACAGAGGTATGTGGAGAAATGTGAGGGGCATTCTGGGGGGAAAACCACACTCAAAGGCAACTGTGGCGTAGCCAGCTGGTGTAATGACCAGCTATGGCTTTGGAAGAAGGCCCGGGGTCGCCTGAGTAAGCACTTAAGTATTTATCTACACTGCGAAACACAGCAAGTGGCCCTGGATCAGCAGCCGGAAGGTGTCCCCTCGTCTCCTTCCGCTGTCTGGCCCTGCAGCCTCCTATTCAAGTGTCAGTTCCTTCCTCTACAACACGGGGCTGTGGATGCTTTGCTAGTATGTACGGTTTCACCAAGCAAGATGATGGAAACAGAAGTGCTCACTATTATGCTTATTTAAAACACCCGGGTTACTTCTGCTGGGCAGTATTATATAGCAACCAAATTTCGAAACTTAAGCAGGAACAGTAGTTGTTCCATTAAGAGAGGCAGATTTAATTATGTTTACTTGTCTGGCCTTAAAACAAGAAAAAGAGTCACATGCAGCTGGTGGGATAGTATCTTGCTTATGCTTTGAGAAGGGAACAACTTGAGTTGCTCTGCTATTAATTACTGTGTAAATACAAGGTGGGGAGGTATTTCTTACCAGGTTCTGGAAGGTCTAATTTTGCCCGCTTCAGTTCTGCCATGGAAATCTGAAGTTGTTCTACTACAAAGTCATCGTCAAAGAAAAAATTCTTTGCCAGGGTCTCCTGAAGAAATTCTACCAGTTCTTCCATAGACAATTTCATTAGATGTTCTAAGAAAGAATGAGAGAAATACAGAAGCCAAGTCAACAGCTGCTTTAGGTTGAAAAGAAAATACATTCCATTCAGATATGGTATTCTTTACAAAAAGGCATATATAACATACAACTTACACATGGCATTTGTAATATCATTATCACTCACCAAGACAAAAATATACTGAAGAGATCACATAGATCTTACTGGTCCTACCGGGAGGAAGGGTGGAGAGGAGAACATTGCCCGGGACCTTCTTGTTGGGGTGAAAATAACTACACCCAGGCACTCATGTCAGCCAGAGCAAGAACTCCTGAGATGGGAGACACAGAAAGGCCCCCAGGACGACAGGAAGCCTTTCTGTTTTACTGATACAGAGCAAAATAGGCAAATCTACTTTTAAGCCTACATTTATTACTGTTTAGAATTCCCCCCTGAAAATCTGATTAATTTTCTGAGTTATTTCCACTTATGAAATTCATATTATTGAAAAAAAAAACTTTCAAACTGTAGGCACCAAGCTGAAAGTAAAAGTCGGCTGAGACCCCACCACGCAGTGCCCCCCGAGCAGACGCACGTATGCGTGCGCCTGTGTGTTCAGGTGGATCCGTTTACAAACTAAATTGCACTTTTCAAGGTGACCTGCCTTCTTGCTTTTTCTCCACTTAGTAACATAGCATTTCTCACGTCAACCAGGACAGCACCCCAGGGTGAGCAGTTGGTAGGGCGCACTGTGTGTGGTGAGTTACTTCAGCAGCTTCCAAACAATGGCATGCACGTGGGTTTTGAGTTTTTACTATTTAAAACCACTGCGTGATCAATCTCCAGTGACAATGTCTCTAAGTATTTTTAAGGCAGAAATAAAAAAAAAAAAAAAAGAACAATAGATCTCTTTCAAGTATCAGCAAACTATTGGTGAAGATGCCCAGAAACTGTTTTTTTTCCTCAGGCGGGGGTGGGGAGTTATTGGCTAATTACTAAGTCCCATGCTCATGGTCTACAATATGCTGCTTTGAACACGTGTGCACTGTGGGATGATGAAACGCGATGTGGCACATCCCCCCTCACACACTCATCATCTGGGGGGTGAGGACAGGCAGGACCTGCTCTCTGTACTACTGCCAGGGACACGGTGTGCCACCATGCTGCACAATGGACCCAGGACTTCCTCCTCCTGTCCACCTGAAACTCTGAACCCTTGAACCAACACCCTGGGGCCCCCAGTCCCCAACCATGTGCTGTTCAAAGAGTTACTTGGTGGTGAAGGAATTTCACGTACGTCCTTCGTCCCTACAGGGCAGCAGTTTAGTCAGTGTCGCGACACTTGTGACACGTGCGTATAAAGCAGTTGCTATATTACAGTTTACACAGGGTAAAGCGATGTTTCGCCAGGGAAAATAACCAAGGTCGTGTAAGTAAAACAACTTAAGAGAAAGAAAGAGCTGTAAATACAGCAATAGGCCCCTTCTCACTGTTTAGGTAACATCAGCTAATATCTCACAGTATAAATTACACTTTTGGTTTACAATTGGTCATTCATAATCCAGAAGGAAAGGAAGGAAGAGAAGGGGGAGAAAGGGATGGAGGCAGAGGAAGAGAGTCTACACATCACAGGGTGGAAGCCTGAGTCTCGGAAGCTGCTCCACTATCACCTGTCCTGTCCTGTCCTGGGCTTTGGTCTGTGTTGAGAAACACGGAGTGAGAGTAGGAATGAACCATAACACTTCTGAACGCTTTTCTTGGAAAATGTAAACAATTCAAAGGTGCTTTTAAAGGGTGTCTTTGTTCCCGCCTAAGTATGGTTAATCTGGCACTCCTGAAGTCCATGATTTTCAAGTAAGCAAACAATCTCATATGTATGTTAAAGAACCTACCATCACCAAGCACAACAGAGACAAATACTGGCTCGCGACTGAGTCGGAAAGCTGGGCAGACCGCTGCAGTGTGAGGCTGGGAGGGCGGAGTGCACAGTGAATGGGAAACTGTGCGGTACACCCCGACCAGAAGCGCGGACTATGTCAAGTTTTAAAGCTTTCCCCACAGCTGCGAGAGAAGTCACATAATTTTATTGGTTAAATCCAGGCTTTAAAGATGACTAAGACTCATCTCTTGATTTTAAAGTAAGGAATGATGCACCAAATTTCCAGAACCCTCGAAATACTGCACCTGAAGACTCAGGCATCTTCAGTTTTTTGTTTGTTTTTGAGACTGAGTCTCACTCTGTCCCCCTGGGTAGAGTACTATGATGTCATAGCTCACAGCAACCTCAAACTCCTGAGCTCAAGTGATCCATCTGTCTTGGCCTCCCAGGGTGCTAGGATTACAGGCAGGAGCCCCTGCACCGGCCTAGTTTTCTTTTCTTTTTTTAAGAATAAAATCTGCTGCATTTATGCCCCTACAGACACTGTACTTGCCCCAGAGGCCACAGTGCAGTCCAGGAGAGATGGAGCCGGTGCATTTCCCCTGTATCCTCACAAACCCTTTTAACCAAGGGACCAGCCTTCTTTGGTATCTGTTTTCCTCTTACAAATTTGAGGTTCAGAATGATGAAGGAACAAGGGGGCCCAATGAAAACAAATACTTAATAAGAATATTATTCTTAGTGTGGGCAGGCGCAGCGGCTCATGCCTGTAATCCTAGCACTTTGGGAGGTCCAAGAAGGAAGATCATTTGTGCTGGGAGTTGAAGACCAGCCTGGGCAACATAGTGAGACCCCATTTCTCAAAAACATAAGAAAAATTAGCTGGGCATGGTAGCATGTGCTTGTAGACCCAGCTATTTGGGAGGCTGAGGCAGGAGGATCACTTGAGCCCAGGAAGCTGAGATTACAGGGAGATATGCTCATACCACCAACCAGGGTAAAAAAGCAAGACCCTATCTCTGTTATAAAAAAGTATTTTTAAAAAGAATTTTATTAATGAAACCTACAAATCAACAAATTTCATTCTACTGCTTAAGTGTGAATATGAAACTGATATAAAGAGAAAAGAATCACAGACCTTTGCAATACAGTAAGTAAGCTTCCAGGCATGAGAAAGAATCAATGAAGGTCAATTACCAACTGAAGATAATTTCTTCACTGACTTTCAAGACTGTTAATTAAACCACTATTAAAAAACAATGAATTTTAAGTGGGGTAGAGAATGACAAATAAGGATTAAAATAAATCTTCATTCTTATGATATCTTTACAATTAAGCATTTTCTTACTTTTGTGTAATTTTAAGATTGTGTAAGACATAGCAGTCAGAACTCTTTCGCCTTCAAAGATGTAGATATCCCATATTCTGAGATTTAGTGTAAAGGGAGTCTATAATTAAAAGCAAAACAAAACAGAAATAAGGTTAACAGTCTCCCCTCACCTTGTAGTTATAATTTTATGATTGAGTTTTGTAAATAAATACTTACACGATCAAGGAAGCATTGAAAAAACCATTTCATTGTGTAAAAACTTGTGTAGATTTCTTGAGAATCCTGAAAAAAACAAAGATCTCACAATTTCTGGATTGCAGCAAACAAAATATGACAATATAATACTAGAAGTTAGGAAGGCTGCTGGAGGTAAACAGCAACACTAAACATAAAACCATCTTGTTACAAATATTTTTCATGCTTTCTGCTTTATTCTATTCTTATTTTTTTCTCCAAAATTTTGTTTCTCAAAATCAATCCAAGAATAAATGCCTCTTATGATAGGATAATAGATTTAGATTAGATCCTCTTTAATACATTATAGTGAGCTATCTTTATTTTACTAAACTGTGTTTTATGGTAAAGCATATATATAGTTCACTAAGAAGAGCTTGTAGGACCCTTACAGGACTTTTGGTGCAGTTAAAAAAAATCTTCCAAAATAACCAAGAAGTCACATCTTTAAATACTGTATTGTTTGAATTTATCAGGTTCAAAGAAGAAGTCTGAATCTATGAATTAGAACTGTGATAGTTCATCGACACTAAATTTTAGAAATCAAATGTTTTCAAATGATTGGAAATTAAAACTGCATAATAAATGAAATGGAGGACACTAGAAATTAATACAGTTACTGAGACCAAAGACTGAATCTGACTGTTCTAGCGTTTTTCTTGGGGTAGGTGGGTGTCAATCAGTGTCACATCTACCTACCAAATGTTGCTTAAGCTTGGACAGAAATTTATTCAGTATTTTTTCATGATGTTCTTGAAACCTCAAGAGCTTAGGGAAACCTTGGACAAAAAAGCCTAGAATACAAACATAAAAACAATACTTCATAAACAATACCAACAACCCTCCCCCCAAAATAAAACACACGTATTCTTTCATTTGTAACTCTCAAGAGACACACCCAGTCGTTATCAGAATATTGTTCCTCTCTACCAAGGAAATACACGTATATAAGCTTTGGGTAATGAAACCTGTAGCCTAGTATTTCTTTCCTAAGATGTCCTATAAGCCTGTAAATATTAAAAGTGGATGGAATATTTCCCACTTAAAAGGGAAACTAAGGATCAACAAGATTATTATTCTTGTAAGATATTGGGCCATACCTTAAATGCCTAAAATTTTTAATAAATATTCTAAGTGGGCTACTTGTCATTTGTTTTACTGTTTTTTTTTTCTTTCTTTTTTTTTTTTATTGAATGGTAACTATGTACATTAATGCACTTCTGGGGTACAGTGTAGGGTTTTCACATGCAATCTGAAATACTTCCATCAAACTGGT
>NW_003852414.1:20232749-20238789 GCF_000181295.1 Otolemur garnettii | reverse complement strand
GCCTGGCTATTTTTTTGGTTGCAGCCATCATTGTTGTTTGGGGGGCCCAGGCTGGATTCGAACCCGCCACCTTGGGTGTACATAGCTGGTGCCTTAGCCACTTGAGCCACAGGCGCCGAACCTATACAAACTATTAATAAGGACACATAGTCAATGGACTTGACAATTTCTCCACATCAGTATTTTCCTGACTGGGTTCTATGCCGCTTTGAAACGTGTTGTCTGTTTTTAAGAAGGAATCCAGACGACGTGTCGTATGTTACATACGCCCTGCCTGGTTCCTAGGTTGTCTTTTAGACTTAATGAAACTAAATTTTTTTTTATTTAACTCAGTCTCCCTGGCTTATCTTGGAGTTCATTTTGCCCCACAGAATATATTTCCAAAACATGAAACTATGTTCCAGTAGGGAGCCGAGGCCCCCACTGTTAGAAACCTGCTCTCCAAACCACCGGGCAGAACTATTTAACTAGCTCTCAGTTTGCTAAGGTGTGTGTAAAAATTTCCGAAGATAGCAATTCTATTCCTACCTTAGTAATATTTTCCAGTGAAATGGTTTCATAAAAAAATCTATATCTATCAGTGCCACTTTCACGGTCAATTTAATAGGAATGGAAGTTGGAAATTTTTCAAGAAAAGTCTGATTTTGAAAAAGTCAATACAGTTCAGCAATAACTAGCTAAGGGGGCTAAGATGCCTACCGTTTTTCACTTTTCAGTGATGCCCTAGATTTCATATTTTAAACGCCATCTTTTTCACCCCTACCTTTGCTTTAGAACTAAGACACCCTTTAGTTATAAAATTTCACAGGTAGACACAGAAACAAGTATCTCTAAGCACAAACTTACCCATAATAATGACCTAAATTGCACCGTAAATGTTAGGATTGTAGAAATAATATTGTTTTATAGATTAGACTGGTGACAATAATTGCTGAAGATAAGCTATCAAGTAGATTTAAAAGAAATGACTGTTTTCTAAAACTGGGCAGCCATCCACATAATTACACACCACTGAAATTGCAACATTCACTGTACTTCAAGACTGATCGGCAAAGCCTTCCCATGGGAAAGCAAATGAAGGCTGATAAGAAAGCGCTGTTTTTCCTCAAGATGCTTTTTGAAATGATACTGTCTGTTGGACGGCAACTCAATATAATGACATGTCTTGCACCTAGAATCTATTTACGGGACACAAAGTGCCCAGAAAGAGTGATGGTCCAGACGGTATTTGTTAAAATAACCGGCCAGGAACAGCACAGGAGAAGGGACACACACCCTGCCCAGACAGCCGCCTGGTAAGAGTGGGAGACCTAACCAACAGTGGACGACAGAGGGTCATAATTTAAAATTAAAAGAGTACTTTAAATATGTGGCCGGTTCCCTTCTACATAAAGCGTAAATATCTACAAAGTGAACTTAGATAATTCATTCTCAGGGTATCTGTGTTAAAACTGCTTTAAATTTGATATTACCACATGGATGGCACTGGAAAATAATTTCACATTACATCAACAAATGCTACTTTTACTTTCAAAACAAGTTCCAATCTAAACTCTCTGAAATAAAAGTTTCTTGCTGCTTAGCTTGGCAAATATAAGGGAACACTTATAAAGGGGCTGGGGACAATGTGCTAACTCAAAAACCAAAAAATTATTCAAGTTTTGAAACACTATATAATCAAGTGCTGTGTTATCAATCTTTTATTTAAAATTAAACCAATTTTACGGCTGAAGAACTCCACTTGAAATATAAAACTACTTAATTACTTTCTTTTTAACATCTAAGTGTCATTTCTTAATATTTTTGAGACAGGGTTTCACTGTGTCACCCAGGCTAGAGTGTAGTTTTGTGATCACAGCTCACTGCTACCTCAAATTCCACATCAGCTTCCTGAGTAGCTGGGACTACAGATGTGTGCTACTATACTCAGCTAATTTTTACATTTTTTTGTAGAGATGGGGTTGCACTATGTTGCCCAAGCTTGTCTTAAACTTCTTCCTTAAGTCATCTTCCTGCCTTGGCCTCCCAAAGTCTGGAGCCACCATGCCCGGCCTCAATTATTGTTTTTTGAAAAGGAGTATCACAATATCCAGTGCATGGTAAAGATTTCACTGACATGGTACGTACACAACCTTCTAAAGGTTTTGACCAAAAGGCATCCTTTATTGCTACGAATAATAGATCTTTTCCTAAATCACTCCAAACCTAAATTTGGAGGAATTTTCTTTGAATTGAGGTCAAGTAAAGAAAAAATTTTAAAATGCCAACAATGTTCGTATACTTTGGGGTAAAGACAAAGGAAAATAAATGTGAACAGTAAAGTTCAATAAGGAAAAATGAAAGAAACTGGTAACAAATACTAATTACTTAAAGGAGCCCTGAGACATTAAAGTTGTTACACTGAACTCTACCACGTGCCTCAGAGTTTATTTAACTTCCCTTTTTTCCTCCCTTGTTCACGTTTGTAATAATACAACGGGTTTTCTTACCGTGCATGGCGTGTTTGGGGCCTGAGAAGAGTTTGACCAGGGCCCAGAAGGCGTCTTCCTCGTTCATATACATGAGGAGCAAAGCTGTGATCTGGCTCATGCCCTGACAGTACCCGACTTCCTGGAGGGAACGGAACACAGACACTGAATTTAAAATCAAAGACAGAGTCTGCAGCTGCCGGGCAACAATTATTCTACTATCAACTTCCCGTCCTCCTACCCTGCCCATTCCCAGCCCTATCTACTTAAAAGTAAGAACAAAACAATCATCACCACAAAAAAAAAAAAAAAAAAAAAAACAGTCTCAAAGGAGAGAAAAGGCCAGATTCACAGGCAAACTGTACTCCTATCTAGGTCTGTCCACCTCAAAATCTGGTCTGCTCCGCACCCTCAGGGCTGCTATAGGGTTTCAGCTTGAAACCCCACAGAGCTAAAGGAGACTGTGAGATCCCCTAGTTGGCAGGTGAAGAAGTGTGCCCAGAGGGCCTTGGTAGGTAGGCAGGGCCAAGAGAGCCGTCCAGCCCCTCAGAGTACAGCTCAGAGAAGTGGGCAGGCATGCTCCAACTTACCGTATTATAAATAGAATATGCAGCAAGAACATGGAATAAGGATTGCTGCCTGGAGAAAAAAAGTATAATAAACACAATTTAGTTATTTCATGTATTTTTAAAATTACAAAATTAAAATAAAGCACAGGCAAACTGAAAATAGATAATCCAGATAAAACTACCACTATAATAGATTATCCTAAGCTCAATTAAACAATATTCTAAATAGTCTAAATTTGAGACTAGAATTTGTTGTCCTCTTTCACTGAACTACCTTGCTCTCTATCCAGCCTGGTGGAGACTTGGCTACGGCCCTGCTGGGCGCAGTCCTTCCGTGGCTGGGGCAGTGTCCTCAGGAAGCTGGGTGCGCTCTAAACCAGGCGCCGCTATAAGCTGCCGTCTTCCCACTGCCAGGACTCAGGGATGCAGGGCTCCCAGGGTGGAAACAGCAGTCACCCCACTCACTGACGCACGTCTCCCTAATGATCCACTCGCCTTCCCTCTCTGCAAGCTTAGGCTCTGCTAGTCTAGAGATCTTCAGTCCAAAAGGAGAAGCCCGTCCCCCAGAAGACCTAACAATGATTCCGCTGAGCTGAAGGCTGAACCTTCCACCTAACCATTGTGGGCTCCTTACGTCTCTGACTCAACAGGCGAAGCAGGTGACTGTGCCTGCTGGTGTGACTGACCCTGGTGGACAAGAGGAGGACGACATCCAGAAGACAACAGCACACTGGGGCGTCTTGTACTGGTGCTACCACACACTGTGACTGAAGTCGCTGGCAAACTACAATAACCAATTCAAGCAGGACTACTAATGGCCCCAAATTTTTCAGGAATGAAGGTTTGGGTCACCCCATCAGATAATGAACCACAACTAGCTCAGGTGTTTGCTGAGGAGAAAGCGACCATGGAATGGACAGTGGAAGAAGGTCTGACCATGGGACCAGTCTCAGAAATGACTGTGTAACTGTCACGAGTGTTTCCTCCTTACTTTGGTAGGAATGTGCTTTACATACAGTGACAAATCTTCCTTCTCTTTTCTCTTCACATCTAACATAAGCTGTATTAATGGGAGTTAACTTCATGCTGCAGGACATCAAAGCAGAGGGGTGAACATTCCCTAAGGACTTGGCACCCTCCTGTGGGGAAAGGACTGGCAGGCTCAGCTGTAAGAGAGCTGATGACTCTGTTACTGTCCGATGCGGAAATTGAGAGTGGTTTAAAGGGGGTGTGTGGGTCAGGCTGACAAAGGCAGGCTATGAAGTTGGCTTTGTGTGTCGCCTTGGTTAAATAATAATCACCTGGAGATAAACCTACACTGTGTTGACTTTCAGTAGGGAGATTATCTGAGATAATCAGGGTGGGCCTCACTTAGTCAGTGAAAAGGCTGTAAAAGCAGGTCTGAGGCTTCCCTGCAGAGGAAATTCTGCCTGTGTGAACAGCAGCTCACCCTTCCTGGTGGCCTGCCCTGTGGATTCTGGACTTGCCTAATCAGCCCCTGCAGCTGGACAAGCCAATACCTTGAAATAAGTCTCTTCACGTGTGCCTCCTTCCGGCTTCTCTTTCTCTGGTGGGACCCTGGCTGGCACAGAGGTCAGAAAGACTATCTGCTACTCACAGGCTGCCACGGCAATGACACGGCAGGGTGCAACAACACCTGATGTTAGACTCAGTTTAATTTCTCAATTCATTCACTTCTCTTTCTTAGTTTCTTGTGTGCGTGAGGTCAAGGTGATAGGTATATATTTATCACTGACACGAATAATCTCTTATATCTTTTCTAAGAGTTTTAATAAAAGTATCTACCATATTTCTAGGCATTCCCGAATCACAAAATGATTCTTTATCAATTTTTTAGCATTTGTCAAGTTAAAAAATTTAAGTTAAATCCTAAGTTTCACATAATATGGAATCAAATGATCTGCAAAAGCTTAAACTTTCAGGACCTAAATCAAAATTATAGTTGAAAGAAAACAGTACAAATCCCAGCACTCTGGGAGGCCAAGACAGGCGGATTGCCTGAGCTCACAGGTTTGAGACCAGCCTGAGCCAGAGGCCAGAGTAAGACCTTATCTCTAAAAACAGTCGGGGATTGTGGCAGGTGCCTATAGTCCCAGCTACTTATGAGGCTGAGGCAAGAGAATCACTTGAGCCCCAGAGATTGAGGTTGGGGTGAGCTGTGATGCCACAGCTACCAAGGGTGACAAAGTGAGACGCTGTCTCAAAAAAAAAAGAAAAGAAAAAGAAAACAGTATAAACACTTCTCATATTTTAAGTTAATGAAGACTTTGATAAAGACTATTTATAAAGGCTACTTGTATTTCATAACATTAAACTTTACTTACTTCACCCCGTATCTGTCTCTAAACATAATATGGTCCCTAAACGTGCGGTTGACGTCAAGGTCTATTTGTCTGATATCAGGTGAACAACCTCGTGCTCTGTGTTTTAATTTCTGAAGAGGAAAAAGAGAGAATTACATATTCATGTAAATAAGTTGTTGAAGAAGCTATGACAAATAGTAAATCAATTTTCATTAAAAATTTACTTCAGTTTAGAAAAATCATTTCCATGGTTCAAATACCAAAACAATAAAAAAGGTACACGATGGAACCCCCACCCCCACTTACGCCGTTCCCATCCTCTCCTTCTTCCCTTCTCCCCCCCCCCCCCCAAGTAAGTTAGACTGTAACTCAGGAGTCAGAACTTCCAGGGTCTGCATCCCTAGACTATAGAAAGCTCTTCATGGCTGGGCCTTATAGGCTGCTGTGGTTTCCTTTTTCTTTCCAACATGATATTTTTGTTTTCTTTGGAGCTAATTGTTGCCTTGTTTCTTCATATGCTTCATTTTCTACCTACTTGTAATTAATTTAATCCCAAAACTCAGTATGAGTTATAGATCTCCTCTGGAGAGTAGTGGAACAGGCATCCCACCGGCTCCCACACCTCCCAGACCCTCTCCTCCAGTGGAACAGGCATCCCACCGGCTCCCACACCTCCCAG
>NW_003852414.1:20164870-20232575 GCF_000181295.1 Otolemur garnettii | reverse complement strand
ATCCCACCGGCTCCCACACCTCCCAGACCCTCTCCTCCAGTGGAACAGGCATCCCACCGGCTCCCACACCTCCCAGACCCTCTCCTCCAGTGGAATAGGCATCCCACCAGCTCCCACACCTCTGGCGCCCTCTCCTCCAGTGGAACAGGCATCCCACCAGCTCCCACACCTCCGACGCCCTCTCCTCCAGTGGAACAGGCACCCCACCAGCTCCCACACCTCTGGCGCCCTCTCCTCCAGTGGAACAGGCATCCCACCGGCTCCCACACCTCCGACGCCCTCTCCTCCAGTGGAACAGGCATCCCACCAGCTCCAACACCTCCCAGACCATCTCCAGGCTACCTGGCCTTAGGAGTTCCCTTCACCATCTGCTGGGGCTGCCCTTTGCTTTTCCCTGCATCAGGTCCCCTGTTTCCTGGGTCTCAGATCTTCTTTCCTCTTAGCTTATTCCCTTGCTCTGGAGGAACATTCTTAGGTAGCTCAATACAAGACAGAATCTTTAAACTTTGGATGTCTGATAATCCTACCACCTTATTAAAATGTTGGGCTGTTCCAGAATTCTAATTTGGAAAATACTTCCCCCCACCCCAAGGCACTGCCCCGTCGTCGCCCGCCTTCTGGTGCTGCCATCCCAGTTCTTGACAGTTTATATGCAATCTGTTTTTTCTCTCTAGCTCATAGGAGTTTCTCTGTCCATGTTCTGAAACTTCTTTGCACTTGGCTTAGATCTATTTTTATCCACAGGGTTGAGCCCTTGATGGATACTTTCAATCTGAAAAACTCACAGGCACATCTCTCAGCTCTGAGAAATGTTCTTCAATAATTTGTTGACTTCCTCATCCTCCCTTCCCCACATTCTTATTTTCTCCTATTAAACTACACTGCTGTTTAATTTTCTTGTATTTTCTATTATTTTCCAGCTCTTTGCTTTTATAATTTATTAATAATGCCTGAGAAATTCCCTCCATTGTTCTTTTCGATTAAGTTTTTCATTTCTGGTCTTTTTTCTATTAAGCTCTTTGTTGCTCTCGAATGCTCTTTTTTATAGCGTCCTATACTTGTTTTATGGATGCAATATCCACTTTTATTTCTCTGAAGATATTAACAGTAGTGTTAAAAGTTCTCTCCTTGCTTTGCCGTCTGTTTCTTATGCGTTGCTTTTTTCCATTTGCTTTCATTTGTCCTCCAAGTCTCTTTCTTCAAATCAATGGCACAGTTTCCTGCTTATATTGAGATGTGGGACATTACAGGCATCACTACTGTGGTCTTGACTGTGGAGTCCCCTGAAGTCGGATCTCCAGGTCTGTTCCCCAGAGAAAGCTCTTCTGATCACCTGTGAGAAGGACAGGCCCCCGGCTGCCAGTGACCTGGAAGCTGAGCTGAGGAGAAAGGCTGGACTGTCAGGCCCTCTGCTTGCTTGGCCTTGTCCACTCAGCAGTGCCCGTGTCCCTGGTGCAGAGGGTCCTTGTCTTAGGCCAGCACTGGGAGGGGTTCAGGGGCTCAACTGCTTCTGAAAGAGACTGTCTACCCCTTTTATTTTTGTGGTCACCTCCAGAGGTTCCTGCAGTTGGCAATGACTGAGCCTTTGCTGATCTGAGATATGAATCGGTTGCTTGTCTAATTTCCCACTGCCAGCCTATGATGCAGCTTTCTCAAGTTTGCTAAGTTTACTGAAAGCCTGCCTACACTCTAGTTTCCAAAAATTGGCAGCTGTTATCTCTCTTCCCATTTTCTCATTTCTGTGGGTTTGCCTTTTAAAAAATGCTGTCAATTTAGTGGGATTTCAAGGGAAAGGAAGGGAAATGTTTAATCTCCTATGTTTAACCAGATGGGAGATTAAAGTTATATTAATTTATACCTAACCATGTTTTGTATAAATAAGCATCTATATACATATGTACATATTATACAGACTTCTGCTAAAATCAATTCATATATATATATATACACATATATATAAATATAAATATAACTGTTCCTGACTTCAGCTCCGAGTAGAAGGCGGCTGCCTGTGCATGTCTGGAATACACATGGGTGCGTTCAGCACTCTGTGAGTGTGTGCGTTTCCATGATTCAAGGTGGAGCTCAGAGAAGGGCAGCAATCACCATGTATGTTTCAGAGTTCTGAAGACAGCGGAGATATTTACAGTATTGTGTTAGAATCATATGAAAATATTACTGCATGTTTTATTTCTGATAAAAGTCGGTTCAGAAGACATTACAACATTTAACTTAAAAAAATAAAAATCTGTACAGAGTTCTTTTCTTAATTTTTTTTTTTTGAAGATAACAAGCAAGTGAAGACCTTAAAGTTATTGCTATACAGGCCTCCTGGCAAGAGATGAGACGTCAAAACACAAGAAGAAAATGTTTGACAAGATACGATAAAAATACCTTAGAATACAATTTAATGGGAAGGGAGAAAAAGACCTAGACATAAGTATAATGTTCGTTTCTCCAGAAGACAAGAAAATCCACAAAAGGCCTCATGAAAGAAGCAAAACCCAACTGAGTAGGGGAAAAAATGCAAGTCAGAAATATTACTTATGCCCTAAAATGCTTATAAGCAAACGCACAGAATGCAGGAAACCAGACACATTTCTTACCTCCAGAATGAAAAGAAGGTAAATAGCTTCTACAGTGATCTCTGAGGGGGGAGAGGGTGAGGACCACGAGTGTCATAACAACAGTGTAAGGATAAGCACAATTATGCAGCCTTTAAAAAAGATGGAGACTTTACCTCTTTTATGTTTACATGGATGGAGGTGGAACATATCCTACTTAGTAAAGTATCTCAAGAATGGAAGAAAAAATATCCAATGTCCTCAGTACTATTATGAAACCAGTTTACAATCACTCACACTTTCATATGAAGAATAGATCACAAATATAGCCCAAGATGAAGGAAGGGGGGGGTAGAATGGGGGGCAAGGTCAGATCGCGGGAGGGTGAATGGTGGGATCACACATATGGTGCATAATGCAAGGGTACATGTCAGATCTATCAGTATAGAGTATAAATGTCTTAACACAATAATTAAGTAAATGAGATGAGATATATATTAACCAGTGTGATGTAAGCATTCCTAATTCTATATGAAATCAGCACACTGTACCCCATAAATGCATTGATGATCTATGTGTTTATGATTTAATAAAAAAAAAAGTTTTGCTAAAAAATTAAAAAAAAAAAAAAGAATAAGCACATTATTTAAAAGAAATGGTGTCTAATGAACCCCCAGACCTGAGGGCCAAAGTACAGGGGAGGCACTTAGGTGGAAAATGGGTGTTGTCACCGTGGGGGAAGGTCTCTGCAATGTGCCGAGGAAACTCCCTCGTTTCCTTTCCTTTGGGAAACAAAGCCTCCCTCAAACACCTCCTATCCTATTCTACAAAGTCTTCCTGAATCATGGAGGTGGTTGCCTCTCTTTCTCTTTTCAACTCAGCCAATTTTTGTTTTCCTTCTTTTAGAGTATTTGTCATACACCATTATTAAATAATTCTCTGCAATCATGTCTCCTCTGACACAGAAGAAAGCACTCTGGACCTCGCACCTACTCATCTCACACCCAACTTTACTCCAAGACAGGGCATCGGGGGCACCGGGAGCCTGAAGCCCTGAGGGCCCAGTGACTTCACCTGAGAACAGTCCTGGTGGATTCACAGCAGGTGGCTTTATTCCTGCTGGGGTTCTAGTTCGTGACAGAGTGTGGAGAGCAACGTGCACCACTTTGGCAGAGAGAGGACAAGAAAGGACAGCCAGGAAATGAAGACTTGGCTAAATACCAAAGCTGGAGAAAACTCACATAATTTATGAGTGTTGAAAATTGTAAGTGTGAAAGCATTGGGTGGCAAGGCATTTCCTCTGTTGTGGGTGCTATCAGTTCTTACTAAAGGGTTCTCTCATATTAACTGGTCATTGGATAATTTTATTCTACATAGAAAAAGCCAAAAACATAACTGAAAACTATGGTTCTGCTATTATCAGGTGTGCTGGGTTGAATAGTGTCTCCCCAAAATTCATGTCCATCAAGAACCTGTGAATGCAACCTTATTTGGAAATGGGATATCGGCAGATGAGACCAAGTTGAGAGGAGATCATGCTGGATGAGAGTGCACCTTACGGCCAATGACCGGGGTTCTTCTCTGGAACGACACAGACATACAGGGAGGAGGAGACCAAGACAGAGCAACAGAGCTAGAGCCCAGGAGCACTCAGGACGCTGGCGGCCCCAAGACGCTGAAGGGAGGGGAGGAAGGGTGAAGCCCAGAGCCTCCAGAGGGCACAGTCCTACCAGCACCTGATTGCAGCCTTCTCTCCTCCAGAACTGTGAGAGGACAGATTTCTATTGTTTTAAGCCACCCAGTTTGAGGTACTGGCTATATGTGGGGCATTATGTAAGTTTCAAGATACACAGAAATCAAGAAATGTAAAATCCATGATGAGAAAAACAGATGAAGCCCTCCCAGCAACACCAATATAACGAGCAGGCTGAAACCTGCACGGGTGGATCAGAAAGGGTGCTGCAGACCAGGTTTCTTGGAAGTAAAAGAATGGACCATAACACAGTCTGTCTCAAAACTTTTGTAGTGACTCACACAGCAAACCAAGTGCTTCCCACTTTCATTCATTCTCCACCTTGTTAAGTATTTACTGAGAACACGACACACACCAAGCACACCCCACCGGGTCTGAGCGCTGTCTTCCCTGAATGTTCTCTCACAGGTCATTTCAACACTGCCTCTAACACTATGATAATAAACGCAAATACCTTACCAACTGCTTCAAATTATTTGAAACTCCAAAATCCTGAGGTGTAAATGCATAGATAGGGTACAAATAGCTAAATTTTAAAATCTTTTATTCAGACCTAGGAGTAGCTTTTTAAATTACCAGTATGTATTACCTTTCATCTTGATGAAATTTTACATGAAAAAAATATTACGGGCTCAGTGCCTATAGCTCAACCGGCTAAGGCGCCAGCCACGTACACCTAAGGTGGCGGGTTTGAATCCCCAGCCCGGGCCCGCCAAACAACAATGACGGCCGCAACCAAAAAATAGCCAGGCGTTGTGGCGGGCGCCTGTGGTCCCAGCTACTTGGGAGGCGGAGGCAGGAGACTCGCTTGAGCCCAGGAGTTGGAGGTTGCTGTGAGCTGTAATGCCACGGCACTCTACCCAGGGGGACAGATTGAAGCTCTGTCTCAAAAAAAAAAAAAAAATATTATGTGTTTTTAGTGTGTGTATATACATAAAAAAAATCAAAATAATACCAAAGTGCCTTTATAAAATTGGCTTTGGGTTTTCCCATTTCTTCCATTTTAATTTATTCTATTTAAACATTTTCTAAGGAACATTATTTCAAAATCTATAGGTTTAAGGATCTTAGATGTAATTTTTTTACTCTTTTCAAAGGTTAATATAAAATTTAGAGTTAGAAAGGGTATAGCTAAGATAATAACAAGGAGGTACATTTACCGCATTGCCCAATTTAAGGAAAATATTACTTATCACTCAGTCAAAAGTTCAACTTTTTATTAAAAAATAATAAAACCTAGAGATACCCTAATAATCTTGGGGGAGTTCTTCTTTTTTCACCTTGGAAGAAAAGAGTCATGTAGGGCAGGAGCTGGATAAACCAAATTCTGCTGTTTCTCATAAACTGTCAGAGTGGATCTAAGTCTCTCTCTCCATTAACACTACACTGCAAACAAGCAGCTACCATCAGCTCTTAGTCAATTTCCCCTATGAGTATGTCCACAGATTCATTATTTTAAATACTTTAATTATTAAATATGCAAAAAGCATTTCAACTTATGGATTGATATAATGACATTGTTGCTGAAGTATCTATTTGAAATTTAAGTGGACTGCAATCTAAAAAACAAGTAATAGGCCTCCAAAACCCAATGTAAGGTCGTTTTAATATAATTTTAAGCGAAGATAAGACCATCTTACATATACCTTGAAAGACAAAAGAAATGGACTTTACTTTTTAATTCCAAAATAACAGGTTAGCTTCAGCTACTCACACTATAAAGGTCTCTGGTTTCTTCTTTCATTTTAGGGATCTCAAGCAGGAGAGCCCAGACTTCACCTCTGAGCTGGAGTGGGATTCCTTTGTAAATTCTTCTGTGAAACTTACAGGAGAAGAAAAAGAAACTAAAGGTTACAAACTGACAAAACTTAGACTAAACCCTTCAACTACTCTCCTTAATATCTGTTAGTCTTGTGTTTTCACAGTATCCTGGACAATGAAGTGAAACCTCCAACAGGCACACAGATCTGCCACCTCTATTGTTCAGATTCTCACAGGGGACACTGAGGGACAGAGAACAAGAGATGGTTCAGAATGTGCGTTCACGGCTGTGAGTGTCCCTTGAGAAGCACAGAAGCATAGCGAGTGCTCTTTTTAAGCTGTGAACGTGATTTGCACTAACTTACTATGTGCTTTCTTCCTCTCCCTCCATACACCTCAAAGATGCTCCAAGTGGCATAAAGGTCGCCTTGTGCCGAGAGTGTCCTCATGGAACGTGGCGGGTACTGTCTCCCCCCTAAACTCATTCTGACCATCTTCTCTCTGGGGTTCTCTGGAACATATCTAACTCCTTCCTGTCCATCTCACACCTAAATTAACCCCACCACAGTCTCCAGGACGTGCCCCACTTCCCCTCCCGCCTGAGTCCCTTCTCCCCTCTTTCTCTTATCCTCTGTCTTTCTCCACCTTTCTTCTCATTTCAATTCTTGGTGGGTGTTTTTCTGGAGGGGAGGCGGTTATTTGTTTGTTTTTTAGGAAAACCTTGTGTTTTTCTTAAATGGCATTCATTGATCCTATCTGATAAGACAAAAATAGCAATACATCTCCATCAAGGAAATGCATTACTTTTGAATGAATTACGTGTACATCATCAGTATCTTCAACTCCTTGGATCCCTGAACGTGCACTGCTAGTGCCATAAGAATCTTAAGATTCAATATACTTCTCCATCTTTTGTAATTATAATTTTCCCTCAAGTCTAATTATTCAAAAATCACATAGAAAACGATTATGGTCATTACAATGTTAGGCATAATAACACTTCTGAAACATAAAAATAGATGTCCGAGCAGGGAAATGATTAAACAAATTATGGCAGAACCCTTAAGGGGTAAGAGTGACTACATGATCACATTCATAACCACAGTAAGACACTTGACTCGATGGCTGAGAAAATAAGGTGCAAGTTCTAATAATTGAAATGTTGAAGAGCTATGGTAACTAACAAATAAGGCTTCAACTTTTACACTACTCGGGATTTTTTTAAAACTAAAGCTTTAGTAACTAAGTCATGAAGTAGCTTTAAGAAACTTCGATCATGTGGCTGAAAATGAGCAGCAATGTCGAGCAACTCCCACTGAGAGACACGGAACACCGTAAGATGGATTCAGTTGGATAACAGCACACTGAGTTACCTTGTTCTTTTGGTATAAACACAGTAAGCCTCCAATCAGAAACGTCAGTAGACAGTAACGAGAATGATGAAAGCTCCACCCCACGCCCTAACCCTAACTGGAGCAATGCGCACCACAGGGCTCTGCGTGTCACTCCCCCACTTGCTCACATTTACGGTCAATAACTACATACTGAAGTTAATTCCAAATTTAGGACTTATTTTCTAAAGGAAGTTTGCAATCTACATCCACTTCTAACTTATAGTAAACTGTACTTTTTAAAGGAATATCAGCCGTAAAAACTAACTTCATGAACACCAGATAGCGTGGAGATTATCACAAATGCAAAAAGTGAAATTTTAATAGTAAAGCAGAATACAATGGCAGGTAAATAGATTGATTTCAACGGACCTGAATTGAGTAAAATAAAGATTGTTTCAATAAGCAAAATAAGACTTCTAAATTTTTCTTTCCTTTTGAGATATAGTTCTCACTCTGTTGCCCTGGGTAGAGTGCCATATCATCCAAGCTCTTAGCAATCTCAAACTCCTGGGCTCAAGCGATCCTTTCCCTACCCTGAATACCTGGGCCTATAAGCATGCGCCATTAACGCCCTGCTAAATTTTTTTTCTATTTTTAGTAGGGTTGTTCTTGCTCAGGTTGGGTCTTAAACTCCTGAGCTCAAGCAATCCACCTGCCTGAGCCCCTAGAGTGCCTGGACTATAGGCATGAGCCACCATGCCCAGCCAAGACATATATTTCTTAAATTATGTTTACCTGAAAAAAACATTTTATTGCTTTTTGTTCAATTCTGTACTCAATAATTATACATAAATTAGTGCCCCTCACTTATTCTAAAGTTAAATATAGGTGTAAAAAAAATTGCTATGATTAATTAGTAAGAAACAGTAGAAAATTTTCAGGTAGAAATATAAAATTAATGGTCCTCATGCTACTCCTGAGGGCAATTGAAATTGAAAATTAGGATGCCTGTGGCTCAAGGAGTAGGGCGCCGGCCCCATATGCCAAGGGTGGCAGGTTCAAGCCCAGCCCCCACCAAAAAGAAAGAAAGAAAGAAAACAGAAATTGAAAATTAGGCACATACAGAAAAGGTTAAGAAACATTACTAGATTGTCATTTTCATCACCCACAGTAACAATTAACCCTAACTTTTACTAGACATTTACTCTGTGCAGAAAACTAAGTTAAGCTACTCACAGATATTTGTCTCATTTAATTATACCAACAACTCAATTTTACAGATAGGGAAAGTAAATCAAATGAAGTTAAATAACTTCCCCCAAAGAAATACAAAATGTTACCAATTAGTAAAAGACAACTGATAAGCGGTGCCCACAGCTCAGCCAGACAAACACACTGAGGCTGGCGGACTCGAACCCAGCCCAGGCCAGCTAAAGCAACAATGACAACTGCAACAGAAAAACAGCTGGGCGTTGTGGCGGGTGCCCATAGTCCCAGCTACTGGGGAGGCTGAGGCAAGAGAATCGCATAGCCCAAGAGTTTGAGGTTGCTGTGAGCTTTATCTACCGAGGGCAACAAAGTGAGACTCTGTCTCTTAAAAAAAAAAAAGTCTCTGGAATCTAAACTGTAGGAGGTAGCAAACAAAGTATCTACATAAAATGAAATCACATATAGCAGAAAAAGAATTAAATTATAAGACCCTACAATAAGAATTTTAAATTATCCTGATTGGTTTTCAAATACAGTAGAATCTCTAAGTTGAATACCCATGGGACTGTAACAAGCTGGTCAACACAGGGAGGTGGTCACCATAGGGAACTAGGCCTACTGTACTGATGTGCACATGGGGTGCGTGTCCTGTCTATGAAAACTAGGTCAACTGAAGGAGGTGGTCAGTGTACAGAGTGGTCAGCTATGGAGGCTCTACTGTACTTGTACTATTACATACCAGACTAACTAAAGTTATATATCTTCCTTCCTTAATTTTCAAATTGTCATAGAAGTTTTGGTAAATTTGTAAAACAAAGTAGGAATTCCATCAGATCACAACATTACGCTGATGCTGCTCACTGTTCAGAACAGTAGTCCAGCTTACATTTGGTGATAATCTTCCAATTGTCAACACAGAGTTTCATATTTTCTACAACAACCCCATAAAGAAGGTCCGTAAGTGTTTTCCATTTGCATAGAAGGAAACAATACAGAGAAACGGCTGGCCTAGGTCTGGCCTAGGTGGGAGGTCCATCTTCCTGCTCCTAACTTAGGTCTTTCTGCCAAGTCACGCTGCCCCCTGGAAGCTGCAGCTTTACTCAAGCAGCAGCGTTTATCAGGAGGAAGTGATGGCTCATCGTGCCCAACTTACACATGAACATGATTCATTCCTTCACGATTCGTGAAACCTTATCAGGAACACCTGCTTCATCGACAATACCCTATTGAGTACCATGGCTCCAAACACAAAAAAGATGTCAGCATTCACGGCATAGTGGGAAAAGAAATACGGAAGCAAGTAATTATAACTTACTTATAAAGTAAGCCTTCGTAATGACACCGTCACAGGCCCTAACCGCTGTCACAGCAGAGCATCTCAGCCCCACAGAAGCAGCTGGGGTAGAGACAGACCCCGCTGCGCCAGGGTGGTAAATGGAGGCTGAGGGCCCCACAGTCTAGAGTTGCAGCAGGTGATCTGAGGGGATGGTCGTCTCTTCTCTAAAAGACACATACAGTTCTAAGAGGAAACCGGAACAGGGCCGAGGATAAAGGTGTGGTGTGAGGGCAGTGAACCTGCTGTGGCTTTCATCCTGAGACTACGTGGGTCACTAGGAAACTTTTGATACGTAAAAATCAAAAAATGTAAAATCTGCATGGATGGAAACAAATGACGCTCTCCCAGCAACACCAGTAAGTGCACAAGTTGGAACTTGCAGAGGGGAGTCAGAAGGGATGCTTCCAACTGTGTTTCTTGGAAGTGAAATGATGGAAAGTCAGTCTCAAAACTTTCAAAGAGACCAATGTATGTTAGAAAAAACGGAGAAAGAGAGGAACCAATTCTGTGTGAGAATTAGAAAATATTTCCTTTATAGAAAATAACAAACTCAATACTGAATAGGAATGCACAAGGAAGAGGAAGAGACAGGAGGGTGGGAATAGGGATAAGGATTAACAATGAATCACACAGCAGGAACAGAATTAACAATAGTCACACTAACATCTTCTGACTAATATTATGAGCCAGCACTGTGCTATGTGTTTTTAACTCAGTTTATCCTTTGTAATGTTAGTATTTAATACATCACTGAAGATGTAGGCATTATCATTATCAAATAAAAGAATATGTAGAAAGTTGAGAAGCTCAAAGGAAACTTGGTAAGAATTTGAATTCAGTTAGTCTGAGTCGGATTTCAGAATCCATAGTCTTAACCACAACAAAGACATTCTATATATACTGAATTCTAACATTTTAATATTGCAACTTGAAAAGTACCATCTTTAAGATTCTGTTATAGATTTATTTCTTGGATTTGATAAATAAAATCCTTTTTAAAGAAAAGTTACCTGAAATCTGCCTTTTGTTTCCAGCAACTTTGTTCGTTTGCCAATAAAATCAAGTTGTCTATTTCAGTCCTACAGACAGATTTAATCTTCTACTAACTAAAAAAACTCCATGAAACGACTCATGTTCTCAGTACTTTTTTCTAATTTTGGTGACCTCACAACAGTGTTAAGTGTGCCAATCCACGTCAGTATAGCTGCCAATAAATGAACTTTCCAGCCAGCAAGTCGGGCTCAATTTTGTGGGCCTCCCAAACCCACAAGTGTGCACTAGGAAACCAAAGGCCCTCTCGGGGCTGCTTCTGCCCCTTACTGCCTCTCTGTTTCCCTCCATCACCCCTGCTCCACTGGCTCCTTTGTGCCTTCAAATGGTGCCAAGTCTCCCACATCTGCATCTAAAACAGTTTTAAACTATCTGCAAGGCCCTATTGCCTTTTCTAACTATCAATAATACACTGAAAGGGAAACCCAACATGAAAGATGGTACAATCAAATGCGCTCCAGAGTCTGGGCACAGAATCTCCAGCTTATTGCTAACAAGCTCTGTGACCTTAGGAAATTTATTTATAAATGACTTGCCTCCATTTTCCAGTCAGTAAAATAAAATGTTGGCTCATATGGTCTCAAAGGCCCAGTCAGTCATTTGACCAACAAAAAACATCTGTATCCATAGCAGACACGTTGCTGTCCTGTGGCTTAGACACACTAGACCATGGCCAGTTACATCACCGTGGCCTCACCTGACAGCGAGGACTGGCTCTTGAAAATGCAAGGGCATCTGGGGGCGGTCACTGTGAGAACATGTAGGCAACACAACAACCTGAATGGAAGCTTTTTTTATTAAAGTTTAGGTTCTAAAAATAAGTATTCTCGACCAGACATTTATTTTAAGATATATTTAGACTTTTTCTGCATTACTACTATGTAAGTAAAGAATTTGTGGAGAGAAAACAGACTTCCCCTTGGAAGAGAAGAAAAATCCATGCTAGCTTTTTACTTCACTGCCATTTAAAACTAGGGATAATTTGAAAGCAGTAATTCTTTTAGAAGGTTCATTTTGTTTCACATCAAATTGGACCATATTTATCACCAAATGATTCAAGCATTGCAGTTATGGGATAGTGGTTTAAAAGTATACTTCAAAGAAATAGTACAGCTAAAATCTCTCTTAATGGGACCTGCATTAACCAGAGTTGCTGTCAGGGTAATAGCCTGGTAGAATTGCTCATTTTCACAGAGCTTACCTACTTTAATAGATACATGTATGCCAGGGAAGAACATAAAGCCATATAATTCTCCAAATATTTTATTAGACTGAATGTGAGATTAAAGTGTAGGAGGAATGCATTGAAATTTATCCAGTAATTACCACCCAAGCAATCTTTCCATGAAGACACAAGGTAATCATCAACTTTGGGCCAATCTGAGACAACATGATATTAAACACGAGCCCAGATGTTATAAATAATAGTCTACTTTAACTAACTTGTCTTAAAAACATCTTGAGTTCTAAATCTGATGATAAAACAGACAGTTAATAAAATCTAAAACCCAAAATGAACTTATGTTGGATGAAAATAAAATAATAAGAGTCTAAGGACACTCAGTCTGTGCAAAAAGAGAAATGACATCTACTCTGTAAGACACGCAGCATAAAGAGAGTTTCATGGTTAAATAAATGTCACAAAATTTAAAGTCTCTTTTTTCCTTTTTTTTAAAACAGAGTCTCACTACGTCACCCTCAGTAGGTGCTGTACCATCACAGCTCACAGCAACCCCAAACTCTTGGGTTCAAGTGATTCTCTTGCCTCAGCTTCCCAAATAACTGGGACTACAGGCGCCCATCACAACGCCCAGCTATTTTCTTGTTGCAGTTGTCATTGTTGTTTAGCTGGCCCAGGCCAGGCTGGAACCCACCAGCCTTGATGCATGTGGCTGGCACCTTAACCACTGTGCTACAAGCATGGAGCCTAAGGTCTCTCTTAACTCATATCACATGTTACAATATTAAAGACTGAGAGTCTTATGGTAAAGAAACGCTGTTTTACTTTGCTAGCTCCGGTTTCCCCAGCTTGAGAACACTAGAGAGCCCTTTTCTCTACTCGTAACAAGCAACGTGTACCAAATGCCTACTCAGTGTCAGGTGCTATCTCTGCTTCACACTGACTGAGTTACTTAATCCTCACAACAATGATCATGGAGTAGTGCTATGGAGTATTACTACCCCCACTTTACAGATGAATAAACCACAGTAGGAAAAGGTTATATACCGTTCCCAAGGTTACACAGCTGTAGCAGAGCCCAGGTCTGAACCCAGATAGTCTAGGTCCAAAACCGGTCTCTAAACCATTAAGCTATCCTACTGCTTCTATGTATATTAGAAGTGGTGCTCAAGGAAGTTGCTATTGGCAAATGCAGGCACACAATAATTTATATCTACAGAAAAAGTGGGAAATAGGACTACATAGAAAACAGTTTGAGGAAACGGATGAGTACCTTGACAGTTAACTCAGTTGTGTCTGGCAAGTAGGACAATGGAAGATTCCTTTTTTCCTTCAAAATTTTTTTGTCATTAAGCCTTCCTTCAAAAAATTAATAGCAGTAGTTAACATTTACTGAATGCTTACTCAGACAAGGGACCAATGCCAAATGCTTCACGTGCATTAAACCATGAAATCTCATGCCTTTGAAATAGTGACTATTATCTCCATTTTACAGATAAGGAAACTGAGGCTCAGATGGCGGCAGTTCTAAAAGCATAGTCAAAGCTTTTCACAATAAGATGAAAATTCTTTCATTTTTCATGGTGCTGTCTTGTGCTGACTGAAGAAAAGTGAGGGTGACAAAATCATTGGCATGTGACAAAACCATGTGGCATTGGGTGGCACAAACAGAGGCTGCAGTTGGGCTGTGCTGGGAATCACAGTTCTTTGCTCACAGTTTAAAGTCAGTTTCACTTAGGAAGGTCCTCAATGAAACAGTAAAAAGCATTCATTTTATTTGATCTCAACCCTGGAGCACAGGTGTCGCTAATGACCTAAGTGGTGAAAGGGGATGTGATCCAGAGTACTGAGCGGCTTGGCAAGGATCTGCGGTGCCTCCAGGCAGAGCGCGGGGACGGGAGCACATGCCTGTCGGGAACATCCTATTACTTGAAGGAACAGCTGACCAACCAACAAGAGCTGTTCAGATTTCTGGTACCTGCACACACTTTCTCAAAAATAAATGAAGTGAGCTTGTCACTTGAGGGAAAATAACTGGCCTGGTATATGTTATCAGTGACAACATTTGGCCTTCCAGGTAAAATCAGAACTTTGGAAAACTTCCACCACCAAGAATTTGATGCCTTCCCACTATTTAAAGGCCTTTCTGAAGAGACTCATGGCAATATTAATGGAGGTGTGTATTTTTCTTTAAAACTTACCACAAACTCAATGCAAGGCAAAAAACTTTAAGGGGAGGTTTGTTAGAAGCTTTTGGGAAAGGAGACTGTGCCTACCTCAGAGAAAACTGAAGGCAGAGAAGAGATGGGAAAAACTAAATCACTAAATCACTGCTGAAAACCATCTCCGGACCATCCAGGAAAGCCTCTTCACTGTTGAAACCACTTTGATATGGGTGTTACATTGCTTATAACATTAAGGGCTCCTAATTTGAGGCATACCGCTAAATTAAACTACAGTTTCAAAAACAAATGTGGCTATAACACTCTTACAATTGAAGAAGAACATCTAGGAGGAAACCCACATTAAGTTTACAGTTTCATGTGGCAGTTAAGTTTACAGTTCCATGTGGCAGTAATGTTTACAGTTTCATGTGGCAGTAATGTTTACAGTTTCATGTGGCAGTAATGTTTACAGTTCTATGTAGCAGTAATCAGTAATGTTTTAAGTTACCTTCTCAGTGTTCTTGTATTTCTCCCATCCTTTCAGCATTTTCAGCCATTTGGTAGTTCTTTCAATTTCCAGGTGCTTTTGCTAAAATAAAATTGAAATTCACTGTTACTGTACAAATTACCAAAAGAAAAAAAAATCAAAGAAAATATTGCTAAAAAAGAACTATTAGAAGAAGTTCTGCTATATTAGGCAGCAAATTCACTATCTAACTTTCTAAAAATGGATTGGTGTCCAATTAGAGTTGTATCAACAGTATTCTATAACTGAAGTTTAGCATTATAGAAAGAAAATGCTCCATTCAGGCAAAAAGATAAAGAGATTATTTACATTTTTTAACACTTTAAAACTAATCACTGAAAATCCTGTGTATTCTACAAATTAAAAGGAAAAATTTTAAATATCTTTTATAAAGCAACAAAAATATAACTTCAAACTTTAATTCTCTTCTTCTGTGTTTTACTGAATTCCAGCATATTAATGTTTCAGTGATAGTTTTTTAAAGTAGATATTCATTTATGAAGAGATTAATAAATAATTAGCAATAGGCTAGAGAGAAATTATGCAAAAATAAGAAGTAACAGTTGCTGCCATAAGGAAAGTTCACTGGTTCAAAGGCCAAGGACATGGACACAGCGCTGTGGCAGGAGCTACCCAGAGACAGGACAGGTCACAGCCAGGTCACAGAGGAAGGAGCAGGCACACCCACCTCGGCATGTCGGAGAAAATGAGCCCAACAGGAAGAACAGAGAGATTGCCAGGATTTTTTCAAGTGCAGTGTGGGAAAGAACGTTCTAGGCAGCACGGAACACACACCCCTCTGACAGCGCAGGACAGCAGGCTGACAGCCAGCCCAGAGGGGGCCACGCAGACTGAGGTCTAGTTAAAGTCTCACAAAATTGAGATTTGGGGCAAAGCTGGGGGGAGGGGAAGGGGAGACAGAAAACACTTATTCTTTATTTCTTTGGTTTCTAGGAGGAGGGATTTTTTTTTTTTTACTTGATACTCGGGCCTGAGTGTAGTAAAGATGCTCTGTGAGTTGATGCCCCCCGTCCCAAGGGACTGTGACAAACTGGTCAACATGCAGAGGTGGCCAACATAAAGAATGAGGCCTACTGTGTAATGTGTACATGGGGTGCATGTCTAGCCCATGAAAATTAGTCAACTTAAAGAGATGGTCAGTGTAGGGAGATTCTGCTGTATTTGAATAAGCAGCAACTGAAACAGAAAACCACGCAGGAGAGGCAACAGAACATACGCTGTCCACAACCCTATGCGGCAGGTGTGGTCACCCCCATTTGAAAATCAGGAAGCAGAGGCACAAGGGATGGAAGGACTCGTCCCATTCACCCCTCTAAGAGCGGAGAGGTGGCCTGACTGCAGGGCCTATTCTAAGCTGCCATGTCTGCCATTCGCTTCCACCCTGGTTCAGGCAACCACAGTTCAAGGATGAAAACAGCCCCCCTTACTATCTTCAATCCAGCCTCAAACAAGCAGCATTATGCTAGCAGATGGCATGTAAGCTTACCACCAATATTTTTAGAAGAAGCATAAAATCCCAAAGAAAATCCTGAACTTAGGAAGAGTCTCACCAATGAGAATATTTTTATAGAATTTTATTTTTAGGCATATTCTTAAAACTCTTTAATTACTTCTTAACTCTTTTTAAAATTTTTGATGAGTTTTTTGTAATAAAAAACGATCACTCATGAACAAAAGATAGTGTTATAATTCCCATTTTTCAAAAGGCTAAGCATATTCTTCATTATATTATTAGTGATAAAATGTTACAGATGGTTCCAGAAATGTTTAATTTTAAAACTCAGTGGGACACTGAAATCTAATTAATGTTTCTGCTAAATGTGACTTTAGAGAAGACCAAGCTGTGAAAAATTAAGATTGATCTAAGTTGCCATTTGGTATTTTTCCTTCTGCACGTCTTCCCCTGACTTCTTCAAAGCATAATCCCTTTTTCCACCAACAGGAAAACACCAAGTAATTCAAGCCAGCCCAAGAGTATAATAACATGCACTTTGCCAGGAACAACCCTGCCGAGATCTAGCGAGTCTCTTTCTACCCTTCATTTTTATGACTATGAATTATCAACGAATCACTTTAGGAAGTAGTCATCCTTTTTATTAAAGGCACATTTCTGTATTCTAATGCTTATATACACAGATTATTTTAAATGCTATACATTCTCATACTGCAAGGATAAAACACACACACAAAATTTTAAGAATCATTAAGTAGCTTCCCTTTACTACAAACTACAGACAGACAGAGAGATACCTTGAAGCTACAGGATTTTTTTTTCCAGTTTTTGGCCGGGGCTGGGTTTGAACCTGCCACCTCCGGTATATGGGGCCGGCGCCCTACTCTTTGAGCCATAGGATTTTAAAATTATATACCAGTACTTGAATCAATTTTAAAAGTTAGCTCTGTAATGCTATCTATCAGTTCAATGATATCAGACTTGAATCCACATGAAAAAGTCTATCAGCCCTCACTTACGAATGTCTAATTCACGGATAAAATATATTTTCTCACCAAACATGCTGAAGCTAACTATTCTAGCAACCATTTTAAAGAAATAGTTGAAAACATACTCAGGTGTGACAAATGTGGACTTAAAGTGCCCTGGAAAAACAGGCTAAGACACATCATCCCTCCTGGACTCAACATCACCAAGACAAAACTAGAATAGAACAGCATATTAGAATCGCCATGGAAAAGCTCACAGATTCTTTAAACACATCCAAAAGCATCGTCCCAAACATTCTGCGTGCCCCAGCTGCCTGTTCCCCGGCGTGAATTAATAGCACCCTCTTCTCTTATGCCCACACCCACTGCACTCGGCTGTGTCCACCCCATCATCTGTTCTAGTCCAATCACAGTCCCTAGATGAGAACAATAGTTTCCTGTAGGCTTCCCTGTCTTCTATTTAGCCCCCACACCGCTACCCAACCCCAACTCTTGAAACATGTTCCAGTTTAAGATCCTTCAGCAGCTATGCTACCCATTTTCCACCAATAAAGCTCAAACCTCTCAGTGCAGCACACATGAGTGGCTCTTCACACTGTGGCTCCAACTCTCCTGCCAGGTTTACTTCTGCTGCTTTTAGGATCTGGTCCCCCTGAACCATTTGTCATTCCCAACGCACAATGCATTTTCACATCCCTTTGACAAATGTTTGCTATTTGTCTTCCAGTAATGCTATTCTTCACCTTCATTTGGCGAAATCCTATGCATCCTCTCAAGGGCTGGGTCCTGTGTCCAACCCTTCCCAGCTGCCTCCACGTAGAATTCTCCAAACAGAATTAACTACGCCCTTACCGTTCCACGGTATGGACCAGGCGTCCTCAAACTATACGGCCCGCAGGCCACGTGCGGCCGGCCTAGGACATTTATCTGGCCCGCTGGGTGTTTTGCCACCGCTGCCTGTCCTGCTTAGCAGCCGACTCATCCCGGGGCCCACAGTCTGGCCCTCCAACGGTCTGAGGGACAGTGAACTGGCCCCTTGTTTAAAAAGTTTGGGACCCCTGGTATGGACAAAGTACCCAGCCGGCCTGGATTCAAATCTGCATTCTGCCCCATCCTCTGTTTCATTTGGGGGAAATTAGTCTTTCTGTACTTTAACTATCTCACCAATATAATGAGAATTATTATGATTATACAGTGCCTCACTGTATGTTCTAGCTGGCCTAAATGCCCAAATTATATGACTATTATTTTTAATCTACAAACTCCTTGACTACAGAGACCATATCATACATCCACATTTTTTAATTTTACCACCTGTAGCAGTGGTTGTTATACAAAAATGTTAAGCAAATATTTATTTTAGTTTTATTTATTTATTTAATTTTGAGACAGAGTCTATGTTGTCCTCAGTAGAGTGCCGTGGCATCACAGCTCACAGAAACCTCTTGGGTTTAAGTGATTCTCTTGCCTCAGCCGCCCAAGTAGCTGGACTACAGGTGTCTGCCACAACGCCTGGCTATTTCTTTTTTTTTCTTTTGTTATTGTTGTCATCATTGTTTTAACAGGCCCTGTCCAGGTCTGAACCCACCAGTCCTGGTACATGTGGCCAGTGCCCTAACCACTAAGCTGTGGGCACCGAGCCTTAAGCAAATATTAAAAAGTTAAGGCTCAGCACCTGTGGCTCAAGTGGCTAAGGCACCAGCCATATACACCTAAGGTGGTGGGTTCGAATCCAGCCTGCGCCCGCCAAACAATAACGGCTGCAACCAAAAAATAGCCAGGCGTTGTGGCGGGTACCGTGGTCTCAGCTACTTGGGAGGCTGAGGCAGGAGACTCGCTTGAGCCCAGGAGTTGGAGGTTGCTGTGAGCTGTGATGCCACGGCACTCTACCCAGGGTGACAGCTTGAGGCTCTGTCTTAAAAAAAAAAAAGTTAAACAATTTACATAGGAAAAAATAACTAAAAGCCAGTCATGATGGCTCACACCTATAATTCTAGCATTCTGGGAGGCTGAGGTGGGTGGACTGCCTGAGCTTACAGGTTTGAGACCAGCTTGAGCAAGTACAAGACACCCCCCCCCCCGTCTCTTAAAAAATAGCCATGTTGGCTTAGTACCGGTAGCCCAGTGGTTACGGTGCCAGCCACATACACTGAGGGTGGCAGGTCTGAACCTAGCCCAGCCAGCTAAACAACAGCTAAACAACTGCAATGAAAAAATAGCTGGGTGTTGTGGCAGGCGTCCTGTAGTCCTAGCTACTTGGGAGGCTGGGGCAAGAGAGTCACTTAAGCCCAAGAATTTGAGGTTGCTGTGAGCTATGACACCACAGCACTGTACTGAGGGCAACATAGTGAGACTCTGTCTCAAAAAAAAAAAAAGACAGGTGTTGTGGTGCACATCTGTAGTCCCAGTTCCTGGGGAGGCTGAGACAAGAGAATCGCTTGAGTCCAAGAATCTGAAGTTGTTGTGAGCTATGATGCCACAGCACTCTACCCAAGGGGACAAAGTGAGCCTGTCTCAATAAAAAAAAAAAAGAAAAGAAAAAAGAACTGAACAGTACTATGAAATAAGTAATAGCATGCAGTGGTCTCAAGATGCAGCATGGGAAGGAGAATGAATAGGAACGGACATATTCATATTCCAAAATCAGAAAATTACTTTTGAAAGCTGTTAGATCACTACAATATTGAAGTAACCAGAGCAAATTATAACACTATCTCTCATGCAGCATAATGGCAGAAATGGAACCATTCTGTCACGTTGGTAACACTTTTCAAAATGCTGCCAAAGGCAGAAACACTGATGTCAGAGGCCTGCACAGAATTAATCTACTGGGGAGGCTGAAGCAAGAGGATCACTGGAGCCCAGGAGTTTGAGGTTGCTGTCAGCTATGATGCCACAGCACTACCCAGGGCGACACAGTCTCAAAATAAACAAATAAGTAATTCTGTTGGCTTCACACATGAGCATCTTACTTCTCTCGATTTTTATTTTGAAAAATTTCCAAACTACAGAATAGTCGAAAGCACAGCACACACACTCATTCGCTTCACTGATGTCTGCCATTACTAACCTTTCGCCTGATGTCACTGATATCTATAAATATATACAAGCTGATCATAAGAAAATCCAGACACCAACACTTCACCCCTAGATATTTCAAGTGTGTTTCACTTATGAACAGAAACACATTAGTCTGCATAAACCACGGTACCATTATTACCCCCAAGAGATTAAAAACTGAATCATTACCACTCGTAAGCAGTCCGCATACCAACCCCCACTCCCCCAAATGTTCTTTGCAGTTATTTTATTGAGGGAGTGTAATTCAGGTTCCAGTCACCAATCATGAGTGGCCCTGGGGCACATCCCTTCAGTCCCCTTTGCCTGTTTGTCTTTGGTGACACTGACGTTTTCAAGAGTCCAGGCCACATAATCTGGCTTGTGTGACTGGCTCCTCAGCTCTAGTCAGGACTGCTCCCCAAGGATGTTCTCTTCCCTACCACATCACGTCAGCTGCCAAACTGGACCATCATTAGTGACGCTACAGTTTAATTGTTCTGTAAACAACGAAGGGCAGCAGCCTCCTCGTTCATGGACAGTCTCTGCCTGAATCCATCACGACTGTGATGGTGGTAAAACGTGTTTGGTTTCTTCTAATTCTATCATTCCTTCTATATTATGAACTGACACTATTTACTTTTGACATTAAGAAGGTTTTCCTTTCTTGCCCCTCCCCCCTTAATATCAACATGGTCTAAAGGATGATTTTATTCCATATATTATATATAATCCACTATCATCATTATTCTTTCTCAACCTCAAACTGTCCCCTGAGGGACAGCCAGACTACCTCCTACCTAACTGAAGATTTCTGTCCTTCAACTGGGTCATCTGGATATATGCTGTTAGTTTGTAACACTGCTTAGTTTTCTGGCACAAGATGATTCTGGCTCACCTTATTTTATACTTTCCCTATTTGAAACCCAGAATCAGCCATTACTTAAAGAAACTATGGCTCTTTTTAACGGAGAATGGTATTACAAACTAAGATTTTGGTACTAGATATGTTTGCTTATCACTACAATTTTTAAAACCGTGTAGAACACCATAAGAAAAGTCCACTCCTCTCAGAATGTCAGAGCAACACACATCCAAAGAGACGGAGCAGCAGCCATGAGCTCACCCTGTGTCCCCTCTGCCATCTTTCTGTCACCTCCACTGGCTAAGAAAACGGAACACTTTGGTGTACTCTTCTCTCTAAGCTATGTCCAGGGAAGGGCTACACTTCTGCTTCAGGGTTACAACATAGTACCCTATTTCCAACATTGACATCACCTCCAAGTCAAAATTGGCCTCTCCTGGTGGTGCATATGGACTGTATGGATTAGACCTGGAATCGGTACCTTCTTTGTTATCATTCACCTTTCAGGGACCTAAAACTATATTTTCAATTTGTGGAGGACAAGCTGAACAGTAAATATTCAATAACTATTTGTTCAGTCACCCACATGGCTTGTCTTCTATCTGGTCCAAGACCCCTCTATTAACATAATTAATAATTCAGACAGCAAAGGCTAAACATACAACACACAGGTGGATATTAAGTAACCTTCTCTTCTAGAATAAGAAATCTAAGAAATTGGCTCAAATTCAAGTCTTCAAATGCTTTTATGGCTTTATTTGAACATTGACATGTATTGAAATATAATAAATGTATTTACAGTCTCTGCCCCCAGTTCCTGGTGCCTAAAACCCTTAAAATTTCCTGGGTGATAGAAGCATCTTTTGTTCTAATGAAGCAAGTCTTGGTGGGCTCCTGGATCAGCTATACCCTCCATCTTCTGGGAAGGGTGAGGCCTAGAGTTAATGAAGCTTCTGCAAAAATGTCCCAGAACTACAGGGGTTGGAAAACTTCCAGGCTGGTGAGTGCACGGCGGTCTTGGGAAGGCAGTGCACCAGGAGAGGTATGGAAGCACCGCACCCCGTCCCAACATCTCGTCCCATGGGTCTCTTCCTCTCCCAGGCTATTCCTGAACTGCCCCCTTATATAATAAATGGGTGCTAGTGAATAAAGTGCTTCCCTGAGTCACATAAACCATTCAGCAAATAATCAAATTCAAGGAGACAGGTGTAGGAACCTGTAATTTATAGTTGCTTAGTCAGAAGCACAGGTGACAACCTCGGGTTTTCGACTGGTGGCAGTCCTGTAAGACTGAGCTCTTCACCTCCAGGGTCTGCACTAACTCTGGTTAGTGACAGAATTAAGTTAAGTTGTAGGAAACCCAGTTGGATCCACCTGGGGAAACACACATGCACACGCATACTGGTGGTAAGTATGCGCTCTGTGGAGTGCGAGAGTAGGAAAAACCATTTGGTTTCTTCATCTCTTAGAATTTGCCTTTCATCTGCACAGTGGAGTGCGAGAGTAGGAAAAACCATTTGGTTTCTTCATCTCTTAGAATTTGCCTTTCATCTGCACAGTTGGGGTGCGTGAATGCGCATAAAGCTGAGAGCCGCACGTGTCTGCACCTCACCAGCAGAGGTCAGAAGAGGACAGGAAGTACAAAAGGGAACTTGTCTATTTACAGAACTCTGGGACATTGGAAAGTCCATAGGTCACGTATCTTGAGTACGATTTCTAACCACATAAAGTTAAGACTTAAGTTTTAAAAGATATAAATAGGCTCCAATATTCTATATACCATGCAAAATATTACAGTACATGAAAGGATAGAAGATTCATAGTTTCACATATTCTTTCTTATTAAAAACATCAATAAGCTCACAGAAAACAACATAATCCATTATTGATATTGTTCTCACAGAGTAAAGGTTGTAAGTGTGTTAGTTTATTGCTTTAAGTGCCTGTTTGGGGGAAACCAAGCACTCTGTGAACACCAGCACTACCCTCTGATGAGGGACTGCTCCCTGCCGTCCCTGCCTAAGCTGATAACCACCTCATGTGGACTAGACAGCCTGAGAGCTGAAAGGAAAGCCGCCCTCCCTGACGCGTGGGTGTCCACGCCTTCCCAAACGGCAGGAGGCAGACGCTTTACATGTGTTCTGTTGAGACTGAAGACCAGCAAGGCTGTCACTTTCACTGATTTCATTCAACTAAAGAGTATGTGTAAATTTTTTATTGGTTTCCTAGAAATGGTAGAGTTGGCCACGAGGACTGAGTACCACCACAGAATACACGACATTAATTCAAACCGTAAGAACTGAGGGAACATTTTAATAAACTAAAAGGTCTCTGGCCTTACTGTTTTGCATATCTTAAAAAATCCAAAACTGTAAAAGGGAGTTCACGTGACATGAATGCAGTTTATATGCAAAGGCCTGATGGAATCTCAGTCAGCAGCCTCAGAGCCCTGCCTTTACCCCAATAGAAGAGAATATAAACTTATTTTAAAATAAATTATAAAGGTATGCATGGATCACTTTTTAGTGATTCTCCACTCTATCAAATTCTTTAGAGTAAATAACCAATTAATTGTAAGGAGAGTTACATTAAGAAGTCTTTTATTATACAGGCATGTCTCTCAAACAACCAAACGCACCCTGACTTCCCTCAACGGACCTCCCCAGCGTGGCTTAGATCTCTTCTTTTCTTCACTGTCACACGACGTGGATCACGTCTAAATGCATCAGCAAATTACAAAGAGGGGGCACTGGAGACAGAAGTCAAAATTGGGGGGCCCAATTATTTTGTCAAATGTGGCTCTTTTTTGTTAAAAATACCTTCTAACTCTTCTCCCCTAATTTCTCAGATAAAAGATCCTTGAAAGGTCATCCCTACCAATCACTGGTGGATAAAGCAGTGGTTACGTTCACCTGGCTGTTCACTCAGCCCACACTTACTGGGCATATGCTGTGTGCTGAGCACGGCTCAAAGTTCTAGGAATATAGCCGGGAACAAAAATTTTTTATAGATTACACCCTAGTAGGCAAGACAGACAAAATGAAAAACTAATCACAATCTGTGACCTGTGAAACTGGGTGAGGTGCTCCAGAGGAGGACAAATAAAGCAGGGTGGGTGCTCATCAGCACTGGGGGCAGAGGCAGACCCAGCTCAGGTGCTGGGCTACGATGGCTTCATCCAGAAGGCGACATCTGAGGAGATGCCTCCAGAAAAAGAGGGACTGGGCCCTGAAGCTACCAAGCGTGGGGAATAGGAGAGGAAGCAGCCCTGGGCAAGACCCAAAAGGGCATGGGGGTGGCAGGCAAGTCTTGGAGACACTCCAGCGCTAGTGAGCACGAGAAGGTGGAGGAGGGGGGGTCAGTTCCCAGAAACGGGATCACATGGGCTGTGTCGGCCATTCTTAAGACTCCGCCTTTCCTGAGGGTGACAGGGGACCTTCAGGACAGAGAGGATCAGAGAGGATCACGATCTTCCGTATGTCACAGGATTCAGACTGGTGACCAGAGACTGTGGGAGGGGGTGGGGCAGGGCCAGAAGGAGGAAGCTCCCTAGAGAGATTGCTGTGGGCCAGTGGTGCAGTGGAGACTTCTGAACACACTCTGAAGGATCTGCTGACTGACAAGACACAGGTACGAAGGTGGAAAGCCAAAGACAATTGAAGACTTTGGTGTTAGCGACCGGAAGAGTGGAGCTCCCATTTACTCAATGTGGAGTTTGTTAACAGAGCGGATTTGAAGAGAAGGACTTCGCTTGCTAGAACTCTGAGTACACACTCAAGTCAGATGCCTGAGCCCAGACCCTGCAGTGCACAGACAAGGGCACACGAGTCGGAGGGTCAGGGAGCCGAGTCATCCACACAGAGTTGGAGTTAAAAACAAAGGATCAGTCACCAAGGCAGAAAGTACAGACAGGAAAGGTGTGGGCCACCAGGCCCTCTGGGGTTTAGAGATTAAGGAAAAGAGAAGGAAGTGCTGAGGAACAGAGCCCAAATTAAGAATAATCACAACCAATAGCCCCACTTTCATCCTACAATTCATTTCTGGTACAGAAAACATGGGGAGAAGGGAGATTCTGAACACCCTTCAAACATCCAATCACTGCTTCTCATGATACCCAGGTATGGAACCAGCTCCTTGCTGTGTACAATGAGGAAAGGTTAAAAACTGGCGACAGGTTCCCAGCAACACTTCTCTGAGTCCTTAAAATGCTATCATAATTATTTGACTACAGAGAATGTTTTTTGTTGTTGTTTGTGAGAGATTTATTAAAATCCCACATTCCAAAGAGTTACCATCTAGCATGGCATTTTACTAGCCAGAGGGTGCACGAAATCACTTGTGAACCTTTTTTAAAATTACCTGTCCAGAGTGGCTGATTCCACAGACAGAGGATGCCGCCACAGACCCTCCCTGCTGCAGTCAGCGAGGTGAGAACTGACGTCCTCTGGTGACTACAGGCTTTCCTCATTCAAGGATCTGTCAGAACCTCATAAAATCTCCTGGAATTATTTCACCATTAGTTCTTTTACTTTATTAGAGGGCTATAATCAGAGTCAAACCCTAACAATGAGTGCATCACCTCTTACATAAAAGATGCACTGAAAGTCCCAAAGGGGGTCGATTTCGCTCTCTGATCAGGGCAACCGCCCAGGAACTAAACACAAGAGCCGCACTCACCCGTTCCACAGCCGCATTGTGATACGGGAGCTCCTCCTCGCTGTGAAGGAAAGACAGGGAATGTGAAATGGTGAAATCAAAGCCACTTTAAAACACGACATATCTATAGGTACATATGATGTTTAATATTTACTCATCATCACAACAATTACATATTCTTCTATTTCACTAAATTCGGTAGATTCCAGACTGTAGCCACAGTCCCTCATATTCAAAACTGCAGCCTCACACGGCCCAGTGCAGTAGCCACTAGCCACATGTGGCAATTTAATTTTAAACGTAAATTAAAGTTAAAGTCTCACTAGCCACAGTTCAAGTGCACAGAGGTCCCGTGGCTGCAGGCTGCTGTACTGGACACAGCAGACCAGAACGTGGCCCTCAGTGCTCCAGACCACCACACAGTGTGGTTCACACTGTTCAGCTCACACTGGAGAGCAAGAGCAACCGCAGATAGTGTGTACACCAAGTGTGGCTTTGCTCCCACTCAACAGTGGTGAGGCGGAGCCGTATTTTGCCAATCTTTACTAGACCACCACCTCTACTCATGGTTCAATTATGGTCTATGGTAAATGACTGTTCAAAAGGTTAGCATGGGAGGAAAACTGCCTCCAACAGATTTGTGAATTAAAAAGAAAACTTCCAGTTTTATTCTGTAGGATAAAGATGTTTCATTGTCAAAATTTCAAGAGATGATTTTTTTTACACACACACTAAAGATATCAAGTTCATTTCTCTGATAATGAATGCATTTGTGGAATCATCTCTAATACAAAATATACTAAGACTCTTAAGTTATGTGCTTTGAGCAGCTTTCTTGACAGTACTGATGTTTTAGCAACACCCTTGCCTAATTTCTCATGAAATCAAATAATGCACACTTCTGAGGGCATGACAGATTAATATTGAAGAGTTCAGTATTTTCAAAGATTTTCTTCTTGCTACTCTGAAGAGTTCTTAGGTAAACCATTAAACCACAGCAATGGAAGTGACAAGAAATTACGTGTATCATAGCCCAAGAGATATGTCTTAGAGAAAGGGTCCAGATTCCTCATTTCACAGATAATAAAACCAACATTTTCAGTTAGTCCCTGAGTTGTTCAGCACTATCTAATCTAGTGGGTTTGACTTCAGATTGTGCAGGAGTAAATGAAGAAAAGGGATGGAAGGTGAAAAACAAATTTTCAAAAAAGAAACTTTTAAGGATTAAAAGCAAAAGGTCACAGAGGATGACAGAGCAGGAACATGATCGGGTTTTCCTCTGCAGACTTTCTCGCATTATTCCTTCATACTTAAAATCTGTCGCACAGAATCTGCTGTGTGCACACACCAGTCTCCACAGAACTTTCCTCCGTAAGCCTCTGTGTGGCATACGCTATTCACAGACTTCCCAGGAGAACACCCTGCTGCCTTCTCCAGAGCTCTGCGTGACATCTAGCGTACCCGGGCTGGCCCCGGGCAGGGTCTCTCCGTATGAGTGGGAGGAGGCCGCAGGCCTGTGTGCAGGATGCTTCTGCACTTGCCACCCAAACATTCTTCAAGTAGACAGGAGCTCACCATCTAGGTGAGGGCAGAGTATTCTCTTAGGTCAGCAAACCGGGCTGTGAATCCAATCTGACTGGTTTTATAATAAAATTTAAATGGAACACAGCCACACGCATCTATTTACGTATTGTCCATGGTTGTTTCATGTTACAGTGGTAGGCCTGAGTAGTTGTGACAACGGTCGTATAAGCCCATAAAGCCGAAAATACTTCATATTTGGCTCTTTATAGAAAACATCTGCCAACTCCTGATTTCAAGAACAAGGGTTTCGGAGCACCTACAGGCTCCTTTAAAAAAAACATTGAGCTGATAGCGAATACCTGTATCTCAGAAATGCAGTGAATAAAAACAACACAGTTATCTAGAGTTTTTCATCTACTGTTAAACTCAGAAACAGCTCAGGTAGAGTATTTCTGTTAACTCTGAGATAAACTCTCATTTGGAAACTTAAAACTTTATTTGTTAAAATCAATTAGCTGAATACCTAACTAGATTTTATTTGCATTTTTAAAGTAAATTTTATCTAAGTTTAAATTGACTCTAGTCAAATTCTATAGGATTGTAGAAAGAGTTTTCAAGCCCTTATAATCTAAACAGTAATTCTATAAAAACAAACACACCTTTATTCCAGCTCTCACATACAGCCGTTTTACACAGTCACGGTAAACCACAGCCAGCCTGCTAAATTTTATATTATTTATATGTACATAAATATATACCTTTTGATAAACAGTTGAAAATCTGAAGCTTGGCATCAATCTTATCTTCCCTGTTTGGGTACAATTTCCTTCTAACTCTTCTATTAATAACTTGTAGCCTAAAAGCATCATTATTCAAATACCAAGCATTCTTTGCTGAGCAGACTAGTAGGGACTATTTTTGACTAAAATGTTTAAAGTTCTCCAACCTCTTCCTGGAAGCAGCTCTGCTCCGCCACCGTGCAGCTGTGACCCTGTCCCAGGCACAGACAGGGATGACACCTGCTGCTGAGAGCTGAACAAAGACGCTGGGCGTCTGCACCGAGCCCGGCGGGTTTGGCAACAGCTTTCATGTTTATTGTGAAATCTGCTAAACCAAGTTAGTTCTACACGGTCTTTGTTAATTACTGTCACTCCTCCACACATCATAATAGGTAGTTTAAGTTTCTAAAACTATAATTAGATATGAAATCAGGCAACAAAGGCTATGAAGTCATTTTGTCACTTTATTACATTGACATTGACACCTAAAACCCAATTTCATGGCAGAACCAATCAAAAATTACAAAGAACTAAGAGACTAAAAGAAATGTTCTTTTGATCAAGGTGTGATAGGGAGTACTATCTGAACGTCTACACCAAGGGACTCTATTCAACAGTGCCCCAAACTCCAGTCTAGGGTGACAAGCAGTGAAAGCCCCTGGCAACAATCTCTGGAGAAATGTTTGACTTAAATTGGGCTATGTAACAAAAGTCACTGATTTTGACAAAACTTAATACAGCCTAACATTGCCGTAACATCCATCTCTATGCTTCCTTGTTTAATCTGTGCTGCCTGCTTTGGGTCCGTATCACAGAGTATGTACAGTCAGCTGAGGGTTTGAGAACTGGCACCAGTCTGCTTCACTGCCAAAAAGGCGGTGAGCTCAGCTATCTTGGCGCACATCTCAACAGCAGTGATGGTTCACTCGGCACCCTTCTCCAGACGTGCTCCTTCCCCCTTCACTTTCTCTGCAGGCATTTCAAAGTACTCATTCTGCGTTTCATTTATTAAAAACACAAGAAAGCAGCACCAGGTAGCAACCTGCAGCCGTGCAGAATGTGGGCTCCGCAGTGAGACTCCCAGCCCCGAGAGCCGGCACTCAACGTGGGCAGACTCTGCAGCCAAATGGACCTTCACACAAAGTTCAAAACAAGCCAAAACAACTATCTGCAATTCTTAGATCGCCAAATACAGGCTGAGCTCGTATGCCGGAATCTCTGCTGCTAAGGCCTAGCTCCTCAGCTCATGTTATTTCAAACAAGAGGAGAAAATTTAGAGCCCCCTTTGAATCCACGAAGTTTTCACATGTATTTTATACCATTTTATGATTTTAAAACATTATTATAGTGGTTCATTCCCAACAAAAACCCTTAGGAAGGTCTAAATCGGTGGAGTTGTAGCCTATCTTCCAAATAAAAATCCAGGACAGAAGCCAAAACTCTTTTATTTTTTAAATTTCCCAACTGATTCTAATATGCAGGGAAGTTTGGGACCTACTGATGTTAAGTCTTCAGGCTCAAACAGTCCTTCGAAACTTGCTACACGTCCCTCAGTTCTGCACACTAACCCACAAAAACACGCGGTCACTTCCTGTCACATTTGTAGCCAAGTTTGATTTTTTTAAAAAAAAGTGGAGGTGGGGGGGTTTAATTTAAGAACAATATTTTTATCATATTTAAATCTTAATGTTAGTACGTGAGGTACTGAAGCTGAAAGTCTTCTAATTATTCAGAAGAATTTTTCAGATATGCTCATGTCATTAGATATAATAATAATCTTATGTTTGTCCAAAACTTCATAAAAGTTTCTTACATTTTATTTCTTCAAAGCCTCAAATATACCTTACGGTATGTAAAGAAGTTATTGACACTTGTTTTACAGAGGAAGCATGAAGTGGTTAACTGCCCAGAGGCCAGCAAGACTGTAGAGCACACACTTTCTAACTCCCAGAACTATTTGTATAGTTATTTACTTTCAAAAAACCATGATACAACAAAATAAATTCTAAACAAACATGCACGCACACACACACACACAAACCCTAAAAGCCGAACAGGAGAAAAAAAAGTCTCAGTCCTTTAAATTACTGCCATGTACTATACAAGAAGTTATGCTTTCTCTTCGAAATTTAATCATATTATGAAATAAAAGTTTGGGGCTCTCTTCCTACTTGTAATAAAAGAAACTGGAAAAAGAGTACATTTGAATGAAAATGTAGTTAATTCCCAACTTGTATGGAACCAAACAAAATATAGAGATGAATAAGTCTCCAGCCCGTGGGGATCTGATTAAACAGAGCCAGAACCGGAACAGACAGATTCACATCATTTGCAAGATGTTTTTGAGAGTCAAGATCATTTTAACGGCTTTGGGCTTTGTTTCGCGGTGGTGCAGACTCTCTCAACTCTTTACATAACATACACAGGATAAATGGAATTAATTTTGAGAAGCATTATCATGAACACATTTACGAACATAAGGGAGATAAATGGCTTTTCCTCTCAATGCTCATTTTTAGGCTGCATAACACTAAAGTTCTAATTGCTAATTATTTTTTAAATGCACTGGTGCAGAATGAAATGTTTTATATATTTTTTAAATACAAAGTATCCCTTTGCATTTAATTCTGCTAAATTATTAATACAACTCATTTACTGCATTTAATGTTCTTGCTAAAAGACAAAGAATATTCAAAATTTATATTCTTAAATTTTAATCATAGAGGTTTAAAATGTCAGGAATTTACTACCAAAAAGCACATTGTAGGACTACTCCTGACACCTTATGCAGAGCAATTCTATTAAAGATAAATAAAACCAATATCACTGAAACATTATAACTTTAAAAATCAGCTTTCAATAGTGTGACTTACTGTAAAAAGCCAAATCTATCTGTGACTTTGTAAACAAGGTAATCAGCGTCTTCCCAAGGCTCGATCTCTGCACCTTCTCGCCCCTAAAACAAGGGACACAAAGGCACATTAGTGGTAACTTATAAAACTAAACAATTGTTTACGATGAAAGGACAACAAACAGGAGCTTTAAACACTGTATTCTTAGCAGTGAGAGCTGGAAATGAGGGATTATCAGCTTTATTTACCATTTTTTCCCTTTAAAGAAAACTATTTTGGGCTCAGCGCCTGTGGCTCAAGCGGCTAAGGCGCCAGCCACATACACCTAAGGTGGCAGGTTCGAATCCCCAGCCCGGGCCCACCAAACAACAATGATGGCTGCAACCAAAAAATGGCCAGGCCAGGCATTGTGGCGGGCGCCTATGGTCCCAGCTACTTGGGAGGCTGAGGCAGGAGACTCGCTTGAGCCCAGGAGTTGGAGGTTGCTGTGAGTGTGATGCCACGGCACTCTACCCAGGGTGACAGCTTGAGGCTCCGTCTCAAAAAAAAAAAAAAAAAAAAGAAAACTATTTTGGCGATATAGCCACTCTTCCCTACTATGATTAGCGGCGAGATAATACCCTGGATCAGGGCTGATGGGTATGATCTGACTGGGGTTCCTGAGGGGAGAGGCCGGGGAGGAGCAATGGAGGATGAGAAGCTGCTCAAGAAGGAACTGCTGAACCTCAAAGTTTTAGACTAAAATATGTCTTAGAAAAAAATATTTCTTGGCTTTTCAGCCAAACTTCTCCAATGAGCAGGCTACACACCTTGCCTCTCTGCTTCTTTACTTCCAGTTACATCAGTCCCAAAACTACTCTTCCCCGGTCAGAAATGCCCTGCACTGGTCAGCCCCGGAGGACGGGTCAGGGTCAGGGTCAGGGTCAGGGTAAGGCAGCCGCTCTGGTCAGCGTGCCCACTCCCTCTCCCGCCTCCCCACCCCTCCAGCGCAGGGCAGCTCTTCACTGCTCCTCTTGCTCCAGCTAGCCTTTACTTGTAGACTGTTAGTTAGCACTGATCGGTGTGGAAACCCCAAATATAACTATACTGAGCCTCAGATTTTAGACTCAAATACATGGCCGTGCTGTGGACACCTCCATCTGAGAGTTACTTCACAACCATCTGCCCATGTGTTCTCCTCCAGGTGGGCTGGGAGCACCAAGTGGACGGCACAGCCACACTCCTGTCTGTGTTAGGATTCCCCAAGCCCAGGCCCGATGCCCCGCCTATGTTAACTGTGGGGAAGGGTGTGCAGACACCAATGAACGACAGGGCTATTGGTTCAGAATGAGCTAAGGAGTTACGTAAGTTCCCCGGGTTCTTCACAGACTACAGTAAAACCTAACCATAACAATGGCATAGAGCGTCTGATGGTCTGATGTTCCAAACACCAACGGGAGCAGAGCTGTTAAGCTGCACAGTATGCCCCACGGAGGCAGGGCACAGCCCAGATGGCTTTCTGTAATTTCATGTTCCTGTTGTTCTCACAAATCATAAAAAATAGCAGATATATAATTACACACAAGTGACACAAATGTAAAACACAACATTTATAAATCACTGCTAGGACTCATTATAGACCTCAGGAGGTAAAGTCATAAATTAGAGCACGTGTAAATCATTAAAAACTATGATTTTCTAGAATATCAGAGAACAGACTCCATATTAACAAAGATAAAATGCTAATGGAAATTATATACAAATGTATACATCCAAACTCTAAGATCCACAGCAAATTTATAACAGCACATATAAATTATGAATGCAGTGGATATTTCATTCTGTATCCTCACTTATGCAAGTATTTACTGAGGACCTAGGAGGAATTTTCTAGGTGTTTAAGATACAAGAATAAACCAATAAAAGAAATCCCTGCCCGCAATGTAGAATTTGCATCCTCAGAGAGAGCACAGGCAACAAACAAAATACGCAGTACACTGATGTAGTAAGTGTTATAGTGAAAGACACCAGGGCTACGAGTGGGGGTGGGAGGGAGCATGTCAAGGGCGGGGGAGGGGGTCAGAGATGACCCCACTGAGACGGCAGCGTCTGGGAAACGGTCTGGAAGAGGTGAGACGGCACGGCAGGAGGGGGCACACGCGGCATACCAGTGTCACAGGCAGAGGAGGCGCCAGGACAAAGGCAAGGGCAAGCCGGGTCTGCAGAAGGCACAGCAGGAGACGGGAGTGGGGAGGAGGGAGAGAGAATGTGGAGATGAAGTCAGAGAGGAAAGATGACCTCTATGTTCCCTGAAGCAAATAAAGTGCCTCTGTAATTTAAGCACCCCCAGAACAAACCCATTTCTATTTATGTGGTTTTTCTAATAAACTTGCTCCAAGAGCAAACGTGGCTACTCACTCTGTCATACTTAGCGACGATTTCAGCTCGCTCCTGAGCAAGTTTCAGTGCTACATCCTGTTCTGAATCTGGAGAGATCAGATTTAGGAGAGTTATTCAAAGAACCATGAAGTTAATCATTATAAAACCAACCCAAATAAAAATAAAAATACTAATACTATTTAAAATGACAAGTGAATAGAATCAAATAAACCTTTCACCAGCAACATGTATGATATCTGAAAGAAAGCAAATTTATTAACAGTAATAAACTTAGGGTCGTGACAAATCCTCTCTCTCAAGGACCAGTTTTGAATAAAAAATTTCACAGAAATGGAGACTGGGGACTGAGAAAGAAACTGAAACTGAAAGGTCCAGGTTTCCAAGTGAAAGCCCCTTGGGTAGAAGAGAGAAGAACATTCAAAAAATGCTTTCACAAATTAAGGGGATGTGGAGCTCCATAAAATAATCTAGCATACCTTATTATGTCAGGGGTTAAAGAAATATTTATCTTGCATGATGAAAACAATCATGTCTTCGTTTAGCCTTTCGTGTCCCTGGATCAACTGCCTTGCCTACTGTAACGACCTCCTAACAAGTCACTGTGCCTGTTTCACAACCCAAGTGTGTACAGACAACACAGGGAGACACACGCACACCTGCACCTCCTTCCTTATTAGCACTAAATGTCTTTCAAAAATAAACATCTGATAATAATAGTACAGATCAGAACAGGAAATATTAATAGTATAAATATGATTACGTAATCCAAGTACTGTTCAAAAAAAGGCCAATGATAGACTGCATATAAGAAGGATCTCTGATCAAAAAGAAAAAAACAGCATTTCAACAGAAAACTAAACGAAGGTTATGAGAGAGAAACTCACAAGAGGAGCAGCAGCAGCAGCAGCCACACTGCGCCCGCTAAGCAAGGGCCCAGCAGGACGGGAGGCCTGCGGGCAGCAGACCCTGCGAGAGCACTGCTCTCCACCTCATCACACAGAAGCCTCACAACACCCCAGGAGGCACAGTAATGCTACACCAATGATAACAATGAGGCTCAGACATTATTTTTAACTTAATTTTTATTAAATCATAACTATATACATTTATGGATTACAATGTGATGATTTGATAGACAATGTGGAATGCTTAAATCAAACTGATTAACATAACCATCACCTCACTTACTTATTTTTTGTGGTAAGAAATTTATAAACTACTCTTAGTTGTTTTGAAATGTACCCTTGCAGCTTGGTACCTGTAGCACAGTAGTTACGGCGCTGGCCACATGCACCAGGGCTGGTGGGTTTGAACCCAGCCCAGGCCAGCTAAACAACAACAACACACACAACAAAAAACAGCCAGGTGTTGTGGCAGGTGCCTATTCTCCCAGCTACTTGGGAGGCTGAGGCAAAAGAATCACTTAAGTCCAAGAGTTTAAGGTTGCTGTGAGCTGTGATTGCACAGCACTCTACCGAGCGCAAAAGAGTCAGACTCTGTCTCAAAAAAAAAAAAAAGAAGAAGAAAGAAAGAAAGAAACATACCCTTGCATTGTGCATGTTAGGTGAGATGGCACCAAATACCCTCCCCTCCTCTTGCCCCTCCGGCCCCCTCCTCTCAGGACTGCTTTTGTGTCTCATCCTTCATATGCATGTGTAAGTGATTATATATTGGTTTCATAATAGTATTGAGTAAAGACATTTACATGGGAATGTTTATTGTAGCCCAATTCATAATTGCCAAATCGTGGAAGCAGCCCAAATGCTCAACAACCCATAAATGGATTAACAAATTGTGTATATGTATACCATGGAATACTATGCAGCCATAAAAAAGATGAGGACTTTACATCTTTTATGTTTACCTGGATGGAGCCAGAACATATTCTTAGTAAAGCATCTCAAGAATGGGAAAAAAAGTATCCAACGTACTCAATACTATTAGGGTCAGAGATTTTAAATAACTTGTCCAAGGTCACAAAGCTGAAGCAATGTCAGAATTTAAATCCAAATGTTTTTGACTCAATAGTCCATAATTTTAACTACTATTTTATTAAAAAAATGATTACTAAAGACACAAAAAAGGACTTCTGGTTAAAGACAGCAGATGGAGCATACTTTTACTTTCATTTCTCCTAGAACCCCAGTAAAATGAAAATATAGGAATTCTTGAAATCCTATCCCTCAGAGGCCCAGCAAATGGTGGTTCCTAAGAAGTCAGGGTGGGATAAAAACCAAGGAGGGGATTAAAGGAAGTCAACTCCCTGTGAGGTGAGGGGATGTGGCAGAGGTGGGTACAGGGTGGAAAGCCAAATGCACGCTCCTCAAAGCAGGAAACTGGCGGAAAGCCCTAACGGTGAAGCAGCAGCAGCAGCAGCCACAGAGCCATCACCAGCACTGTGGAGGGCAGGGGGGTGTGGACACCTCGCCAGAGCGGGCAGTGAGCAGGGAGGAACACAGGAGTCTGCTATTTTCAAAACAAGACTTACAGATTGCCGATCTTTAAGCCAAATGCAGCTCTAATAAAAATAAAATCTAAATTTGAAAACCAAGACATAGGAAAAAGCCAACCTTATTAGTAACTAAAGAAATACAAGTCTTAAAATATCACTCTGGGCTCGGCGCCTATAGCTCAACCGGCTAAGGCGCCAGCCACATACACCTAAGGTGGCGGGTTCGAATCCCCAGCCCGGACCCGCCAAACAACAATGATGGCTGCAACCAAAAAATAGCCGGGCGTTGTGGCGGGCGCCTGTGGTCCCAGCTACTTGGGAGGCGGAGGCAAGAGACTCGCTTGAGCCCGGGAGTTGGAGGTTGCTGTGAGCTGTAATGCCAGGGCACTCTACCCAGGGGGACAGCTTGAGGCTCTGTCTCAAAAAAAAAAAAAATCACTCTGGAAGGCAGTAGATGAGCTAATACAAGGTGGGGGGTGGGGGACAAGGGAACAGGGAGAGGGGAGGAGGGATGGGGTCACAGTATATGGCACACCTCTTCCAGGCGGAAAACAAGAGGGACTTTACCTGACAAATGCAATCAGTATAACCTAATTTTTTTTTTTGGAGACAGAGTCTATGTTGCCCTCTGTAGAGTACTGTGATGTCATAGCTCACAGCAACCTTAAACTCTTGGGCTTAAGCGATTCTCTTGCCTCAACCTCCCAAGGAGCTGGGAGAATAGGAGCCCACCACAACACCCGCCTATTTTTTTGTTGCAGTTGTCATTGTTGTTTAGCAGGCCCGGGCCAGGTTCAAACCCAAACCTGAACCCGCCAGCCTTGGTGTATGTGGCTGGCAGGGCAACCACTGTGACATACATATATTATCATTTTCTATTTCATACTAACCAAAAACGTCCAACATTGCTCAACGATGACAATGATGTGGGGAAACCTACAGTTCATCACAGGAGTGTCAACACACATTCACATAAAAGCTTTCCGGCAAAAATAAATAAATAAATAAATAAATAAATAAAAAGCTTTCGGCCAGTAACTTGACAACATGCATCAAAAACCTTAAAAATGGGCCTATCTTCTCCCCAGCAAGTCCACGCTAAGGATTTATGCCAATGAGATAATCAAACAAGCATGAAGTTGTTTACAGTAATAAAAATAGCAAAGTGGAAATTTGTAAATTTTTAAAAGTTTATTTGTCTGATATAGGGACAACTGATGCTAAAAAAAGAAAAGAAAGTTTATTTGGGAAAAAGTATTTATGTCACCACTTTTTTCATTAAACAACAAAATGTCAATATGTCAGGTAGATACCAAGGGACCTGAGACTCGCCATAGGCACAAAGCAGGTGCGAGGCTTTGGGGATGTGCCCAGTGACTGCCCCCTGGATGGAGGATTGGCAGCCCCATCTTAGTGTTGTCCTGCCTTCATCCCTTCCCCAGCAAGTAAGGGGCACAGCCGGGGTGAGGAAGACCACCCAGTGGCCAGGCAGCCCGGGTACCACAGGATTTGGAAACTGAAGGCTAACTGCCATACTGTTAAGTCCACCCCAGTGGTTCCACGGTGACTTCTGAACCACAGAAGGGCCCCACCCAGACCGTATAAAATGGGACCCCAGAACAAAACCAAACCTTTTTGTCACCACAAGGGCCACGCACCTTGCTCTGTAACCTGTATCTTGCTCTTGCTCTAAAAATTTATCTTTCTTTTCCTCAATAATCTTTGTTTCACACTTGGTTTGCTTTTGGTGGCTCTGGTCATTCTTCTGAACCTCAACAAATAAGCTTTCCTTTGGGGGAAGTATAAATAAATAAGTAAACAGAATGAGTCAATAAAATAAAAGTACAAATCACTTGTGTGGATTTTCACAACCAATTAATGCAAACAGAAGTTGGAGCTGACCTACTCAACTATGTGCATATTTGTTACCATATGGGAAACGCGGGAGGCTCTGTCTACTCCTTCCCCCTCTTCTCTCGCCCAGTTTTAAAACTTTACATTCACAGTGCTACCACAGAGCAAGGAAAGAAAATCAATAGAAATTAAATTCAAAGTAGAGAACTTCACTATTTATTAAACTCTATTACCAGAGCTGCTAAACATGAATTTCTTTGGTGATTAGTCCAAATTCAATAGGGGAATGCTCTCTTATAACGCATTGTACACTAGCCCTTTATTCTTGCTGCCAGTCCCAGGAGTCTCAACTATACAGCCAAGGTAACCAGAAAAGTTTAAAAGTGTAAGGCACAGTATGGAGTTGGGAAGTGAAGCTGCAGCGAATCCCAAGGAAACTTCCCAGCAACGTGCAGCTTCACAGCCACAAGTGACCCTTTAGGTCCCCAAGTATGGCCTCTCCACAGAATCCAAACGTCACAGAACAAATCTCTTTATTTGAAAGGATTTGTGCTGTAAAATATGGATTCAGTCAAAGGCCACGCTCAAGAATCCAGAAGGCCACACGTGGCCCCAGGGTCTCAGGTTCCCCACCCCTGAATGGGACGAGGAGGATTATGCACTCACACATGATCAGAACAGCTGCTTCTAAATCAAATGAGTTCTAAATCTCTAACATCCATCCTTGTAGTTCCCCACAGGGAGAACATTTTATAATATTAACTAATGTATTCTAAAAAGAGTAGACATAAAGTCAGACTAATTTCATAAAATATAGCCAAATTTGTTTTTTGTTTGTTTAGTCATAGTCTCACTCTGTCCCCATGAGTAGAGTGCCATGGCATCATCATAGCTCACAGCAATCTCAAACTCCTGGGCTCAAGCAATCCTCTTGCCTTAGCCTCCTGAGTAGCTGGGAATACAGGTGCCCTCCACAATGCCCAGCTAGTTTTTCTATTTTTAGTAGAGACGCAGTCTCACTCTTGTTCATGCTGGTCTTGAACTCCTGGGCTCAGGAGATTCTCCTGCGTTGGCCTACCAGAGTGCTAGGAGTACTGGCGTGAGCCACTACACCTGGCCCCAAATTTGCTTCTTAGAAGACTAAATGGAAGGGCCAGTCTTTCAATACTGAGTTTAGAGCCAGTATTTAATAATCTGTACTTCAAGGCAATCATATATAGAGAGCAAGATATACTATCCTCACACAGAATTTGCTAAAATTATGCTTCAGACTACCTGATCTGTAGTTGAGTAGTTTACTAAGAGTTACACCAGAATACTTCCTTTGGTTTTATTCTGATTGCTTATTTAAAAATTCCATTGAAAGAACAAAGAGTTTGTTCCCAAACCACAAACAATGTCAACAGCTGTTTTATGTCTGTGTACAAGTGTGAACAAAGTTTCAGGCTTCTATTAAACAATAACAGCTGTGTTAGCTGGTACTTATACCACATCATTATCAAATAAAAATTTAATCAATAAATCATTAAATCTTGATACTATCCTTGAAGGATAAACCCATAATTAACGGAAGCTTATTTGGAAAAAATTGGCTTGAAATACAATATTACTTGTTGCCAAAATATCATGGTAACTAAAAAGTAATTCTACACGATTTTTAAAATAAATGTAACCAAAGACAAAGCTCCTATCATTAAAAATAAAAGCATGTAGGGTGGTGCCTGTAGCTCAAGTGGCTAAGGCGCCAGCCACATACACCAGAGCTGGCAGGTTTGAATCTGGCCGGGGCCTGCCAAACAAAGCCAACTACAACCAAAAAATAGCCAGGTACTGTGGCAGGTGCCTATAGTCCCAACTACTCAGGAGGCTGAGGCAAGAAAATCGCTGAAGCCCAAGAGTTGGAGGTTGCTGTGAGCTATGACACCACGGCACTCTACCCAGGGCAATAGCTTGAGGCTCTGTCTTAAAAAAAAAAAAAAAAAAAAAAAGAAGCGTGTATAAAAATATCTTTAAATATCAGTCCTCTTATTTTAGCAAAGTATTAGTTTTCTTAATTGTATCATTCAAGCCAAATTAAATTATTTGTATTGACTTTACATTTGACATAACAAGGTTTCAAAGTCAAAGAGGCATATTCCAGGCAGTAAGGGTGAGAAGATATTTGAATACACAAGTATATGGGAAAATATCTCTGGGCACAAACTTACAGAAGAAAACGGCAACTACAGTATTTTAAGAAGTATTTTAAACATTGACAATTACATAATTTTAATCCACTTAAATTTAAATTCCCAAGAACTTTTAAGAATCAAATATCCTAAGTTACAGTCTTTGAAGGCAAGCATTTTATTTTAGTGTCAATTAACAACAAATTGTAAGGAGAAAATCATATAAAGTTACTAATGTTCAAATTGAATCCAATAAAACAAATTCACAGCAGACCATTTTCCCTAGTTTACATTCTGACTTTTGAGTATCAACATCAACAATGACAGTTTTTAAAGTACCTTACCCTTTCTCAGGCAATCAGTTCGGCCTTGGAAATTAATGAAAGCTTCCGTCCTCATAGAGTAACTTATCTATTCCAAGGTTTCATTATTATTTTACAGATTTCAAACACACCAGGAGCCTTAGATGATACCTCACACATTCTGCAACTAACTGAAACAAAGAAAGTAGAAGGCCGCTCTATTTTAAACTATTTATGAAACGAGAACAGGACAGAAGTTTCAGAAGCATTCAGTCTTTTTCCAGGGAGGAAAAAAGACCTTGCTGTGATCACATGGACATGGAACAAAGATGATGTTTGTTAAGGGTGAAACATGTCTTTCAGGCTAGAGCCCCGCTCTGAGCCACACCAGCCTACACCAGCATTCCACCTAACAACAAACAGGGGCTTTAAACAGCAGCTTCATAACATGCGTCATCTTGGGCTCCAAAATTAACCACTTTCTCAGTACGTTTAATAAAACTCATCAAGGAAAAAGTGTTTCTAAAACATTAAAGCTAAGTAGCAATGCTCTTCATCTATACATTGTTTATCTTAATGTAATTCTTCATGGTAATTTTTAACATGAAACCTGCAGCCCCTATTTCTGACAGTTGGCAAATACTAAAGTAGTGGTTTGGGACATTTTTTACCACACTGCATAGGAACCAGTGAAACGAATGTTTCATGAAAACTACGTTTAAGTACTGTGAGATGGCAATGGCAATGTCAAGTGTTTTATTTATTCCTTTCTTACCTTCTTTGTTTCCCTCTTTCTTTTAAATGAATAGGGACCTGGAATTTGAAGACCACTGTGCAAAAGCAACAGCCCTGTCAGAGGCACACCTGTGAGCATTAATTGCTCTCAGCTGGACACTAATGAATTCCGTGTATGTTCAGCCAACCCCCAGCTGTAACATGAAGCAAAAGATCTCAGAAGTTTAGAAAGAGGGAAAAATTTCAAGTCATACCATATGAGAATCAGACTGGCATCAAATTTCTTATCAATATTATTTTCAAGGTTCTGAGGAAAAAAATCATCATAAACTTGGAATTCCATACCAAGCATGAAGAAAAATAAAGACTTCTGTAGCTATCACAAGGTGTGGTAAGAGGAAAACGTCCAAAAGCCTGTCCCCAAAGATGTCCACATCCTCATGCCTGGAACCTGTAAGAGCTACCTCACAGGCAAGAGGGGTCTGCAGCGGCAACTCAGTTAAGGATCTTGAGTAGATTAGCCTGGATCATGCAAGTGGCCCGATGTAATCACAGGGATCCATATCAGAGGGGGAAGAAGGTCAAAGGAGGAAGCAGGAGTGAGGGTGGACAGGTCGCCGGCTGAGGAAAGCAAGTGGCCGCCAGAAGAGGAGGGACATGGATGTTCCCCTGGAGGCTCCAGTAGGAACCAGCTTGCCGACATGCTGACTTCGGCCAGTGGAGGCCATCTCAGGTCTCTGACTGCAGAACTACAGAACACCATGTGCTGTGTAAGCCACCACACCGGTCAGCACAGCAGGAGTACACAAGGAGTCTAAGCTGACGGCCTATGCAACGTTTCTTTGAAAAAGAATTTGACGGGGTACTACAAAAAAAACAAAACAACCACAAAAAGAGCTGACACCCTTTCCTTGACCAATATTTAGTCAGATCCTCTGAGCCTGCATCTGACCAGGCCTCAGCCTGGGCCCTGTCCTGTCTTCAGCCTGCCTGGCCCACTGCAGCATGAGTCCCCACCCCTACCCCAGTATCGAGTCATCCTTGACATATGAGCAGATTCCTCACTCCCACCCCTGATAACTGACCACCATGGTATGTCTTCCACAGGAATCCTGCTAACATCAGTTTAGCAAGAATCCCCTACCCTCTATAATCTAGACCCTCCTATCCATGGCCTCCTCACTCCGCCAGTCCCTTGGCTACTAATCTCCACCTGTCACTGCTGTCCTCTGAGTTGAGCCTGATCCCTCTCTCATATTGTGATAATCTCGATACCTACTGCAATAGGCCTGAAGAAAGTCTCCCTTACCTTTTTAACAAGTGTCAGAATAATTTTCTTTGATAGAATAAAAAAGAGGCAGACACAGAACCCATGAAATCACAGCAGACCAAAATCAGACAACCAGTCTCCATTAGAATGGAATACCATTAGAATAGGGAATGCCAGGTGTCTTCAAGAAAGTAGGTTCCACACATCACATAGATCATGGCTATATCAGTGACATAGTGAAAGCTTACATACAGAGACACCAAAGAGAGGGTCAGGGAACTATTTAAAATCTCAGGACAAGGAAAGAACAGAGTAAGAAGAGTCCCAGTCCAAATGTGTAGTAAATGCAAAGGGATATGGTGACCTTGAGGGATGGGAAAAGTAAATTCACTTGACCTTACATCTACAACACTGGGATAATATGAGACTTAAGTAAACTATAACATTATTATGACTATATAAGAATTTTATTGGCTATTAATGTTTGGAATTAACTATAGACAATGTCCAAAAGTGATCTCTGATCCACATGCATATCTCCCACTCCAAACCCACACCCCTTCTCAGAAGCAATCATTGTCGTCTCCCAAAAATATCTCCGCATAACACAGGACTCTGCATGTATTCATGCACACATGCATATATTTAATCTCCTTTTTCTATAAATTAATCCTACACCTACTCTTTTTCACTTGCAGTACATCTTAGAGACTGTACAATACTAAGGACTACAGACCTACCCAGTGGTGCCCACAAAGGTTTCAGAACCGTCCTAGCATTAGGGGCAGAGGCAGGAGGCCTGTTTGGGGTCCTGCTGATCCCCATGCTGCGAATACTCCCGCTACAGGGCCCAGTCTCCACGCTGCCAATGAAACGCCACCGGATGCAGTGCCCAGGCTGCTGCCGCATACCAACACATTCACCACGGCCTTTTCACAGCCTTAAAGCATCCTAAAGGTATTGACAGAATTTATTCAATTCCTCTCTTAGGAATTTGAACTAGGAGAAACTGAGAATGAATCAATTTGCAACAGAAGTTAAAGATGATTTATATGTGTATATAATATGTAAAACATCATGAGGTTGAGAACGTAATAGATAATGATGACCAAAGCAAACTGAAAGAGTCAAAAAGCACAAACTACCAGTGAGCAGCAGCTGATGCAAAGAAAACAGCCCTGAGAGGCGGAGGAAGACAAAGTCACCAGGAGGCCTCTGGCCCAAGACAGAGCAGCCCGTCCTAAAGCTGCCACCTGCTTCAGGTCATGATAGCTTTCTGGTCCAGTTCACTGGGGTCATTAACAAATGCTCTTTTTTCTTTTCTTTTCTTTTTTCTCACAATGTGGTGAGTTATTTGCCTTTTACCTTGAGTTTCTGAATTCCACCTCATCTTTCACCCACACTGAATGGTTTTACTCATTTGTGATCACTTTCCTACTATACCATAGGCTAAGGTACATCAAGAATAAAAGTTGTTTTAAATGTTAAGATCTTAATAAACACCACTAGTACATGTAAAAGTTTCAGGATTTATTTTGCCATGCTGCAAATCCAAGGTTGGAAGGAACAGTCGAGGAAGCAGGCGGAGGGAGACTAACACCGCAGCTCAAACCAACCCAGAGGGAAGGAAGGAGCACCACAGCTGGGGCCTGGACTCCTCGATTCTGGTCCGTCAGCCTGGGCGACTACAGGCTACACACACCTGACACCTGCAGTGGCCAGTCTGGAAACGGCATCTCCAGATGGCCTAAGCCAAGGTACAAGCAGGTGGTGGTCTTGGGAGAAGACCTGCCCCAGTCTCCCTGCCCCACTTCTACCGGGAGATCATCTATGATCCTGAAAAGAAAACAGCTCAGAACAACCTGAGCTGCATGCGGTATGCAAAACTGGTCAGGCCTGAAAGATGGAAGTGCAGAACTTCAGTCACAGGGACAACCCCCTAGTCACACCTGGGGGCAAGTGAGGGAAGGTATTTTGTTCCTGACTAGCAGCCTCACCCACAATCTACAGGTGCCAGTGTGATAAAAAGAATAGAGTACAGCAAATCAATGGCTTAGACTATTTTAACATAAATTCTTGGTAATAATTCGGAAACTGCCTCTTTTTTCACCCATAGAGCCCATTTATAACTGCTGCTAATGGGAGTGTTCAGGGCAACCTGAATCTATGCTTTCCTGTGGTCAACCTCAAGCTTGGGGCTTGAATAAACTTTCTACTTCACGCTTTCAGAATCTCATTGTTTAAGGTGATAACCCAACCCTGTGTACTCTGCTCTGGCCCCGTCCCTCATACACCTCATTAAATCAATCCCACATTAATAAGTGTCTTTTCAAAAAGTACACAACCTCAAAACTCCATTTATCTCCTTCTCCTGTCCCCTGCTAACATAAAAATCTTAGAAAAATCATTTGGCTTCCTTCCCTCCTCCTCCTCCTATTCACTTGGGAAAAACAACGAAAGATCTTGATCATAGCTGCAGTTATAAAAATAGCATAAACAACTGGGGGAAAGAAGAAGAAAAGAAAGTGATGTAAATGGAAGAACCGGTGCCATGAGCACAAGGTCCTCAGAAACACCCAGATTTCTCCTTCAAAAGAGCCACAAGAGCTGCTGTGTCATCTTCACATTCCTCTAGCTTAATTGCAGTGTCTAATGTAAGTGCTTAAAAGAAGCCTAAACGTTCTTCCACGTTTAATTATCAGCATAAATGACTTATATCTTCCCATTCAAAATATTTCTTATGCCACAGCAGTATTATTATCTTACTTCTGCTATATTATGCTTTAAATTAATAGTTTTAAAATGTTTTATGAGATTTGCAGAGTTTCTTCAAACTCTTCTACAGAAATAAGCCTAATCACCGATAGAGTGGGGTGCGTGGGCTGGGAAGGGTGCAGCAAGGTCCTGTAGCCCGGCCTCCCCTTTCCCTCTGTGACCTTTTTCATCCGCAAATAAAAAGATCAACAGTGAACAATTGGTAGGTCATTTGTTTCTTTGTGAGCTCATATTTTTGAGCTCTGTAAGCACATATTTTTGAGATCATTAGGAACAGGACACATTGCCAGTATGTTAAACACAGAGCATCTGGCATCAGATACATATTTAACATTTCTATAACTATTAAAATATTTAAATTATGGTTGTAACAAGTAGTCCTGGGGGGGCTTCTATGACTTGCTTTCTAATTTCTACCAAGATGAGAAACAAAAATAAATTATAAAGTTCTAGAAACAACTGCTGACAAGAATTCATTATAATAGAGGAATTATTTTGTCAAATTTAATCAAAAATTGGATTGCACGGTGCTTGTATAGTCTCTGCCCATTACCACAAAGTTGGAACTGGCCACTGCTTCTGTTGATCCGCTGCCTTTCTACACGTGACCCTGGAACAGTTCACTGAGCACACGTGTCTCCTAGTAATCTGTAGTCTCCATGAACAAAGGACGTATCTCCTCCATCTCGGCATTTCTATGTCTACCACAGCACCTAGCACATGGTAGGTCCTCACCAAATATTTCTCGAAATGGATTTTAAAATTACTCAAAAGTGATTACTAAAGTGAGCTATTCAATCAAATAAAGACTAAATATGTATCAAATTCTGTTTAAAATTAGACTTATAACCTATTGTCCGGATACACCTTCATTGCAAAAACTACACTTTTGCTAAAGATTCTTAGCTTTCTCTTACGTACATTTCTTCAATTTTTTAATTCTATCTCAAAGTAGAATCTAAAATTGTATTAAAATTCAGATAACAGAAATCATGATCTAGTTCTTTAACTTAGCGCTTCTGATTATTTACAAGTCCTCCGTATGCATTTTAAATTCTGGAGGGAGGGCTCTGATCAAAGTGAAGGACACAGGGAGGTGGCTGACGTGGCTGTGTCCTTTTCACTCCCAATCTACTCACAGAACTCCACCGTCTCACACTCTTTACTGAAAGCTTCTAAAAGGTTCTGTTCACCTGGCCGCGTCTACTTCCTGTCCCACAGGTATTTCCTGTCCACATGCCGGAACTTGAGCTAGAGCAACAGTCTGAACTCCCCTCTTGCCTCTCCCTACACCCCAGGGACAGGACTTTTGGGGTTAACAAGTCTAGAAGAAGCAACTGAGCAAGGTGAACTGGCTCCTGCTGCCTGGGTGCACCTGCTCTCAGACAGCTTTCCAAGCGGGAAGGTGCCTGCCCTGAGGGGAGGCCCAGGGTGGTTTGGCTGTTAAGTCACCCAGTGGGTAGTACGCATTCAAGCAGCCTTTTTACTTCAGAGCTAGTCACATCTTATCCTCCAGTCAGCCACCAGAGGAGCCAGCGTGACGCCGCCATCTATCAGTCTCCTGTGTCTGAGTTCCTGGAACCCCCCCAAATCAGATAACTCCCACATTATGTGTAAAATGATTCACAGAGAAAAAGGTTATGAAGTGGTGTAACGATATTTAAATACCATTACTACTAAGGAGAAACATAATTACTAGCTGTTGAATATAAATGTAATTCCCACATTTGGGGACAGGGTTGAATGACAAAATTGCCAACAACAGATACTTAGAACCAAGACAAGCATACATATGAGTCATTTCACTCGAGTAAAACCCGCCTACAGTTGCTGACAAATTCAAGATTATACTTTAGCTGCTTTTCCAGCAAGCAGTATGATTGTTTTAACAGATAAGACTATTTTAACAACTTGTTTGTGGACATTTTATAAACTGTCTATTGAGAGGTTACTACCTGCCAAACACTGTGAGGGGCATTTAACATGCATCATCTCACTTAATCTCACAACGTGCTAGTTTATGACTATCTCCAGTTCACAGCTGAGAGAGGAGGGAGGCAGAGGATAAGTGACCTAGGCCCGTGGGCAGTCAGCAGCACCGCACCTTTTAAAGTCAGGCTGTCCAACTCCAGAGGCTCATGTCTAACCCACAGGCCCTTCTGTGAGCAGATGATCTCACCATACTTCTGCTTGCCTCTGTCAGTCTCTACAATTCTTTCCTTAGCAATAAATCTATGTGATTCCTGTGAATTCTTAACAAGTGCATTTTCTGTATTCAAGTAGTCTTCTAATCTCATCACATGAAATTGTCCATTATTTGTACAAAACGGAGATGGACCGTATTCTCAAGAATATAAGAACAATTTATATGAAATATTCTTTGTGATCACAGCATGTTATGTTTTAAGATGTGTTTTAGGAAAATAACACAAAATGATCAAGAAACATATAAAACTTTGACAAAGTGATCATCAAATGAGTCCTGAAGTTAACTGAACTTAGAATGCATCATGCTTTTAGCTAATACTAAAAACCGCCTTCATGATTAATTTCCATGATTATAAATGACTCTGTTTACTTAACTTCCACAACTTTCCCCAGCTCATTCAGAATTATAAGCATGTACAGATAGAGCTATCATAATAAAAGTTTGTTTTGAAGTGGTATTCACAAAAAACGCTCCAATTACACCAAATTTTTATAAACCACATATAAGAAGAGAATTCATAGACTGCCCACCCTGATAGTAAATAACTAAGTCCACAGTCAGTGGTAACTGTCAACCCAGTGTTAACTTTCCTACTCTTTAAATCACAAATGATACACAAAACCCAAATGTGCCAAAAATGACACTCAAAACAAGAAGTATTGCCTAGAATGACTGAGAAGCACAACAGAAGAATTACCCTGTTATATATTACTTGGTCTCTGAAGTTCAAATTAGACAATAAGGTCATCAAAAGCCAGCAGTTTGATAACAATGAATGGGATATAATAAATAAAAGTGCTCATATCACACTGAAATTGTCACTCCTTCAATTGTCCCATGCTCCAAGCACAATACCACAGAATTCTCAAGTCGTAAACCCTACGAAACAGTACATATAAGTATCTCATGTGTCTCTGTGTCTAATATGATATTCTTTGCACACTGTTACTATTAACATAATATTAACAACATAACACTGTATCAAGGTAGCTTATCTAACAAGTAGGATTTATTTTATATAACAAACATCAAAAGTGCCACACACATAGGTAGTCGCTCATCAGGAGACCAGAAGTTAGGGGCCTGGCTCATGAGCAACAACTAACATTGATTCTATCTTTATGTATATAATCACATTTAATATCCCACATCAAAACTATGAGGTAGGTCTCATTATTGTTCATTAAACTTATAAGAACACTGTTAAGTTAATTAACTTGCAAAGATCACAAAGTTAGAGATGGGGTTTGGAGGAAACTGAGTAGGCTCCAGAGCAGTGGTTCTCAACCTTCCTAATGCTGCGATATATTTTCATTGTTAAAAAGGGGTCACTACCCACAGGTTGAGAACTGCTGCTCCAGAGTGTTCTTAATCATTCCATAACATATGGTCTCTTAATGAACAAAATAGCAAGCAAACTAACAAGGATTTGTCAAGAGAACCGGTCAAAAGGGATCCTCAAAGTTGCATTAAACAAGGGTCAGGAGAAACAGGAAATGCCTCAAGTCAACAGGAAGCCAAAGAGGTGTCTCTAGGTCGAAAAGAGGCCAGAAAAGACCACCCAGGACGGAGAGCTGCTTAGTAACAGCTCAGATCTGTTGAGCTTTTACTATCCATTAGCAACTACGCTAGAGACATATATTATCTTGTTCAACACTCAAACAGCCCTATTATAATGTATGTTTTATAGAAAGTTTTAATTATTTGTGTATCTTACAGATGAAAAAAATGAAACTTGGAGGGAAAGCAACCTCCAAGCTGACATTAGTGCCATAGGCTCAATCAAACATGCATCTGGGATGTTGCCAAGACTATGCTCTTGCCCACTAAGCTACATACTAAGCCCAATAAGCTTTAAAAAGAGAGAGGAGGGAGAACGGAGAGGGAGAAAGTAAGTCTGCCTATCTCCAAATTAATAAAGTGATAAGCTACCAAGAAACCATTTCATGCACAGTAACCAGGAAGTGATCTGGTTGATTTCAGTGTTTCCAAACCAACCCGTTCTGGCTGTTTCTGGAAGTGAATATCCTGCTCCAATTTAAAAAAAAAAAAGAAAAAAGAAAAAAAGACCCTTCCTAGATCTGCAAATAGTGACATCTCAAAACTGCTTTTTCTTCTGTACTTTCAGATACCCATGTTTCTAAGAGTCTACTGATGTTACAAAGCTGTCAGACTTTCAAGTATATAATGCATTTGCAGTATCTGAGTATTACAAAGTAAGCTAATTTTTCCAGATATTAAATTGCAGTGGCTTATTGTTGTTTTTATGTACTAGATAAAATGAGAAATTATGTTACCAGTATAAGATATTGGTCAGAAAAAGGGAAACATGAGCCCCTACAAATGTCCTCTGTACCTTTTTTTTTTTTGTCTCTGATTTATACACACTAATCTATGCCTATACTTACTTTTTTTCAAACTCTTTTTAACCAAATTGTTAGTGTTGTTTTTTCTATATACAGCACGTATATTCTTCAGAGCAAAGAGTCATTAATTTAAAAATGGAACCTTAACAAAACAATATTTCTAACGTATCTACTTCTGGCAATTTATAATGTATATACACATTGCATAAATACTCAACTATTTCCATGAAAAAGACATCTTAAAGCAAAATACCATTCACAATGGTTAAGGAATGAGGAATGAACGCATTACAGGGTTGCCTCAGTAGAGGCTCACCCACTTACTACAATTGAGTCAACTCAATTTAAATATCGTTTTGGAACACAAATAAGAATAATGTAAAGGAAGGGTAAAAAATTAAAAAAATAAAGGAAGGGTAGACATCTTCACAAATTTTTTTTTTTTTTTTGAGACAGACTCTCACTTTGTTGCACCCATCAGAATGCCATGGGGTTGTACCTCAGCAACATCGAACTCTTGGGCTCAAGCAATTGTCTTACTCAAGTAGCTGAGACTACAGGCACCCGCCACAATGCCCAGCTATTTTTAGAGACAGGGTCTTGCTCTGGCTTAGGCTGGTCTTGAATCTGTGAGCTCAGGGCAATCCACCTGCCCCAGCGTCTCAGATTGCTAGGATTACAGGCCTGAGCCACCCCACCCGCCTGCCTTCACAAATTCTTAACTCTTAACTTACATGAATACTGAAATACAGGGTGCCCATAAAGTCCACTTGTTTAAAACTGCACAATGACTTTATGGCCACCCTGTATAAGTAAAAGCACTTTCAAGCTGGGTTAGAGAAAAATCATCATTGTAATACATTAATATTACTATATCCTCAGTAAATAACTATCTAGGACCAAGAAAGATATCTTCATTTTTGGCATTTTCTTTGTTACCATCTGGGTAAATATTAAAAGTTTCCTTAGCTTCACACTGAAGCAAACTGTGAAAATAATTCCTGACGTAAGCACAACTTCTCCAGTCATGTGTCCACTCAGTGGCATGATGGAGAACTGGTCACACATCCAGTGCTACGCACCACAAAGAGAAGAGGGGAGACCCAGTAAGGGGGGAGGGCTGGGAAAGGCAGCAAGAGTGGGTCCAACAAATAGGGGAGGATGACAGCTGACAACTCAGGATACAGGTGACCAACGCCTTCAGAGAAGCACAGGCACTGGCTGGGGAAGACGGGCTAGGTCGCACCCAGGAGGGGCACTTGCATTTGATATCTCAGCCCTATTGGATAAAGTAGAGTGTTTCCCTAGTCTTAAAACTCACTGCCTAACTTGTGACTGTGAATCCTGGATTGGGTGTGTGAAACTTGAGTCGCTCCCCAGTGAAGGGGCAGAGCTGCCCGCTAGTTCCCATCAAATGAGCTGCATCTCTATCTGCTCAGCCTCACAGACACATCAAATCCCACAGTGGGAGTGAAACAACAAAGCAAAACAAAAACTCTAATGGCCTCATAAAGAAAACAACATAGTAACACCTGCAAGTATTTCCGAGTTGAGGTGTTTGCTAAAGCCAAGACCACATAAACTCTCCCAAGGGCATCTAGAGAAGTCCGTAAAGGATGGGTTCGCCAGATCTGTGCCATCTGAAGCCTAAAGGTCCAAGGAAGACCAGACAATAAATCAACCCACTGTGAAAAACAAAACAAAAAAGCTATAAACGTAAAAACACTGGAATAAAAACAACAAAATATTAGCAAATGGATACTTCAGAGAGGAGAAAATAAGGATAACTTGCTCTCCAGTCTTCTTACGAGGATTCAGATATTAAACTATAAAACAGAAAATCATCTACAGTAATCAAAATAAGTCTGCCCTATCTCTATGGACACCTAAAAATTCCACTTGGTATACCTAGTAGCCACTCCTCTAAATGAAGATCAGAAGATAAAGACAAATATAAAGACCAGTTTTCCTTTAGAAAAATGAGATGGATTAAGCGTTCCAAAATTCATTAATTCAAATACTACTGAGGTCAATTTTATTGCCATTGTACCAGCTACCATAAACACAAAAATGGAAAAAATGTAGTTCCTCAAATTCCTGAATCAGACTCACAAGGAATCAACTGTACATAGTGACAAACGCCCCTTAATAGACATCTTTTTAAAATGCTACAAGGAAACGACAAGAAAAAAGCAAAGTTAGAAAAAGATTTCATGTACAAGGCAGCTGACCCAGGTAGAAACTCACCACTTGGCCACGGAGAGAAAGCTGTGGTGTTGCAGTGAAAGGCTGGAGTCCACAGCAGCTGCCCAAGGGGAATGCTGGGCGGGAACGACACGTCCTCAGACTTTCATCAGTTCTCTCCCACCCCCATCTTCTGCGGCATCCCACCCTCCACAACCAGATAATCCACCCCGGAAACAGAAGTGTACACAGGAAAATAAGGAAAGGATCTAGAAATGAGAAATTAGTTTGAGGTCATAAAGAAAGCTAAGTGAACTGGGTAAAAATTTAACAATTTGTGTTTTGATACTACTCACATATCATTAGTTATGCCTACATCATTCACAACTGAATGATCAAGATAATAACTGTAAGCCTTTTTTAAATAATGCAAATTTTGCTCAAAAAGCAAATTTTAAAAATAAATCTAATCATACCCACGTATACATTCCTTCAACATTGAGAAACACTTCTATAATCTAACAGATACATTACCTTCCTGATAATGAATATATTTGGGGAAAATAGCAGTGGCAGAACATAAATGATAATGTAAGAAAGGAACTTACATTACCGCATTCAAGATGTTAAATAAAACAATAATCTTAAACACAACTGATCCATCTGAAAGGCTGGGTTCCAGGTGACATCTTACTTGGAGATCCAAAAAATTCACTTTTTTTTTTTTTTTTTTTTAGACAGGAGCCTCAAGCTGTCCCCCTGGGTAGAGTGCCGTGGCATCTCAGCTCACAGCAACCTCCATCTCCTGGGCTCAAGCGAGTCTCCTGCCTCAGCCTCCCAAGTAGCTGGGACCACAGCTACTTTTCAGCTATTTTTTGGTTGCAGCCATCATTGTTGTTTGGCGGGCTGGGGCTGGATTCGAACCCGCCACCTTGGGTGTACATGGCTGGCGCCTTAGCCACTTGAGCCACAGGTGCAGAGCCAAAATTCACATTTTGGTTTCTTTACAGTAACCCATTCCCAGCCCAGCACCCCACCCTCAACTCATCTGGCTAAACATTTAACACACACAGGTTCAATCCAATCCTAAATGAATTTTTTACACTGCAAAGAGTAAAACTCTTTTCGGAAGTCCTAAGAAGGGGAAAAGAATTTCTCCAGAACAGTACACTTGATAAGCTGTACCAATTTCTACATGAAATATCACCACACTCCAAGGAGACTGACTATAAAAACATTTCACTAAAAGATCTGCCATCCTTTTCATTGCAGGAAACATTTCTTGGAAAGCACTATCTCCAACTCAGTGAGTAAACTATATGAAACTGTAGAATGCATTCATAACAGCAATCTAAATTCTTCTTTGATAAGTAGATAAATGATAGGGTCAAACCCCGCCCAAACAGGGTGGACCCACCTAAAATAATCAACCCCCTACCCTCTCCCACTGGACATCCCACCTAGGAAAGGTGAACAGTCAACCCCCTACCCTTCCCCACCAGATGTCCCACCTGGGAGAGGTGAACGGTCAACCCCCTACCCTTCCCCACCAGATGTCCCACCTGGGAAAGGTGAATGGGCCAACCCCCACCCTACCCCACCAGATGTCCCACCTGGGAGAGGTGAATGGTCAACCCCCTACCCTCTCCCACTGGATGTCTCACCTGGGAAAAGTGAACAGTCAACCCCCTACCCTACCCCCACCAGATGTCCCACCTGGGAAAGGTGAACGGTCAACCCCCTACCTTTCCCCACCAGATGTCCCACCTGGGAGAGGTGAACGGTCAACCCCCTACCCTACCCCCACCAGATGTCCCACCTGGGAAAGGTGAATGGGCCAACCCCCTACCCTCTCCCACTGGATGTCCCACCTGGGACAGGTGAACGGTCAACCCCCTACCCTTCCAACAGATGTCCAACCCAGGAAAGGGAATGTCCCGACCCCTACCTTCCTGACCTTTAAAATCCCCATACGCCACTGCATACGTGTGGACTTCTTCCAGGTTGGAAATCTTTCCCCACCTCAATCCAGGAGGAATAAAGCCATTTTAATTGCACAAACTGGGCCTCTGTTTTCCTTTTGTCTTGTACCTCAAAATAATCTTCCATCTTTGGCTCCGTAACCTTTCAATAAGCATGACCAACTTTACAATGTAGCAAACAAAGACTGGAAACAACATAAAAGTCTACCAACTCAGCTATTAAAAACCATGATGCAAAACTATATGCACTGATCTGAATTCATCTCCAAGATACAATGGAGCTATAACCTGTAAAACAAGGTTTAGAACAGGGTCTGAACTGTCTGTGGGGGGTGCGGACACAGTTCACAGTGGTAAAGCAGGGGGCTGAAGAGAAAGGACACTTCTTTTTTACTTTTATCAAAAAAAAAAAAAATCCCTTACCACAGCACTTGTGTTCCCCACAGGAGAACACCGCAGTGAGAGAAAGGCAGAGCCCCATCCTAGAGCACATCATGCAGGCTAGAGAGGACGGTTGTTACTGCAGAATGCACCCAGCCCTAAGGGAAAGGCACCTACAGATCAGGGAATGGCTGAACTGCAAGACGAGATTAGCTAAAGTCAGGAAAGAATTTCAGCAAGATCCTTCTTTGTTTAAAATTACAAATAAGAGCCAATTTGCATTCTTCATCGGGGACTTGTCTTCAGTTTGGCTCACGCTCCCTTAGAAACCTAAGCACATTTAGAATCAGACACCCAAACTGCTGGGCAAGTATAATGGAAACCAGCAGAAACTAAAGTTAATTACCTACTTCCTCTTAAACACTACCAACCACCATAAATCTTCTGAAAAATGTGGTTATCTTTATTTATGATATGTTCTAGAAAGGGCTTTCCTACTGAATTATGTCTGGAATGCGCACGTATCTGCAAATATGCGCAAACCAGCTTTCCCAAAATCAACAGTCAATAGTTCTACAATTTGATTGATATTTGTTCTCTACCACTATAGATACAAACTTGGGCAGGTTGGCAGTGGTAGAGAAGTTATTAGGAATTCTGTTGAACTGAATAAAAACAAAATCAGGAATAAAGTAAAATTCCCAACCTGTCCAAGTTTTGGTCTCCTCACCTATGAAAGAAAAAGTGATGACAACGAGAGCGTAAGCTGATACTCACTAAGTGGCCACTTGGGTCACCTAATGTTTGAAGCATGTTATAATGTCTATGTGTATCTTCTCAAGCATGTTATCATATGTAAACTCAAACAACCCTTGGTGTAAACACTATTTTTACCAAATCACAAGTGGGAAAGGGAAGTACTCATAAGTTTCCAAACGTCTCACAGCAGGTGGCAGGAGAGTATGAACTCAGTGGGAATTCAGAACCCAGACTTGACATCATTAACTACAGCTGCCTAATAATTATAAAATACTTCCTGCTCAACTCATAAAATTCTTATGAGATCACATTTAACTGACTCACAAAAGCATTTGAAAATGCTTAAGTGCCATCTAAACGTAAGTTATATATTATTAGTAAAGTCTTAAGGATTAATAAAATTGACTGCGGAGTTCCCTAAGTAAGCAAAAGTTACAAGTTTTTTAAACGTTAAAAGAATCGGAAGGCACCTTAAAGTTCAATTCCTCTCAAATGATTAAATCCCCTCTCTAACAAGTCAATTTCTTGGTAATGTTTCCAGAGATAAAAATCGCACAAGCTCACAGGTTAGCCCAGTCCATCTTGAAATGTTCTAATTATTATTAGAAATATCTTCCTTTTATTACTAAACAAAATTAGGCTTTCCCTCATGCCAGGCTTATAAATACAAACCTTGGCCCTATTCACTGTTCAACACATGACATTTATTAAAGTCCTCTTTGAAATCTGACTCCCAAAATTCAACATCATACCCCAGAAAAAGTCTGATAGGAGAACAGCATCACCATTACCTCCCTAGATCTGTAAACAAGCACTCACTTTTTTCTAGTTAGCAAGTCAATTTAATGGGTTCCATATTAGTATACCCTTAATTAAAATCCCTGAGTCCTCTCTTAGAAGCTTTCTCATTCAGCATGGAGCTTGACATTTTATCATTTTTAATTAAATCATTTTTCATTTTGGTCCATGATACGAGAGGCTGTAAAGATCTTAGGTTAGTTACATAACCTTATTTTAGCTAGCCCTATCAATTTTGTACTTTTCCTCCTTCCCTTCATAAATCCAATAATTGTAACTAAATTTTCATTTTCCCCACTGAAAAACTGGTGAATAAGCTTAGATCCTGGGAACCACTGGCTAAACCTTAATTCTCACTGACATCAACAAATTACGTACTGTATCTATCAATCAATTATAAAATCTTACACAAACTATCACCTCACCATCATTTCTTCTGGCCTATGGTAGGCTCATGGAAGACTATCAAATACCTCTCTAACACCCAAATAAAACCTATCTCCGACCTCTCCTTCAGTTGCCTGTTCAGTGACAATTAAAAAAAAAAATTAAGTTATATTAGTTTGTTCTCATTATATCTAGAAAAGCCCCTGAAGATCATTATTTCCCTTAAATCCATTCATAAACCATTATTTAATAAGACCACAATAGGGTTCTGATGAAAATTAGCATGAAGTTCAAGTTTATTTTCTAATTACTGGAACGCACCCCTGGTCCTCTTTTGAGTCTAGTCTTCTGGTATCTTCTCCATGTTTACCCTTAAAAGACCCTTAAACTACTCTGAAAAACTATAGCTCATCTAATCCTAAGGCCTGAACTGAATGGGTTTTACTCTCTCCTAATCGATCTTGGGCTTCAAGACCTCTCCTGTCCATTCTCTTTCTCTGTTTAAAGATAACTCTGCTTTAAAAAGAACAACACTGACAACAAACACAGATGGAAGCAAAAGGGTCCGAGACTTATATGCTGTCTCTGCCATGTTTACGTTACATGATCTGCTCTGAACAGCAGGCCATTCTGGTCATTGCTGATCTTCAGGATCCAAAATACGCTTTGGGAAGTGCTCATCAGACTCCACAGTGTCCACAGATGTCAATCCATTGGTTCTCGAGTTTTCCTGACATTATGTTTTTTAAATAACTACTAATCTTTTTCACTCCTATTGTTTATAAGCCTTTTCTCCCACCTTTTATTCAAGCTCTTCTTAACGTGAACTCACAGTGTATCTTAAACAGCTATTTTATTCTGTGTATCTTCCTTTATTTTTTCTTTCTCATTAGAATACATAGTCACGGCAGATTTTTCTTCAATTGACCTAGTTTTCCTTTTAGTCTGTAATATAATCAAGCCCCCATTTACTCCACCATAGTTCGAAATCACTTTCCTAAAGATAATCATATATAACTTACTAGGTATAGAATCTTCTTCCCTTAGAAGTACAAATTCTAAGACGTTACCATCACTTCTACCTCATCAACAAGTACTTCCTTGTTAGTTAGAACTAGCCTGAAAGGCAGCCCCCTTCATTGCTCCATAACTTTCTAAAATGTACTCACCAGTAACAGTTTAAAAATAGATTGATTTATATTCCATTAAGCTCTAATGTCAGGCATAAAGTCTTGCTAGAAATGGTGGTTAGAAATGATAGCAAGATCTCATATGCTCAAAAGTGGCAAAGAAATTCAATGGGGAAAAACAGTCTTTACAACAAATAGAGCATAAATAAGTAGATATCTACATGAGGGGACCTCCCACAATACACAAACATCACAGACATATACATATGTCAGAGCAAAAACTATCAAACTAATAGAAGAAAACAAGGAAAATACCTTTATGATACTGGGTTAGGCAAAGATTTCTTTAAAATAAATACGAACTAGAAAAGAAAAATTATTAAAAACAGAACTCATCAAAACTAAAAACACTGCTCTTCAAGAGATAATAGTTAAGGCTCAGCACCCTTAGCTCACTCAGTGGTAGGGCGCAGGCCACATGCACCAGAGCGGGTGGGTTCAAACCCGGCCAGGCCTGCTAAAACAACAAGGACAACAATAACAAAAAAAATAGATGGGTGCTGTGGCGTGCACCTGTAGTGCCAGCTACTTGGGAGGCTGAGGCAAGAGAATCACTTAAGCCAAAGAGTTTGAGGTTGCTGTGAGCTGTGATACCACAGCACTCTACCAAGGGCGACATAGTAAAATTGTCTCAAAAAAAAAAAAAGAAAAAAAGAAAGATAATAGTTAAGAAAAAAGACAAGGCATAGACTGCAAGAAAATAACTATAAAACATGTATCTGACATATATAGGGAATTCTCATAACCCAATAAGACAACAGATAAACCATTCTTTTTTTAATGGGCAAAAGATTTAAAAAGATACTTTACAAAAGAAGATAAATGAATGGCCATATAAAACGAGGCTTAATATCACCAGTTACCAGAAAAATGTGACTTAAAATCACATTGAAATACCACTATGAACAAAGTTAAAAATACCGACAACACCAAGTATTAACAAGATGTGGAGTGCCCAGAACTCTCATACACAGCCAATGAGAATACAAAACGGTAACAGCCACATTAGGAAAGAGAGGATGTATCTTATAAAGTTAAATATAAACTTCACCATACCCAGCAATCTCAGTCCTAAGTATTTAACCAACAGAAACAAAGACGTTTATTGATAAAAAAAATAGTTTACATGAATGTAAATATAGCCCCAAACTAGAAACAACCCAAATGTCCATCACTCAGTAAATAGATAAGCAAATTGTGGTTAATCTATACTTTAGAATACCACTCAACAAGAAAAAAAATACTGATAGCACGCAACAATACAAATAAAAGAAATCAAACACCAAAGACTCCATACGGTAATACTTCATTTATATGAAATTCTAGAAAATATATATGTTTGTTTATGTGCTTGTCTTTGGTCTTCTCCACCGATCAGGCCATGTCATTTTATTTACTACTATAACCTGTGCTTTGGACAGTTCCTGACACCTAACTGGTACTCAATATACTTGCTGAATGACTAAGTAAGAATTATCTCCCTCAGTCCTAACTCCAGCAACATAGGTACCATTGTAGAGATGAGAAAACCAAGACTCAAAGAGGTTAATGTTGGCCCAAGATTACACAGCTATTAAGAGGTAGGGCCAGGACTCCAAGTCCTGTCACAACCATGTGTTAAGATCTATAAATACTGTAGCAAAACTCGCTGAGTTTCTACAATGCATTTTTTAAGTTTACTCACTGAAGCTCTTAAGTTAATAATGGTCAGTTCCTATCATAAATTCTCAGAACTATGGAAAGTATTTCCCTGATCAAACATTCTTTGAAATAATAGGCCTAGCTCAATTGTCCTGTTAGGGAGAGAGAGTTACTAGGCCTGATGGTACTTCCTGAAATAGTCTTTAATTGGTGACAACTAAATGTATAGTATATTTCTATATAATAGCTGCATATTTCCACTAAAGTAAATAATAAAGTATTTATATAGTCATCCTTTTAACAAGAAAGTCTGTTGTCTGTCCACTCTTACACATTCCTAGTTCTTACCATACTATACTTCTAGACTTCCTGCCAAGACTAAACAAGAACCAGCTAGCCATCCTTAGCAAAAGCTTTGGATGTGCCTAGAGGCGTGGCATATACAGACCAATTAAGAGAAAACAAAGGTTATATTCAGCAATGTGAGACCTACTACAATAATTCTATTCATTGGGGAAAAAAATAAAAACCAGAAAAAGAAAAGCAGAATGAAAGAGCTTTTGAATGACAGTGAACTTAAACAAGTGAGTCAGGATGGTGAGTCACCCGTGAGTGCATGCCTCAGTGTGAACAGATACTACCATAAATCCTAGGATGTTAATCATAATCCTTTTCAAAATAAGGAAATAATACTGCTTTATGTTGAAGTCCTGTTTTCAATGTGGTCATAGTTTTACCACATGCATGACAACTGTTATGTGGTTTTAAGATTAGTCCTTGAAACACTCTCTTTGGACCAAGGTGGCCATGAAATACAGGAGTATAACAAACTCCAGCTACAGGTTTGGTGAAGTTCTGTAGTAACCTTTAGGTTAGGGATAAGATCAAGAAAACACTTTTAAGCTGGTGTAACACAATTCACATTATGCAGAAAAATTCACACATGCCAGTAGGAAACACACCAACTAAACATCTTCATAATTCTAAGTATTAACACATTTCTTTCCTTGCAAGGAACTCCTTTCTAAATTTGCCTATTTCTACCAATAGCATCACAATCCCAGGCCTTAAATTCAAAAGCTGAGCATTCTTTTTAACATTTTATTTTTCCTTCAACATTCTACATGTAATTTCTCCCATTTCTTAGTATTCTTCTTAGTCATCTCTTCCTTTTTTCATTTATGCCAATACCACATTAACCCACAACCACATTTTGACCACAGAAGTGTTGAATACAAAGAAAAAGTTATCTCAAGACAATGTAAATAAATTCCCAAACATGGTCTACTGGTATCATTTGCTAGGTAAATCCTAAATAACTTGCCAATAATAACAACTAGCAACACTTAAATCCAAGTCTTTCTCTGTAATAACAGTCCTCTCACTAACTTGAACTTCCAGGTTTCCTTGGATGGGAATCAGAGGGATGGCACACTTGGGTGAGTGAGTATATAAGAAATAACAGAGAACCCACTCAGGAGACTATTCATTCAAGTAAATATTACCCACTATGTATGTCACAACTAAATAAAAGACAGAAAACCTGTGGCCCTAAATATATATGCTTATACTCATTTACTGAACCCTCATTCATTAGTTAATATGAGATTTGCTTCAGTATAACACAAAACTTAGAGCAGCAAGGCTTAAACAAGACTTCAGGGCCTCTCCTGATGTCTAAGCAACCTCAGTCCTCCAGGTCTGATACGGGAACTCCAGAGGCAACAGGAATCCAGGCTCCTTTAATCCCTCTGCTGTATGCCTCTGTCCTCAAAACCACTTCAGGATCCAAAATGGTTACTGGCTTTCCAGCCATTACATTTGTATTACAGACAATATGAAGAAATAAAGGAAGATGGGTGGGAAGAAGGGAATAAAGAGTAACAACACTGCCCCAAATAAAAATTTCTAAGAGGCCAAAAATTCAAAAGAGTTTTCACAATTTCACATGGTTGGGAGACAAAAACTAGAGCTCTGGGCACAGAGCAGGAGCCAGGGCAGGAGGGCCAAGATCCCATAGAGAAAGCAAGCAAAGAGCAGACAGCCCAGAATTGGAGCTCCTTAACTCCTCAATTCACTTGCCCATTCATAAGCAGTGCAGACTGAGAGAAGTCAGGCAGAAAAGTAGCAACAAGAAGATAAAAAGCCAAACAGAGCTTTTGGCAGAAGCTTCTCAGGGTCCTGAGAAGATAAAACTGGAGTTGGATCCACCAAGGGGGCAGGAACTTGGTAAACACCCCAGATTTCCAGCTGAGCCCCCTGAATAAGTGTATCCTAGGATTAATGGAGATCTAGAAATAAACGCTGCCTTATAAATATTAACATTCAGACCTGCAACAGCTCCAACACAACTGGACTACATTGCTCTGCCTCTTCTCTAACTGCCTACACAGAGCTGAAAGCGTCCAAAACCTCTACAAGTTTTTCATATATATTCTCTGCCATTTAATCAAAAATTACCAAATATATGAAGAAATAGTCTCAAGAAAAAAAAGAAAACGGAAACAGACCCACAAAGTAAGACAGAATTTTTTAAAAATCACATGAAAAACCCAGGACTGAAAAACACAATCACTGAAATTCCCTCGGCAGCAACAGAACAGCACATTAGACACAGCTGAAGAGAGAGTCAATAATCCAGAAGACAAATCAGTAGAAAACAACAAAACGAAAAGGAGAAGGAAGGACAGAAAACACATGAAAGAGCAGAGGAGACAAATGAGACACAGGAAACTGTAACACACAAAGAACTGGAGTCCCAGAAAGAGACCACAGAAAGGACAGGGCAGGCTCGCACGCGGGGTATAAGCTCAGCGGTGACAGCGCCTGCCACACGCACTGAGGCTGGAGGGTTTGAGCCTGGCCCGGGTCAGTTAAACAACAATGACAACTGCCACAAGAAAATAGCCAGGAGTTGTGGCTGGCGCCTGTGGTCCCAGCTACTTGGCAGTCTTAGGCAAAAGAATCGCTTAAGCCCAAGAGTTGCAGGTTGTTGTGAGCTGTGACACCACAGCACTCTACTGAGGGCAACATAGTATGACTCTGACTCAGAAAGGAAAGAAAGAAAAAGGAAGGAAGGAAGGAGGGAGGGAGGGAGGGAGGGAAGGAAGGAAGGAAGGAAGGAAGGAAGGAAGGAAGGAAGGAAGGAAGGAAGGAGAAGCAGTTTGTGAGACACTAATAAGCAAGAACAGTGCCTCACAGGTTCAGAAGGCACAACAAACCTCAAGCAAGATAAATACTAAGAAAAACACCAGGACACATCAGAGTAAAACTGTAGAAAGTTAAGGACAAAGAAGGAATATTAAAAAGCAGTCATTAAGAAAAAAACTTTCAAATGAGCAGCAATAAAACAAATGGCAAATTTCGAAACCAAAATTATGGAAGTCGTAAGACAATGAAATTACATTCTTAAAATTCTAAAAGAAAATAAATAGCAACTTAGGACTTCAGGGAATTTTGAAAGCACCTTTCAAAAGTGAATATAAAAATAAAGGCATTTCCAGACAAGCGGTAACTGAGACATTGAATGATGAGCATACATAATGACAGACAAATCAGAGAAAAACTTTTAAAAGTTGTACATACACTACGAGAAGAAAACTCTGAGTCTCGAAGAATGAACAGACATATGGGAAGGAAGAGAGAAACAGAAAGGGTCCATGTAAGGGATACTAAACACGTGAGGTTTACAGTGTGGGTAGAATTAAAACATAAAGCAACAATAACTCTGAAGACAGATGGGACACAACTGCAATTAAGTACCTTACAGTTCTTAGATTTCTCTGTGAAATGTACTCAGTAATAATTTATTATACATTCTGTAATTGCCTAGATGGCATATTTAGATCAAACACTAACACAATCAACAAACTACTTCTCAAAAATTCATAGAAAAGCAACACAAGCCTTTAAGTCAAGTTTGGTTACATACTTCCATAATTTTCAAATCACATGAATAAGAGACTGCCAGATACCGTGAGTCAAACGTCCAAGTGTCACAACGCAGTGAAGGTTGGTCTTAACCAGGCATGCACCTGTGCGTGTATTAGTGTGGAGCTGGACAGGATGACGCAGCATATACAATGCGATACACCCACTAGTTTCTCAGGGAACTTCTGAAGATTATACATAAATGTGTGAATGCTTTAGGACATTTACATTAAAGGCAATAGTTACTGACCTAAGTAATAGTTTCTACTTTTTACATCAGAGACACATAAATAAGATACTCAGAATTTTGAAAGTGCCTTAAAATAAGGATATAGCCTACTTAGGTGTTTTTTAGTACAATGAAACAGCAACGTTAAGCTCATTTCTCAAACCAGTCAGGAATTCAACATCTAAAATGTACACATAGTGCACACCAAGCATACTAGTAAGACTTAGGGAGAGGTAGAATCACTTGGAGATAATACGGAAAGTCTCACTTTGACCCTTTCTTATTGTAATTTAACACTTTAAGCATTCCAAACACAGTATCAACTAAGTAATGTTACACTACAGTAACAAATGGAAAATCAGTGCATTAAGTGCAAACCTACTTCACTTCCTCAGAGTACACCTAAACCTGATCAAACACCTTGTAAACATCCATCGCTATGAATGGACCACTCAGGTCACAATCCCCCTCTTGTTCCTGCAGAGCATCTGTCCTCACTGTACTTGCTCTACCACTTACTTGCTCTTTGACCTCAACTTCTTTCAGCCTCATTTTCCTTATTTGCAAAATTAGGACTCCGGCTGGAGTCTATGAAGCAAGTAGTATTTGTATGTTGGAAAAAAAGACTGGAATGATAGTGAAATATTAAAAGGTTTTCTCTAAGGAGAGTACAAAATTTTTTTTAAATATCTCTCCTTTGTGTATTCTATGTTAAAATTCTCTGCACTGAGGATTATAATTCTATAAAAATAAAAAGTCCTGGGCAGTGCCTGTGGCTCAAAGGAGTAAGGCGCTAGCCCCATATGCCAGAGGTGGTGGGTTCAAACCCAGCCCCAGCCAAAAATGGCAAAAATAAATAAATAAATAAAATAGTCTTGTTTTGCTCAAAAAGTCACAATACATCATGCATATCTTGAGTTTTCCATTATCTTTTCTAATTACGGTCACCGAGTACTTGCTCTGTGATGAACACACTACATAAACTATCTTCACTTAAAGCTCATCATAACCTCTGAATGTGCCATCTCGGCAATCACAAAACATACTAGTATTAAGCAAAATAAGCCTTTAAATGTAAGAAAACCAAGGATTAGAATGGTCACTCAGCTTGTTCACAGTAGCACCAAGGTTTAAACCCACTCCAACCTGTATGCTCTAGATAGTACATTACACTGGGCTGATTATCAACTTGTCGGCAAAGTTAAGAAACATGTTTCTATTAAGGAACAGAAAGAAAATGCGAAGACTCAGGGGATTTTTTCTTAGACAACTGTCTAGAACACCCTACCACCTCTCTCCTTGGTACTGCAATAACATTCTCTAAAAGAAGTGACAGTGTTGGGTTATCTGTTTTTAAATACCCCTAGGTTTAGCAAGACTTCACTTGCCAAGCCATCTCCAGTAACTAAACCACGGTTGAGACTCCAAAGTGAAGGGAAAAAGGGCCTCACCCCAATCAAATTTAGGTATTTAAACAACAGTAAAGTTTGTCATTTTACCCAGGAACAAGTCTTTCAAAACCGTCACTCAGAAGTAATTTATCCTCTTATGATGCAGAACAACTTTAGGCACAATTAGAACCAGGTTGATGTGCTTTGTTCCTATGTCAAGAAAGACTAGAGGCAGAAAATCAGGAACAGGAAGGAACTATTACAGGCAGATACACTGATCAGTGCTGCCTAAAGGAGTCAGAAAGTAAAAAAAATACATAAGGAAAACTTAAAAAGCATTTAATCTAAATCTATTTTCAGTATACTCAGGCAGCCTGGATATCTTATTAGGTGCTGAGTGTTAAGAAAAAATGTTTAGTATACTCTATAGCATAAGATGGTAAAATAAAATTTAAGTAGTTTCATCCTGCTTGTTAAAACATTGTGCTTCAAGTATCAAAAAGATCCACATCTCAGAATGCCTCATTTCCTAATTGAATAGTTGATACATGCTTATAAAATATGTATAAAGAAAAGTGAACTCTCTTCCCCTACAGCCCTCCCCAAAACCTATTTCCAACATTAGCTGTTCCTAGCGTGTTTCCATAGTCTTTCTTCTCCACACACTCTGAGACGGATATAATTAAACCATTCACACATACACATGCGCGCGCGCGCGCGCGCACACACACACACACACACACACACACACACACACACGAGAACATACCCCCACACACGAGGCAGGCAACAGAACCATACTGTCATAACTGTTCTGTCATCTTCTTACTCTAATATATTTTGTAGGTATTTTTCAAGGTCTGTTCAGGCAGAAGCAAGCTTAATCTTTTTTGTAGTTGATACTGTTATTAGCACCTATTTTTGAGGCCAATGTGGTATTTTGTTACATCTGTGGACTGGGCAATCATCAGGTCAGGGTACGGGGGTGTCCGTCATCTCCACTATCTATCAGTTCTGTATGTTGAGAACATTCCAAGTCCTCTCTTCTAGCTGTTTTGGAATGTATAATACATTGCTGTTCACTACAGTCACCCTGCTCGAATATGAAATATTAGACCTATTCCTTCCCCCGATGGTACGTCTGTAGCCATTAACCAACCTCGCTGTACCTGCTCTCCATAAACACCTCCCCACAGCACGTTTTACAAAACCATGTATCAATTGCTCAATTAGGAAATGAGGCATTCTGCGATGCGGATCTTTTTGATACTTGAAGCACAACATTTTAACCAGGCAGGATGAAACTACTTAAAGTTTTATTTTACCATCTTATGCCATAGAACATACTAAACATTTTTTCTTAGCACTCAGCACCTAATAGGATATTCAGGCTGCTTGAGCCTCTGGGGTATACCATTCTATTCTCTGTCTCTAAGATATACGAGTGAAAACGTGATATTTGTCTTCCTGTGTCTAGCTTATTTCACTTAACATAATGACTTCCAGTTCTATCCATATTGTCAAATGTATTCTTTTTTTTTTTTTTGGAGACAGAGCCTCAAGCTGTCCACCTGGGTAGAGTACCATCACAGCTCACAGCAACCTCCAACTCCTGGGCTCAAGCGAGTCTCCTGCCTCAGCCTCCCAAGTAGCTGGGACCACAGGCGCCCGCCACAATGCCCGGCTATTTTTTGGTTGCAGCCGTCATTGTTGTTTGGTGGGCCCGGGCTGGATTCGAACCCACCACCTTAGGTGTATGTGGCTGGCACCTTAGCCACTTGAGCCACAGGCGCCGAGCCAGCTGTATTCTAACAGTAATTGTGCTCCACTGTATGCATATACTTCAAAGTGCCCTCAGTCCCCAACCGGGCCCCACAGCAGGTGGTGAGTAGCAGCTAGCAAGAGAAGCTCCCCATTCTGGCACCACTGCCGGAGCTCTGCCTCCTGTCAGGGCCACCCCCGTACCTCCTCTCCACTTCTGTGGAAAAACTGCCTTCCAGGATCCCAGTCCCTGGTGCCAAAAAGGTGAGGGACTGCTGCTTTAATGCGTCGACACCCCTTCTGGCAGTTTCTGGTGGTGCAGCAGGCTGCTTCTCTGCACACAAACCCAAGAATAGTATTTCAGCAGAATATGGGTCACAGACTAGAATTAGTGGATGAGAGAAACATGATTTTTAATTTTGAAAAGAATATCAAATTGTCCACCAAAAAAGCAGAGCACTTTGTTCTTTTACCAACAGTATGAGCAGCCCCCTCACCACACTGAACGCAGGTCAGTTTTTAATTAGCCAGTTCTGACCAATGATATTTCATTACTGTGTGTATCTGCATTCTCAAACACTGCTAGTTCCTATCCAATAGTCTCACATCTTCCTGACTAATAGAACACCAATGCTTTTCAGCAAGAATATACCAAGTAAAAATATTTGTTTCTGAGCCCCCCTGGTAGGCAGTGGCAGCCTGTGACCCAGGTGACACCTACCCTAGCTTTCTCCTTTTCCTTTCTCCTCCTGCCTGGCTCAGACCTCAGGATACCAGTGCAGCAGCCACCGCACCTGCCCGGCTGAGTCCACCTAACTGGGACTGGTCCAGCCACTCAGCCAGACTTTAAACTATAACATGAATACTTGTTAGTGTTAGTTCATCTGATTATTCATGGCATCCAACATTCGTGAGTGACTAGCCATTCTGTAACCTGGTCCACCTGCCAAATTTCTCTCGGTCGTCTCTTGATGTGTAACATGGAACCCGGTAAAGCACAATCCTGTGTAAACTGACTAACTGCTCGGTGTTCCAGTTTTACTAGGTATTATTAAATAAATTTTGGAAAAAATAACAGTACTGATCTTTTGGTAATTTCTAGAAAAACTAGACATCCACTTACCATATGACCTACCAATTACATTCCTGGGCATTTATTCTGGAGAAATGAAAGTTTATACTTATTCCTATACAAAAACCATACATGGATATCCATAGCAGCTTTATTTGTAATACTCAAAAGCTTGAAACAAGCCAAATATCTTTCAATGGGTGAATGGCTGAACAAATGCTGGTATATTTACACTACATGATTTTACTTGGTCATAAAACCAAACAAACGCTTGCTACATGAAACAAATTTGCATGAATACTGAGTTTTAAAAAAAAGCCAACCCCCCCAAAGATAACATAATATATGATCCCATTGATATGCCATTCTAAAATGACAAATTAGGGAAATGGAGATCAAAAACCAGCTGCAAGGGG
>NW_003852414.1:20163198-20164473 GCF_000181295.1 Otolemur garnettii | reverse complement strand
AGGAGGGGCGGGGGAGGGTGCGAGGAGAGGTGCTATAAAGGCACAGCACTGGAGACAGCTGTGGTGCCAGGATGGTTCTGTAATATTGGTACCAATGGTGATTACACAAGTCTATACATGATATGCCTGCCTAGAACCACACACACATGTATAAAACTGATAAAAATGAATAAAGTCTATGGATGGTACCAATGCTAATATCCCAGGGTTGGTTGGTTTGTTTGTTTGAGACAGAGCCTCAAGCTGTCGCCCTGGTGGGAGTGCTGTGGCATCACAACTCACAGCAACCTCTAACTCCTAGGCTTAAGTGATTCTCTTGCCTCAGCTTCCCAAGTAGCTAGCTGGGACTATAGGCGCCCACCACAATGCTCAGCTATTTTTGGTTGTAGGTGTCATTGTCGTTTGGCAGGCCCCAGCTGGACTCCAACCCACCAGCTCAGATGTATGTGGCTGGCACCTCAGCCTCTTGAGCTACAGGCGCCGAGCCAATGTCCTGGTTTTGATATTTAACTAAAGTTATGTAAAAATGTAACTATTGGGGGAAATTGGTAAAAGGTACACAGACCTCTCTGTACCCTCTTGGCAACTGCCTCTGAAGCTATAATTATTTCAAAATAAAAAGTATTAGAAAAAAGTACTTACTGCTGTGTTCAAAAACCCATAATTATTATACCCATTCTGTGCTTTTCAACTTTCTCCCAGCTGAGTCTAGGTAAAGTTTTCCTTCTCTTCAGCTCCAAACCCCTCAGTTCCAGTGAAGGTTTCACATGGTAACTGGAACGCATGAGAAAGCCACTGCTCCCCCCCGCCTCCTCCCCCCAATTCTGCACACAGAGAACTCCCAACCACTGCACACAGAAAGCCAACATCGCCAAGGAAAGCCAGTCCCCAGAGGCGTCTCCCTGACATTTTTGTTGTTCACTTTACAGAAAGGTAAGAGTTTTCTCACATTATTTAAAATGTAAAGGAATATTCAAATATTCTTAGGTAGTAATTTAGATTAGTCTAAGCCAGACCGTCTAAGCACAGTAAATATATTTTGTTAGATGTTTCTGGCAACTGCAGTGATAAAACCAGCAGATGTTCAGGTAACAGTCATTAAAAGCTCTCCATGACTAAGTGGCATAATGACCTTTACTAATTGCTGCATCTGGTGTCTGCCAAATCAGAGAAACAATACTCAAGCAGCCTATTTTTAAAAGGTAACAAGTTGGCTCGGCGCCTGCGGCTCAAGCGGCTAGGGCGCCAGCCATATACACCTAAGGTGGCGGGTTC
>NW_003852414.1:20151364-20163111 GCF_000181295.1 Otolemur garnettii | reverse complement strand
CCAGCTACTTGGGAGGCTGAGGCAGGAGACTCGCTTGAGCCCAGGAGTTGGAGGTTGCTGTGAGCGTGATGCCATGGCACTCTACCCAGGAGGATAGCTTGAGGCTCCGTCTCAAAAAAAAAATAAAAAATAAAAAATAAATTACACCTAAATTACATCAAGATACTGTTACGAATAAACATTTAATTCCAAGTAACATGCTATGTAAAATATTAATAACTCACTGCAAACCTAATTATTCTCCAGAGAATTGTTCAAAATGTCTACTGGGCAGTCTGTCTCAGTAATAAAATAACATGAAGAAAGAATTGAATCTTCTCAGTAATTAGGAAACTAATTAAATTGATCAATAATCTATTAGCCATTCCTCACTTTGATGACAAGCCACAGAGAAACAAAGATCAGGCAAGCCCACCAACCACCGCGTTCTTCAGAATGAACTTTTCACCAAAACGACGAGATGAGTTGCAGCCCTTGTCCTCAAGAAGCTCACAGCTTGAGAAAAGACACAGCCCTTCAAAAAATAACCATAAATGCATATGCTATAAGGGAGTGAGCAGAAATATATTCCAAGAGCTACTCCAAATCATTCCCAAGTGGGACTCAGTGCCTCTGCTCTGCCGGCTTCACCGCCACCGGCAAACTGGGAACACAGCACAGGACGCTGACTCCTGTCTCAGAAGACACCTGAGCACCTTCAGTCACAGCGCTAAACCTTAGTATGGGAACTGGATTCGTACTGTCGATCTCATAACATCCACTCTCTTCTCCACATACAAGGTAACTTGCACAACCTTCATCTGTGACAGCGCACACAATCCAAAACGCAGCTACCAACACTGATTGATTATGGACACACCACTCATATTGTTACCCATTAAGCAACTAGTACAAGTGGAGATCCTCTATGATCTCCCAACATCACAGGCATGCATCATTCTGCAGAAGTTCATTATGTTGTTACCTCATATGGAGGCAACAACCTGTTCAAAGTGAAAAATAACCTAAGTCGTACCTAGATGTCAGTATCACAGAAACTGAAAAACTAAATTTGGTTTATTCCATTAAGTGGTATAGTTTCTCTGATATTAACTGTTTTCCATGTTACACTCGCATGATAAGCACTTGAGTATAAAAAGAAAGAACACAGAATGAAGTAACATACAGCAGACCCAGGACGGAGAGATAACTTAAGCAAGAGAACAAAATAAAACCAGCATCCTTTTTTTTTTTTGGGGCAGGGCCTCCGGCTGTGTTCCTGGGTAGAGTGCTGTGTCATCACAGCTCACAGAAACTTCTAACTCCTGGCTCAAGCAATTCTCCTGTCTCCATCTCCCAAGTAGCTGGGACTACAGGCACCTGCCACAATGCCCGGCTATCTTTTGGTTGCAGCCATCATTGTTGTTTAGCAGGCCTGGGCTGGATTCAAACCCTCCAGCTCAGGTGTCTGTGGCTGGCGCCTTAGCCACATGAGCCACAGGCACCCAGCCAAAACCAGCATCCTTTAAGAATATGTCACCCAGAAAGCATCTGCAATGGTGATCTGCATGTCCCCATGTTGTGGGATGATGAACCAGAGTGAGAACCGTGACTGAGCCCTGTCCCTACTGAGACAAATGTGGACAGGAGCAGAGCAGCCTGTAAGGAGGAGCACATTTCTGATACTGACATCGCAGATGGCAGAAGGGGTTTTGGATTCCCTTTGCTTCAGAGATTACTTGAACAAATGTAGCTTTGATATTAATAGAAATACTGATTGCATTTCAAAATTGAAGACTCTTATTCAACAAGCATATGCTGAGCATTTACTACAGGCACAGAGAACGCTTCACATTCTGGAAGAGCTCATATACCATTGGAAGAGATGAAACCATCACCATTAAATACTTTTAACAGCAAAGGCAGTGATTAACTTGAAACCAACACCCAGAATGGCTGGCAGTTGAGAAATGACTTGGGAAGGGAAGGCTGGAGCTCTCAAAAGGCCTGACAAAGGAGGATGGGCTTCCCCTCAAAGCGGTGAGCACCAGAGTATGACAGGAACATTATTCTAAATTGTGGTAAAATATAAAAATGAAAAATGCATTCAAGTAGGTTGGCATATATAAATATTTTTTCAAAAGGGCAATAAAAGATATAAAAAGGACAAAAAGATAATCAGTACACATTAATAAATTATAAGGCATAATAAATCTGAACACTGCACACATTTGTTTATTTAACTCACACCACGTAACAAACACCACAGGGCCAGGTGGTGTTTCATGCACTATATGAATGTCAACTTACTCAATTCATATGAACAACCTCATGAGAACATCTGTCTGGGGTTATTAATCCAATTTTACATACGAGGAAACTGAGGCGCAGAGAAAGCAAATAACTTGCTCAAGGTCACATGACTAGGAAGTGGTGGATTCGGATCTGAACTTGGGCAGTCTTGCTGTACGATCTGCCCAACACTGTCCAACAGAACTGTCTGCAGTGAGGCTATGGCACACTTCGGAAGTGGCTAGAATGGCTAAGGAGTTGAAATTTTTATTTTACTTAGCTTTAATTTTTAAGTTTAAGTAAAAGTAACATAGTAAGGCAGCATCATGAGTTGACATTGCAGTCTAAAAGGTTACCATAAAAAACAAATACTTCAAGAAACGAAGGAGAAAATCAGTGTGCTAGGAAATCTTAGACAACATCCAATCTTCTAAGTAGAACGCTGACACAGAGATATTCACTGCCTTATCTAAAGTCACAGACCTTCTGACTCCCAAATTAACATCCCTTCCACCACCTTATGATGGCCGTATGTGTGTTTCACCTGACTGCCCAATCACAGCACAAAGTACTCTCTAAGTGTTTAAGCTGTATGCTAAAAGACATGATATGCAAATGGCACATTTTTCTTTCTAGTCCTATTCTTAATCACGCTGGATACTATACTAGTGAGAATTACGCTGACTGCAAATAATAAACCAAAAGCCTAAAGGTACGTCAGGGTTAGTACAAACAATCACTGCTGTCAGGACAGACTGGCTTCCATGTTTCTCCTTCACGTTTTTGCCTTTGTCCTCATGGTCGTATTACAGCTGCTACAACTCCAGGAACTGCACTCAGATTCCAGGTAGAAAGACAGATGGAACAAGGTGACAAGTGTCTCAGGAGGCAAAATTTCCCAGAAATCCTCAGCAGGCTTTTGCTTGTATCTCAGAAAATGAAGTTCATTTGTAGGTTTGTTGCTTAACTGAGCACAATATTACTCCCAACAAAAACAAAGTTCTGTTGTTAATAAAGACTTAAGTGAGGCTCGGCGCCTATAGCTCAACCGGCTAAGGCGCCAGCCACATACACCTAAGGTGGCGGGTTCGAATCCAGCCCGGGCTTGCCAAACAACAATGACAGCTGCAACCAAAAAATAGCTGGGCGTTGTGGCTGGTGCCTGTGGTCCCAGCTACTTGGGAGGTGGAGGCAGGAGACTCGCTTGAGCCCAGGAGTTGGAGGTTGCTGTGAGCTGTAATGCCACGGCACTCTGCCCAGGGGGACAGCTTGAGGCTCTGTCTCAAAAAAAAAAAAAAAAAACAAAAAAACAAAAAAAGACTTAAGTGAGAACAAACGAATGAAGTTTGTCACGAGCAGCCATTTCTCAAACTGTCATCAAGTAATTCTTATTGTGGTATCTTCCTTTCGGGCCAAGAGCATGAAACTCATTGTCAATCATAGAGAACTACTTGTAACTAAAGTATATGAGATGTTAGGACTTCAGTTTCTCACGCTCAGTCAACACATAGAGCAAAACAGGTACAGTTTAGATATAAGCTGAAGCCATTACACAGACTCTCAAAGGATTTATTTACATATTTCTCGTCCATTGTTTATTAGCTATAATGAACTTGTCTAAGATCATTTTATGACAAGCTTATCTATCTAAAAAATACCTAAAAATAGAATAAAAGTAAAATGTTCGATAAATCAAACCAATTAAGTGCATTACAATTAATATTTATTGTTCAATATAACAAATATAACCATCAGGTACAGCAGAATTTTAAAAGGGTAGTAACAGAAGCAAAAGCAAAATGGTAAGAGAATACAAAGAAAGTGATGGTTCTGATGCCACAGGAAGGGGGGTGGCATGTAGGCCCAGAATGCCGTTCTGATGCGGCAGGTAACTGTCTGGGGGTGGGGAGAGGCCTTGCCATCCAGATGGAGCAGCCTGTTTGGGAAGCAGCGAGTCCCCTGCTGTAGCTGGCAGAGGGCGCAGGCAGAGATCTGGTGCTGCAGCTAGAAATACTGGAGAAGATAAGCCCAGATTCTAGGTTTTATGGCCAAATGTTCCAGGAAGCTACTTCAGGAAGCAACGGAGGACGGAGCACAGGGTTAAGTGAACAGTCTTCTCACCTCTCCCCACCACCTGTTTTACTGGTGCCTGAGCTCCCCCCTCCCTCGTCTCTACCACTAGCCCCCCGCCTTCACCTACTTTCTTGCCATACTTACCAAACTGTAGCTTTTTCAACACATTTTGCCTCTTATCCCTGTGACTTTTTCCTTTGCTTGCTGGGGACACTCACATACTCTCTTCTTCCCCAAACTGGCTTGACTTGATGCGTGAGGCTTAGCTCGGCTGAGAGCATCTGGCATCTCACTCCCTTCATATACAAACTTTGTTGAGTAAACCCCCTGCCCCCAGTCCCCATGACACCCTGTTACAACACCCATAATACTAATGTAATTACTGACTTTTGCCTCTGACCTCCTTGAGGGTGTAAGTACTCAACGCACATTACTACATAAAGTAAGTGCAGCTACTCCTGTAATAAATCTAGAGGCGTGGAACCAAGGAATGAAACGGGAATAAGAAGGTGAAGACAGACAGCAAAGCTCACGTGTGTCACTAACAGGAAAGACCTTGAGGGCCTCACTGAAAACACTCTCACCATAGGAATAATTTGAACAGATTTGGTCATAAGGTTTTCTAACCTACCAAAAATACAAAATGAAAACCTTAAATCATAAAGAAAAAATTCAATCATATTTAGCATTCTGTTAAACAAGATAGAGAAACAGGTACGTGTTCAAGAGATTCTTATCCAAATAAACGTGAGGCTTTAAAGGAGAAGCCCAGGCTCCTGGGTACCCAGGGCTCCAGGTGACTCCACGCACACCTCCCACATCTCAAGAGACTGGGGTCTGACTTCTCAGTTTGCTCTGTGCTAAGTGTCTCACCAATCCAGCAAGGGAGGGGGAAACCATGACAGTTTTCAAGGGCATTCGAGGGTAAAATGGTGACGGTTTATTTTTCCAGTTAGCACAGTATCATCCCATTCCTTTCCCCGGTCCACAGACTCAATCATCTTAACTCTGCCGTGCCCACCAACACACAAACCCACCTCTCGGACTATGCTGTCTCCACAGACGCCTGCTCCTCCACTCATTCAGTCTTCCCTTCATTTGTTTCATAATGTCCCTCCTTCCCTAAAATAATCCTTAACCATACCCTTGTGTCCCGCTTAGAGAGTAAGTTTGTTTACTACTGTTTCCCCGAAAATAAGGCACTGTCTTTATATTTATTTTTTCTCAAGAAGAGAAAAGGGCTTGTTTTCAGGGGATGTCTTCCTCTCCAAGCCGAAATGCAGGGCGTGACTATGCAGATATGCTGCATAGCCACACCCATCACTAGGTCTTATTATGGGGTAGGACTTGTATTTAACAAATGCATAGAAATCCTGCTAGGGCTTATTTTTTGGGTAGGTCTTATTTTCAGGGACACACGGTATCTCATACTAAGTAAAACTAATTGATAAAAACTTTTCAAACCATGTATCATAATTATTTCATCCCCAACTTTGGTATGTCTAAGACAATTATTCCTTCACAAGTCAGCTTTTTCATACCATTTACAATATTAATGTCAATACAGTTCTAGGAAATGTTGAGCTTTCTTTATATTAACTCAAATCCATACAATATTTTAGAGAATTAAATTTAAAAAACACTCTGTTCTTACAAGTCAGTGTTAGATATTTGTCTGCATGACTTTGCTTTTCTCAAGGAGTTTGTCAACATAAACAAACTGGCAAAATATAACAAAATTCTGCAAAAGAGTAAAATTAATAGTAAATGTGCTCAGTGATTAAGAACACTATTAGAAGGGTTTGAAACAGCTTCTAAGGAAAAAAATCTATATATAAGCTTCCTCTGTTTTTCACAGAAAATTCTGTCTGAAAAAATAAAAAGTCTGAGAATAAAAGATCCTAAAACTGCCATATACAGTATTTTTGGTAGTATTTTTTTTATATTCATATAGTATTTCCTGTCACATATGAGATATTGCATTTTGAAAGGCAAAAAAAACTATTATTCTTTTCCCTGGGTATATTCCAAGTAGCTATTATTGTGACTAAAAGCACAAAAACTAGAAGAAACATTCCAATAAAAACTTCTGACTGCAAAGGTCAAACTGTATGAATCTGACATTTCAAACATATTGAAATCAACTAATTTATATTCTCCTGAAATAGCAAAAGCAATGGCTTTTTAAAAATGCCTAATTGCTAGAATCCTGCTATTTAGAGCTGAGAATGGGGGAGAAATAAAGTAAAAACAGGAGATAAGCAATTGTAGTAAAGTATCCTAAATAATAGTATCACATTTTCAAAGGCAAATCACACAGTTTCTCTGCTTTTTGACGCGCTTTTCTGTTTCATCATTTAAGCATCACATTCTCCCCGAGACGAGGAGAATCGACAAGACGCTGCCTAAGGTTTCTTCCTGCTCCCACAGTCCACATGTGGTTCACTGTCCTGCACGTCACAACACCTACCACTTTATATGACTTCCCTAAATAATTTTACACAGGACTTATGGAATCTGAGCTTTACTTTAAAACACAGATCATAACATGTTGAAGAAAAAAATCTAAAATAATCTATATTTTATATCATCTGTGGTACACTATTTAAAGCATATAAAGACAGAATGCTGTAATATATATTAACATGAAAAAGCTGATACCTAAATTTATCAATTGTTAAGCCATAGATTAATTTAGTAAAATTACAGTATAATCAACCTAGTTGACGGCCTATATTTTTAAAAAATCAGTTCCTAGCTAATTTTACAGGTTTACTACTTCAAATGTTTGAAAAGTAAAATATATGAGTATTTCTTCAAAGACAAATCTACATTAGCTCATTTTAAGATCTGTCAGACTTCCAATTAAAATGTATTTCAGCATATCCCAAACACATGCTACATAGGACTATTTAATATAAACAGCATTGGCTACGCATATAATCACAAACAGAAGAAAGTAATTATTCTCTTAAAGAGGCAATAAAATCAATGATTCGTTGGCTAAATTTATATTTACAGCTATTATTTTATCAGTTATTCACACAAATAAGAACTAGGTAGTTCTTATGCCCTAACATAGGCAGAATCCTACCTTGTTCCCTTCTGATTTCTGCCAGAAATATTTATACTTTAAAATTAAAAGAAATGAAGACTATAGAAATTATTCTTCTACCTCTAAAATACAGAAGCATAAAGATCTTTACAATGTGAAAAATACTGTTGCAGTGGCAATATCATAATCTCCCCTTACACCCTGGTACCTTTAAATAATGTCCTTCTAATTTTTGGTTTAAAAACAGTAATAATGAGGCATGTTAATAATCACATCATTTCCTGATCCTTTTCACGTACTGACTGTAATGTATCTTTTCAGATACTGACTAGGACATGAAACTCAAAACTCCTTTTTGTAGCTGTTCTAAAGGTCAGTATTTATGAAAATCTGAGTGCCTTAAAAGTGTTCTGATTGTTCATTCTGCTAATGATCCTACCTTCCTTCACTGTGGCTGCTTTCTGCCTTGATGGTGTCACCAGCTCCTTTACAATCTGCAAGACTTGAATCATTGCTAGTGAACAAGCCAAACACTCCAGCTGCTTCCTCCAGAAATCCAACAGGTTTCATCACCGAGAGCTCATTTCTGCTTTCAGAAAGCTCAAGCACGAACACAGTTCAACTTCAGAGAAATGAATGCTTTGCCTGACTATCCGTGTAGGCTCTGAAGCAGTTAATAAGAAACAACGAAAGGATAGGCTGTATCTTCTGGAAATGATGGATTCAAAGCGATCTCAGCACATGTGAACACACCATCCTCAAAGTCCACAATGTATTACTTTGCAAAGCACTGACTAGTTATAAACAAAGCAAAACAAAATGTAGGTAATCTTCTGTAAATCACTGAGCGAAGTGAAAACACTTTCTCACAAAAGCCATATGACAGAAAAAATAAAGTACTATGCTATAAATTCTCATACAGCGCATCACAGATGCTATGGGCAAGTTTTAAGCAGTCAACCAAAATACACTGCACTGTCGAAAGCCTTAATACTTTTTTCCAATTTCTCAAAAGCCTTATATTTGAAACAGAAAATAAAATGTGGATAAAAATAAAAATCTATCTTGCTAACTCCAAGCTTCCAGATTTGCATGAAAGATGGGATGCCTCAAATACATCCTATAAATTCCTTGTCCTCCTCCACACACACCTCTGACATCCCAGGATATGAATAAAAGGCTCAGTTTGCATGCACACTCGAAACTCCCAAAGGAGTGTGTAAATTCATTGGTCTTAACACCAAGAGACAAGGAGTAGAGAATTTCAATACAAGTATATTTGTTGCTTCTGCCTTATGATCTTTAACAGCCAAATTGCAGCAAATGGTGAATTAATATTTAATACCTTTGTTATGGATTCTATTTATCACAAAGCATCTCTTCTCAAAGTAAACCTACAGAGTTAACTGAAAGAGGAAAATGACATTCCGGTTAATACAGCTAAGTGTTAGGTTTAACAGGCTGATTCTCCAGCAATAATTTGTTCCCCTTACTGTACTGCCAACTTTTCTCTATTTTCTTTCCTTCCCATGAATTATTTTGATTTTTAACATACCACAATCATGAACGCAAGAGCAAATCATTGTTAAAAGCTTATTTGTTATTTTCCCATCCTTCAGTTGAATAACTAAGGTACACAATGAATCAACCAAGGTTAAAAGTAAAACATGGGGTCCAAAACTCAAGAATTCTGCTTTCTCTCCACCAAGCATCCTCTGTAAAATCCTGCAGTTTTAAAATTCAGGGTGAAGGTTTCAGCCCTTCAGCAAAGAGGTGCTGTACACCATGTGCACACATAACATCATAACGGATTTTACACGTGTGTTCCATCAGTGCTACAAGCTCCTGACAGCAAGAAAATACCTGCTAATGGAGGAGAAAATCGGGCAGCTACCCTAACTACCTTTTATCTTTAAAGAACATACTTGCCCTTGCAAATTAAATCAAAGGGAGAGGGTGGCACCTGTGGCTCAAAGGAGTATGGCGCCGGCCCCATATGCCGAAGGTGGCAGGTTCAAACTCAACCCTGGTCAAAAACTGCAAAAATAAATAAATAAATAAATAAATGGGAGAGTTCCAGCAGGTCAAAGACCAAGTTAGAAACCTCAACTCAAAACTGTGGTCTTGAATAACCCTTTGAAGACTGAACAGAGACAAATAAACATGCAAATCAAACTCAAGTTTCCCAATTCTTTCTATCATGCCTCAAAGGCAATTGAGAAGATGGAATAGGTTTAATTATCTACGGTTTTTTCCTTTCCAGTTGTGTTTCCAGCTCTGGAGAAATTACTTCCTCTATTCTAGAAAAGACTTATAAACGGTAAAAAGGAAACCTTCTGTTAGCTTTGCCCACTCCCACTATTTCTCTCCAGGCACAGAAGGGGACAGACAAGACACCGTCCTTTCATCAACTCTTCCCTCCACATCTAACCAGTGAAGACAGGAGTGTCCAAATTCAGGTCTCCCTAAATCTCAATTAACACCATCCTCTATCTCACTGGTGTTACTATTGATTTTGAAAATGAAAATAACATCATCAACCAACTTGAACATACTAGTTCACCACTATCTGCTAAGCAATCAAGAGCTTTTTCTTGTTTCTCTCCTCATTTTTTAATCACCTTCTGCATCGGTAAAAATATATGACCACATACTCTGAGGAAGATAACTGAGCTGTACTCTTAAAAATGTCAAGATCAGGAAAAGACAAAGACAAACTGAGGAAGTGCTGTAGACCGGGGGGAGGAAAGTCAAGATAACCCAAAGCAACACAGATGCCAGTCACTAGTGGACCAGAAAGAGGTGAGGGGAAATACAACGTGTGGGGAGAGCCGGTGACATCTGAGTCTAAGGTACAGGTTAAGTTGATTTCCTGACTACAACCACTGCACTGTGGTTTTGTAAAAGAACATCTTGGATTTGAGGATATAAACCCTAAAGTATTTGTTGTAAATACTTCATTTCACTTTCTAATAGTTCAAGAAAAAAACAATAATGTTAACACAGAATGCAAAAGCAAATGTAGTAAAATGCCAACATTGGGGAAATCTGGATAAGAGAGTGCATGAGAATTGTCTGTGCTATTCTTGCAACATATATATACATATATATATGTGTGTGTGTATATATATTTGAGACAGAGTCTCACTTTGTCACCCTCAGTAGAGTGTTGTGGTATCACAGCTCACAGCAACTTCTAACTTTTGAGCTTAAGAGATTCTCTTGCCTCAGCCTCCCAAGTAGCTGGGACTACAGGCACCCACTACAATGCCTAGCTATTTTTTGTTGCAGTAGCTGGCCTGGGCCGGGTTTAAACCTGGTCCCTCAGTGCTATGGGCACCAAGCCAACATACTCTTAAGTCTAAAAATTATTATTATTATTTTTGAGACAGAGTCTCACTATGTCACCCTCAGCAGAGTACTATGGTATCACAACTCACAGCAACCTCAAACTCTTGGGCTCAAGTGATTCTCCTGCCTCAGTCTCCTAAATAGCTGGGACTACAGGTGCACGCCACAATGCCCAGCTATTTTTTGGTTGTAGTTGTCATTGTTGTTTGGCAGGCCCAGGCTGGGATCAAACCTACCAGCTCCAATGTATGTGGCTAGCACCCTAGCTGCTGAGCTACAGGAGGTGAGCCAAGTCTAAAATTATTTTAAATTAAAAAGTTAAATTCTGACTTTCTCTCTCTACATACACTTATTTATACAGAATATATAAGTATTAATACTGATATATGTTTAAGTCATATGAAATGGTAATTTTAAAGGATGAGATAAATACTGTGGGAGGAATTACATTTGTATATTGGAATATAATTGCATTCAATTACAAATTAATTAAATGTATATATGACTTTCTGTCTCCATTAACTGTGTGTATATATACACATGCATTCTCATCTCTGCTTCTTTCACTCTGTAGATCATTCTGAACCCTTCTGGAATTAAAATTTTGAAGGTACACTTCTATTGTTTATAAGCTACCCAGTTTGTGGTATTTTGTTACAGCAGTCTAAACAAACTAGGACAAACAGTACATCCCATTAGCAAACACTATAGTCAGGGCTTGCCACCCTCTCACACGTCTCCAAGAGCTGGTTATTAAACATTTACCAGCACAATACTGGTACAAGAGAAAAAGTTTTAAGAGCATGTGAGGAGCAATTATATTCATTGTTCAAGGTAAACATTGCACATTGTATATTGAAGCAGTACCCTGAACCCCCATAGATGCATCAATGTACAAAGTTATGATTTAATAAAAAATAATTATTTAAAAAAACAATTATATTGGCTCGGCGCCTGTGGCTCAAGCGGCTAAGGCGCCAGCCACATACACCTAAGG
>NW_003852414.1:20127220-20151173 GCF_000181295.1 Otolemur garnettii | reverse complement strand
TCAAAAAAAAAAAAAAATTCTATTGATTCAACAAGCATTCACTGAGTACTTACTATGTGCTAGGTAGACATCGAGAGTTGCAGCCTTAAGGTGCTCGCACCCAAGAAGAATGTGATGAGTGGCACAACAGTGCTAAAACCAATCTCGAGTTGGCAATGAAGGTTTCAGCACAGAATCAGGGAATGCATAGGAAAAAGTAACATAAGCATACCATATGGAAAAATCTTTCAAACCACAAATTGATAATCACTTCCCTGTCTAAAACCTAATGGTTTCCCATTTGCACACAGGTCAGTCCAAACTCCTTAACACAGATCTGGCATTGTTTGTAACTTACTCCCAATCTACTGCTATAGACATATCTCCTTGCCAGTACTCCTTTAGTCCCACCCAGTGGACACATGATACCCTCTCCACTCCCTGAATACACTGCCCTGCCTACAGGGTACACCCTGTGTCCTCTGCCTGCAGGGACCTCCCCATTTCTCTACTCAGATTTTCAAGATCTACTTTTTAACATCTCCTTAAAGATGTCTTCCCAATTTTCTCAGGACATTAATTAGCTGTTCCCTCTCTCCTCACACCTACAACATCCTATATATACCCTATACATACTCTCTATCAGAGTACCTCTCCCAATGTTTTTTTTTTTTTTTTTTTTGTGAGACAGAGTCTTGCTTTGTCACCCTGAGTAGAGTATTGTGGCATCATAGCTAATAGAACCTCAAACTCTTGGGCTCAAGTGATCCTCCTGCCTCAGCCTCATGAGTAGCTAGGACTATAGGTGCGCATCACAATACCCAGCTAGTTTTAGGATGGGGTCTTACTCTAGCTCAGGCTGGTCTTGAACTCCTGAGCTCAAGCAATCCACCCACCTCAGCCTCCCAGAGCTCTGGGATTACAGACGAATACTAAACCTGGCCATGTTTACTATTTTTTTTTTCATGTTTAGTATTTTTTATAAGAGGAATTTACCTTTTGGTTTAAAAAAAAAAAAGTCCCTATCACCTCACTAAAGATACATAGATGGCAAGTAAGATTATAAAAAGATGCTCCACATCTTATGTCATCAGGGAAATACAAATTAAAACTATGAGATACTACTACACAACTACAAATGGCTAAAATCCAAAGCCCTGACAATCCCAAACGCTGGTGAAGCTGTAGAACAACAGAAACTCTAGGTCACTACTAGTGGAATACAGTTTGGCAATTTCCTACAAAACTAAACATATTCTCACCACGTGATCCAGCAATCACACTCTTTGTTATTTACTCAAATGAGTTGGAAAACTTATGTTCACATATAATCCTGCACACTAATGTCTACAGTGGCTTTGTTTACAACTGCCAAAAGTTAGAAGCAACCAAGACGTCACTCAATAGGTGAAAGGGTAACTGAATCGTGGTGCAGCATACCACGGTACGCATACCACGGAACACATACCACGGAACACCGTTCAACAACCAAAGGAAATGAGCTATCGAGCCACAAAAGCACACGGGTGAGCCTTAAATGTATATTGCCAAGTAAAAGAAGCCAATCTGAAAAGGCCACATACTCTATGATCCCAACTACATGACATTCTGGAAAACTCACCACTGTGGAGACAGTAAAATAATCAGTGGTGGTCAGGGCTCTGAGAAGAGGAAGTGAGGGATGAACTGGAGGAGCACAGGAGATTTTTAGGGCAGTGAAAATATTCTGCATGATACTGTAATGATGGGTGTCATTATACACTTGTTAAAACCCACGTAACTGTATAACATAAAGAGTGAACCCTAATATAAGCTGTGGAGTTTAGTTAACAATAACACATCAGAACATCAGAATCAGGACACTGAAAGTAACGAACGTATCACACTAATGTGAGATGATCACAATAGGAGAAAATGGTTTGGAGAAAGAGTGTAAGGGGGTACAAGGGAACTCTTTTAGTTCAATTTTTCCATAAACATAGCATTGTTCTAAAACATAAAGTACTTTTTAAAAATCTATATCATACTCTGATTCAGACTTTATCTGAAATAATGCAAAGGTAAATCCAAAATGTTCAGCATTTAACTGGAGAGAAAGTAACTTAAAACAAAAATAATCCAATTTGTAATTGCCAAGTCATGGAACCAACCCTAATATCCATCCACCCATGAATGAATTAGCAAACTGTGGTATATGTACACCATGGAATGCTATTTAACCATAAGAAATGATGGAGACTTTACATCTTTTATATTTACCTGGATGGAACTAAAACACATTCCCCTTAGTAAAGCATCTCAAGAATGAAAAAATAAAAAATAACCAATATACTCAATCCTAATATGAAACCAATACATGCTCATAATGAACGATAGAACACAAAAAATACTCTAGTGAGGGGGAGGAGGAAGGGCATATGGCAGGATCTCACCTACTGTGCACAAGGTGAGGGCATTCAGCACACCCCTTGAATGAAAGGCTCTTCTACAACTTGAACTTTACCTTGGTGAGAAGTGAGAATGCTATAACCTAAAAATTTATACCCTCATATTAATTTGAAATTACAAAAATAAAGTAAAAAATAAAAAAGTATTGCCCATACACAGTAGTGACCCAGTATAGCTTAGTGGACAAGAAATACTGCTGTTACCCCTGAGACAGTCTCACTTTATTGCCCTCAGTAGAGTGCTGTAGTGTCACAGCTCACAGCAACTTCCAACTCCTGGGCTTAGGCAATTCTCTTGCCTCAGCCTCCCGAGTTCTGACTGGGAGTACAGGTGCCCACCACAACGTCGAGCTATTTTTTTGTTGCAGTTTGGCCAGGGACGGGTTCGAACCCACCACCCTCAGAATATGGGGCCGGGGCCCTACTCACTGAGCCACAGGTACCACCCGAGCTAGTTTCTTTTTATCAACAGAGAAAGTCTTACCTCCATCTCGCTCCATACATTTGTATTTGTTATACAGGGCCACCCCCAAACCGCTCTTTTTCGGCTAACACCAAACTGCTGACTGACTTCTCCTCCCCATGTAGCCTGCCCAGAACCAGATGCTGTGTGTGAGAGAACAAGCACCAGACAACCAGGCGGAGAGAGGAACCCAGTGCTGGAAATGCATCACCACCTGCTCTGTGCCCACGTGGACATTCCAACTTCTCCATCTACCTTTTCCAGAAGAAAACACTAGGCAAAAATTAACTTCTTTCAGATGAAAAGATTTCAATAGCAGGAAGTGACCAACAGCAAATCACATAAAGAACAACAGCCAGGCAGAGGCAAGAAATGTGTTCCCGACTCTCCTCACTGGCAGTCAGGAAGAATAAGACTGAGTGTGGTCCCATTTGCATTCCGTCTCATTCACACAACAAAACCACAAATGAGCTCACTGGAGCGTCTGCTTGGCCTACCTGGAAAAAGAATCACCATATAATTCCAAAGCAAAATTATGTCACTATTCATAGCAAATAATACTGTAAGTAATTCAAACCAACACCCTAGAATCGTAACAAATTATAAAATAATTTAATAGGTCTCTATTTTCTTCTTTCTGTCAGTTTGCATCTTTTCTTTTTTTCAATATATATATATTTTTTTTTTTGCAGTTTTTGGCCGGGGCTGGGTTTGAACCACCACCTCCAGCATCTGGGGCCGGCGCCCTACTCCTTTGAGCCACAGGCGCCGTCCATCAGTATGCATCTTCAGTAATTTTTATCACAAGCGGAGAACTGAAACATCTGATTTAGATACCACAGGTTTCTCTTTTTAATTTCTTAGCTCCCAAAAGAAACATGTTATGTCTCAGCCGTGGACAGGAAATCCTATTTCAGTCGCAGAAACCTTTCTCTCTGGATACTTCTGATAGGCATTTTCCTTATTGTTTGAATGGTGAGAGATTGTTAGACACACTACGAGTTTGCAACTTTCTAAGCAGGTGAGTTTGGATATAGATAAGTCAGAATAATGAGCCAACTACTGTTAATCTCTTTAATACTAAAAATAAATTACTATTTCAGGAAAAAAATAATTTTTATCCAAAAAATGCATGTTCACTGTGGAAAAACAAGAATCCAAAAGTTAAAATAAAAATATCTCCTGGGCCCCCCCCCCACAGGAATAAGCACTTACAACAACCTTTTAGACTTACCTGTATACTTTTTTGTTATTGATTATACAAAATGAGGTGATATTACGCATATTCTTTTGGAATTAATGTGTTTTCACACTTCCAAATATTCCATCGACATCTTTTTTATGCAATAAACAAGGACAGGGATATCGGCACTGTGTTCTGTGTTTACACATTCTTTTGGTCATGTGAATAACAACCCAGCATCTTTTCATTCTTGGCAATGATTCCGTTTTTTTTTTTCCCCCACTTTTCAGAAAACATTTTTGGCTTTCCTGGAAATAACAATTTAGAGTTAAACTTCTGTCATTCTTTTCAGAACATGTAGATAAATGAGATGAAAAAAATGTGAGAGGCCATACTTGTCACAAAAATAATCTGCAAATATTCAAAATGTCCACTGGTTTGCATAAAGAAAGAGACTACAGGATATTAAATTATAAACCCTTTTCTAACTGGCCTCTGCTTGGGGGTTCATAAGTCAGTTAATAGACTTCATATCTTTGTCCTTCTACTTATATCATAAAGGTAGGATATAATCACTTTGTTATAGAATTCTGAAAACTGATCTCTACAAACTCAATAATATACAATACAGCATAAGTTGACTATAAAAAATAAAAACTGTTGACTTTTTCTTGATATCTTTTTCTATACCTAAAATCTATAATATTTTCTGTTCAAATAACATTCAGATGTTTTTATAGCCAATCATAATTCATACTGGTTATTTAAAAATTAATAGCCTCACATCTGTAATCCAAGCACTTTGGGAGGTGAAGTGGGAGGACAGCTTGAGCCCAAGACTTTGAGGTCATGGTGAACTATGATGACACCACTGGACACTACCCAGGGTGACAGAGCAAGACACTGTCTCAAAATAAAGACCAGACAGCACAACATACCAAGAGTCCATCTATACAAAAATCTGAAAAATTAGCCAGGTGTGGTAGTGCATACCTATAGTCCCGGCTACTTAGGAAGCTCAGGGAGGAGGACCACTTGAGTCTAAGAGTTTAAGACTATAATGAACTGTGATGATGCCTCTGCACTCCAGCCTAAGCATCTAAGCAAGACCCTGTTTCAAAAAAATAAACAAAAAAAAAGTTAAAAGTCAAAAGTTAATCAACTATCTTCAAAGATTTATTTTTTTTTTTACAGAAAAGGTAAAATCAAAAAAGATATTAGGTAAAATATCCTGAACTTGTCAGTTGTGGAACAAGCCACAGAATATGTGTTTGTAGATGACAATACTATCCTTCTCTCATATAATCTCAGGGTAGATTAGATGATGGTAATTGTTCATGAAAAGAACCTGTAATAATGGAATTAAGTTAGCAGTTCTTTGAAAGACAATCTTTAAAAAGTATCTTATCATCAGGCATGGTGGCTCACACCCATAATCCCAGCACTCCGAGAGGCCAGGGCCAGGGGATTGCTTGAGCTCAGGAGTTTGAGACCAGCCTGAGCAAGATTAAGACCCCATCTCTACTAAAAACAGAAAACTAGGCTCGGCGCCTGTAGCACAGTGGTTACGGCACCAGCCACATACACCAAGGCTGATGGGTTTGAACCCAGCCCAGGTGAGCTAAACAACGACAACTGCAACAAAAAAATAGCCAGGCATTGTGGCAGTCACCTGTAGTCCCAAGCTACTTGGGAGGTTAAGGCTAGAGAATAGCTTAACCCCAAGAGTTGGAAGTTGCTGTAAGCTATGATGCCACTCAAAAATAAATAAACAAACAAACAAACAAATAAATAGAAAACTAGTGGGGCTTATGGTGGGTGCCTGTAGTCCCAGCTACTCAGACAGCTGAGGCAAGAGGATCACTTGAGCCCAAGAGTTTGAAGTTGCTGTGAGCTATGATGATGCCATGGCATTGAACCCCAGGGTGACAGAGGAAGACACTGTCTCTTTTTTATCAAGGTACAATTCATTTTGCTTATAAAAAGCAGGTAAGAAACTTCTCATCAACTCTGTAGCTCAGCAGACATTGTCATAAATGTGTGCGAAAGTTAAGTTTCACAAACAGGGAAAATAAAAAAATATTATCCCAATTTATATTCACAACATTGAGAAATTCTTACTCCACACCAATGAAGGCAGGGGAGAGGGTGGAAGGGACATGAATAAACAAATGGCCCCTGCCCCCCCATTGGTATACAACGGTTTAAAGGCAATAAAATTCTGTTCATTCATACAAGATTTCTCATGTACCTAGAATACAAGCAGTACCATGACAAGTGCTGTATTACAGGGGTGATCAACATCCTTCCATTCTACTAATAGAAATTAGCATTAAACACATAATTATAAAATTAATCACTGAATTACAACTACTGAGATGACTATTCTAAGTACAGCATGACAGGAGAGTTGTGCCCTTAAAGTAGTAAAACAGTAGGAATTAAAGTCTGTATATAGTGTTTCTATAACTGAACAATTCTAATTCCCAAATTATTACATTTTGAATTTCTAAAGGAAGCCTCCTTTTGTGCAGAACTGATCTTTCTTTCCACTTTCCGAAGCCACATGCAAATGAACACACAGATACAGAAGGAAGAGACCTTCCGGTCACAAGGAGGAAATTTCAATATAACTTCATTTTCAAAGTCAAGAACTCAAAAAAACAGGGCATTCAGGCTTAGACACTCCAGATTCCAACAAAGCTATCAAACAACATTGGTTTGTAAAAATTTATTACCATAAAAAAATACTAAAAAGCATTTAAGGTCTGTGTTTATAGCCCTGGAATAAATCTTAATTCAATACAACGTCACATTTAAGATAAACTATTCATATGCACACCATATCACATTAATTACATCAGGCAGGGAAGACGCCGCCAACAGTGTCCTTGACAAAATAGTACATCCGGCAAAACTTGCCGTTGGTATTTATTATTCTCTACTCTTCCTCCCTTTCTGAAACCTTTTTCTTCCTCTGCCTTTTCTTTATCTCTCCTCTGACCATCAAAAAATGATTCATGTCACAAAAAAATACATAACATTCCAATAAATATTTAAAAGCTACACTGCTTCGCAATAAATTTTTTGAGCTGCAAAAACAGCATCTAATGTTAAAATCTGAGATTTCTCAATAATCAGTTTGGAAGATTATTTTAGAAGGATATGGCATAAGGGAAAATGTAAACAATGGCCATGTGAAAAAAGTTATCTTATATAACAAGGAGACTCTACCAACACTAGGAGACTACTAACAACAACAACAAAAAAATAGTGTCAGGGAGGATGTGGAGACAAAGGAAACTGAGCAGTGTAAACTGGGGCAGCCGCTGCAGTCTTCTCCCACAAGAAGACTATCTATGGCCTCTCCCCACAAGATTAAAAACAGAACTACTACTGATCCGGCAATTCCACTTCTAGGTGTGGAACCAGAACTTTCAAAGTAGGATTCCAGGGCGGCGCCTGTGGCTCAAAGGAGTTGGGCGCCAGCCCCATATACCAGAAGTAGTGGGTTCAAACTCAGACTTGGCCAAAAAATGCTTCCAAAAAAAAAAGGAAGTAGGATTCCATAGGCTAGCATGGGGGCTCTAACCTCTAATCCTAGCACTCTGGGAAGCCGAGGCAGGCAGATTGCCTGAGCTCACAGGTTCAAGACCGATCTGAGATAGAGCAAGACCCCATCTCTAAAAGCCTTGTGGCGGGCACCTGTAGTTCCAGCTACTTTGGAGGCTGAGGCAAGAGGATCACTTGAGTCCAAGAGTTTGAGGCCGCTCTGAGTTGTGATGCCATGGCACTCTATTGAGGGCAACAAAGTGAGACTCTGTTAAAGAAACAAACAAACAAAGAAAGTAGGGTTCCAATGACATATCTGTACATACACATCCATAACATTCATAGCTGCGTTAACTCATGATCACCGAAAGGTGGGAGCAACCCAGCGGCATCAACAGGTGAACAGACAAACAAAGTGTGGTCTGAGGAATGGACAAGGACAGGACATTAGTCAGCTTCAAAAAGAAAGGAGATTCTGACACACGCTACGATCCCGTGGACCGTGAAGACATCGTGCTAAGTTAAAGACGCCAGTTACAGAAAGATAATAGTGTGTGATTCCACCTCTGTGAGGCACCTACAACAGCCAAAGGTGATGAGGAAATGCAGCTGGTGTTTGACGGCCACAGTCTCTCCAGTTTTGCATGATGAAAAGCTTTGAGCTGGCTGCACAAAATGTAACCATACTTACTGAACGATACACTTAAACAGTTAAGACAGTAAATGGCACATGTGAATATCTTATCACAATTTTTTTAAAAAGTTATCCTGTCTAGAAATCAAATAATGCAACTGAAAGCTAGTTCATAATGTCTCTGAAGCCCACTAGGGTGCATCTTTCCAAGAAAGGCAAAAGACATACGCAAAAGAATTTCAATACTTTAATTCCAGTTTAATGGAAAAAGGGCAAATTCATCAGTGACATTGTAATCATTCCTTAATCATTTTTTTAAAAACCAAACCAACTTAAGTGACAAAAGCATAGGGAAATGGTCAAATAAATGATGATGCATCATTACATGTAAAGAACGATAACTAAGAATTCCAATTATGAAGACAATTGCAGAAATACGTTTTAAACACAATTCAATGTTAGAAATCCAAGTATAAAATTACATGTACACCACGAGTGTGTTTACACAAAAACACACTCTCTGAACACTCTAAGTCCATATACAAGAAAAGCAAAATGGCTGTGAGCTATGACACCATGGCACTGTACCCAGGGCACAGAACGAGACTCTGTCTCAAAAATAATAAATAAAATAAAATAAAATAATAGCAAAAGGGGGCAGGGAAAATGAAAATAGATACATTTAAAGGAAATTAAAGGATAAAATGGAGGCAAGAGTGGAATGTTTATCTAAACCAAACTTATAAACTTAATCTCCTCCAGCATCACTTCTGCCAACAGTGAATTTGTCGAGATCTTTTTTTTTGTTTTTGTTTTTGCTTTGAAATAGAGTCTCACTATGTTGCCCTGGGTGGAGTTCTGTAGCATCACAGCTCACAGCAACCTCCAACTTCTGGACTTAGGCAATTCTCTTACCTCAGCTTCCCAAGTAGCTGGGACAACAGGTGCCCACCACAACGCCCGGTTATTTTTGTTGTTGTTGTTGTTATAGTTTCATTGTTGTTTAGCAAGCCGGGGCCAGGTTGGAACCCGCCAGCCCCTGTATATATGGCTGCAGCCCTAACCACTGAGCTACGGGCGCCCGCCAGTGCCCTGAATTCTGCACACCAGCCTCTCAGAGCCAGATCTTCGTGGACATGGCTCCCTCTGTTTACAACACTCTCCCTGTCTTCTCTGTCACCTCTCAGGTAGAGTAACATTTCCTGAAAGTGGTCTTCCACCTTCCACCGCCCTGAGGACAGAGGTTCCCCTGCTCCTGCAGACTCCCCGTCCTCTTCTGTCCTGGTAATGCTGTGCTCCTGTTTAACATCTCTCTTCTCCTCTAACTGACTACAGAGCCAAAGCCAGGTCGGCCTCATTCCCCCCCAGGGCCAACACGACAGCAGTGCACATGCAGGGCTCGTTAAGTGCCTGTTTATTCTGAAGACACAGCATCATTATTATTATGTTGTCCCGTAAATTATATGTTGTTATATGTCCCAAAATTATAATGTTCTCCCATAAAGTTTATTATAAAATCGTAGATTCAAACACCATGACTCCTGAAATATTTTACGAAATTAATTTATAGTATCATGTCTCAAAGTTGTCTAACTTTTGCAATATTCCAAGTGAATTGTCCAGCTTTCACTATACCTTGCTATTATTAAACTTTCAACAGTCATAACTATAGATGGTGTCCTGACATTCCATATTAAAGTCTAATATGACCCATAAATCTCTAAACCCTAATGAGAATCCGTCTTGATGTGTTCATCTATTCTATTTTTGGCTAAAGAAAATTTATCAGGACAAAGACAAAGAGGCCCCAGGTTGAGAGAACGGCTAATCTTCAGTGAAGAAACCTCAATTTATATATGAACAGCTGCAGCTGTTTTACTGCTAGACAACAATTAAAATTCCTGCTAGACCTTTACCTTCACAGTGTTTGTTCAGTAACATCTTGAGATTCTGTCAACATAATTCAAAATGGGAATTCTGTTTATAGGAATCTCTTTGGTAAAAGCCAAATGTCTCTTTTCAAGGTCATCTCACATTCTAGAAAACATTTCATGGCTATTTTCCTCAAGCCTTGTAATAAACATGGAACAGAAACTAGTGCTGAACAACAAATCCTGTACTTATGCAAGAGATTTGAATTCTATTTCAATTAAAGAAGAAGTTGGAAATTTTTCTATCAAGGAGCTGAACAAGAAGGAAATCTAGAGATCACCAAGCTGTCTGCCTTTCTCAGCACCGCAGGCCGTCTACCTGACAGAGTGCCCCCAAACCAGTCACACCTGTTAGGTCGAGCCCCTCAGACATCGTCCATAAAAGAACCGGTTTGTGGTCTCCCACACCGTTGATGCCATGAAAGATAAAGAAAACCTGAGGACTTACTTCAGCTCAGAAGAGACTAAAGAGACTCTAGCAGACGCAGCCAGCATGTACTAACGCTCAGGGGCATCCTGCACCGAGGGAGTCAATGCTATCCAAGGGCAGCAAGGGGAAACTGCCTGGGTTGGAAGAAGGATCATCTACTAGATAAGCCTGACCATTTTTACAATGGTTACACAAGAGCACAGCCTTGTTTTTCAGAACTACACGCTGAAGTATAAATGAGTACAGGAACATGGGATATGCAGCCGACTCCCAAGTGGTTCAAAAATAAATAAGTGATACGTGTTTTTTAAAAATAAATTTTCAGAAATAAAATTTAAAAATTAAGAAGTGGTCCTACTGAAAAAGTAAAGTTGGACTTCTCAGCAAGGAGACAGATGTTAAAATTTCACACACCAATGCAAGAAAAAAAATTAGGAAGGAAATCTCTGTGGACCTCGACGTTATCTTCCACCAGACTGCAGCTCAATGCTGAGCTAGAAGCTCTGGGGCCCACCAATTTTCATACCATATTTTAGGAGAAAGGAGCAATAACTCCATTTTTATAGTAATACACAACAAATATTTTAAAGTAGCTTTTGGAATCATTTGGGAACCAAATCCCTCTTAACAAAATCAGTTTGGGTACCTAGAAAGTAGGGGTGAAGTTTTTCTCATGCTCAATGGAAAGTTCCCCTTATATATGAGTGTGCTGCGTATACCTACAGGTGTACCGTAAAGTCACAAAGTTTTCATAAAAGGTCTAAGACTCATTTTTAAAAATCACAGCGGCTCTACTAACTACGCGTGCGGCCACCTTGGCGAAGCTGTGTACAACCTCCAGGGCAGTGGGAAAGCACCGTTCCTCATCCAAAGGAGAGACTTGGTGGCAATGAAGACGATGTCCCTTAGACAGGAGGAAGTGATCTTCCGTACAGCTGCCAGGGTACTTCTGCCACCAGAAACATTTTTATATTAAAGCATGTCAATTATATATATCATAGTGGTCATAATATAGCAGTCTGAACATAGCTTGGAAACTTGTTGAATTTGTTGTTAAAGCAACAACTTCAAGAAGGTTTGATAATAAAATCTGAATTCCTTTGTTCCATAATTGTTGCAAGGACACATGGTCACAATGCTTTTCTAACACTGGTCATACCTAATTCCTCTCCTCCTAATCCAGAACCCCTCACAAGTCACCTACATCTGTGTATCACAGAAAGACAGTAACATAAAATTATTACCTAAGGAAAATACACAAGATCAACTGTTGTAATTTACATAAAAACTTAATACATGTATACATGTTTGCTTTTACAAATCTCTTTCAAGTTATAATGAAGAAAACATATTCCCTCTTACCTTGCAGCTATGAGAATAGAACAAGATTAACCAGTGAAGGCGATTAAACACAGTGCTTTAGTGCTTTACCACTCTGTGTCAAAACTTTTACTAACAGATCCTATAAATTCCATTTCTATTCCATTCTTCTAAAATCTGAAATAGGCAACTGTATTTTTAAAAAGCCATTGTGATTCCAAATGCCTCACAGTTTACTATAAATGTTAATGAATATCTTTCAGTTTCTGACTATAATCTTTTTACATTTTATTGTTTAAACTTTTAACGTTTAACATCCGAATGCTACAAATAAATGTGTCCCAGGGAAATCAAACTGGTGCCACTCCAGGACACTTAAGCAATGTCACAAGAAGTCAGTTTGTGAGTTCAAGGGGAAAAGACAGCACTTAACCACTAACAGTGTGCAGGGCAGGCCTCTCTCCACGTGAGTAGGAGATAACCCACAGGAGCAGCTCTCCTTTTCACTTGACCTCCTAACTTCTGGCCATAATCATGACACAAACACATACTACATTTCTGGGGTTTTTGTTTAAAAAAAACGAATACATAGTTCACTGCCTAAAGTAAGAGTGGGAGACTGGAGTAAGGGGAGGACCTGGGGAGATGTTTCCACTCTATTCCTGACCTTTCTGATCCACAGCTTTGAAGAGAATTACTCTTCAGTTACCTTATCTACCTCCAAAAAAGAAAAAACGGAAGATAATACCAAAATGCTGTTTTTGATCAATTTTCAGGAGGAAAGACAGAGGCACAGAAATTTTTAGTACCAATTTCACACTATGGGAAATGAAGAGACACCAGTACATGACATCCGCCATATACATCGACAGGCTCCAATTCCCTCAGTAGAGATGTCTGTTTGTGTTTAATGACAACGTACAGCTGTCCAGACACTATTAAAAAAAATTAGATGTTAATTATGTATAAATGTATTCATTACAGACCATATAACAAGTATCACTCACTAAGCTGGGCTTTCCTCTATGTCTTTTGATAAATGAGAAATAATACTTTCTTATAGAAAATATTCATACTTTCGTATAGAAATCCAGTTGTACAAAAGCTAATGTAAAAGAGATATAGAATTTTTCCCAACTAGAACATTAGTTCTAACAACACAGATTCAAGAAAAGACTACAAAAATCAAACTTTTTTCTGAAATTACTGAATGAGATAATAAGATGAATAAATGAGAATATTAATTTAAAATATGTTCTTCTCTGAACTCTGGTTGACTGGAGAACAAGCAAAATCAACCAAAGAACATTTGCAACAATGGTACTTTTGAAATTCCAACCCAGAACAACACAAGTAGCATCAAACCCTGAAAACTGTGTTTTCTTAATCTAGCGCACCTTGTAACTAAGAGGGCAGGGCTTTTTTATCCAATAGATGTGCTCCTGTAAGGCAAAACTGGAAATGAAAATCTTCTGATTTAATGGTAAATTTTAGAATTAGAAGGTGGCTTCCAGGTGATCTACTCCAGTCCCCACATTTACAAATGAGTAAAGGGGATGGCAGAGGACGTGGAGGGGTAGGGGGTTGCTCAGAGAGGTTAAAGAAGTCCAACCATTTGTTTTTGTTTTTTGTTTTTTTTGAGACAGAGTTTCACATACCGTGTTTCCCCCAAAATAAGATCTACCCCCAAAATAAGCCCTAGCGGGATTTCCAAGCATTTGTTAAATATAAGCCCTACCCTGATAATAAGACCTAGTGATGGGCATGCATTTCCCCCTGCATTTCGGCACAGAGAGGAAGACATCCCCTGAAAATAAGCCCTTCTGTGTCTTCCTGAGAAAAAACAAATATAAGACAGTGTCTTATTTTCGGGGAAACACAGTATTAAACCTCAGTAGAGTGCCGTAGTGTCAGAGCTCACAGCAACCTCCAACTCCTTGGGCTTAGGCGATTCTTTTGCCTCAGACTCCCAAGCAGCTGGGACTACAGGTGCCCACCAGAACGCCCAGCCATTTTTTTGTTGCAGTTCAGCCAGAGCTGGGTTTGAACCCGCCACCCTCAATATATGGGGCTGGCGCCTGACCCATTGAGCCACAGCCATGGTTAGTTAGCAACAAAGCCAGGATTCCCACCCAGGCTCTGGGCATCAGGAACTCAAAGAGGACTGCCACTGGGAATCCCACTGCTTTCAGAACGGGACTTTAACCTAGGCTCCAGGTGTCTGGGACTTAGGACTGCCACTGTAAACCACACTGCTCTCAGAATGGGACTTCAAAGAATTCCCTTAAGAATGAATTATCTGGCTCGGTGCCTATGGCTCAAGTGGCTAAGGCGCCAGCCACATACACCTAAGGTGATGGGTTCAAATCCAGCCTGGCCCGCCAAACAACAATGACGGCTGCAACCAAAAAATGGCCGGGCGTTGTGGTGGGCGCCTGTGGTCCCAGCTACTTGGGAGGCGGAGGCAGGAGACTCGCTTGAGCCCAGGAGTTGGAGGTTGCTGTGAGCTATGCCACGGCACTCTGCCCAGGGGGACAGCTTGAGGCTCTGTCTCCAAAAAAAAAATAAAAAGAATGAATTATCTTCAAACTAGTCTAAAAAAAGCCATTTGGAGCACATTGGTTTGTGTTGTAATAAAAACTTTCAATTGAAGTTGATTTATATACAAAATTTATCTGTATTATGCAATATATTATATATCTAAAAGAAAATTTTAATGACAAGACTACAAAATCTAGATACAAGGTAGCTTTTGAAGAATAATAATAGTACATATGTTATTTGAAATTTTAGGATTTAATTTTCTTAATGTAATTAAGAAGCTTTCTAAGCCTATACTACTATACTACTACTATAGCGTATTACATTTATGCAAAAAATTTAAATGACTTTTAATAAAATAAAATCAGATTTTCACTGAAAATGTTTTCGTTAGTCACAAATCAATTTCTTTTAACTGACTGAGGTGGGAGGGGAGAGCAAGACAGAGAGAACCAAGTGGATAAAGCAAAAATAACTAGTAAATCTGGGCAAAAGGTATGAGAGTTTGGGGTACCACTTTTACAACTTTTCCTGTTGTAAGTTTGAAAAAAAAAATCAAATGAAGTGGACACAAAAAAATGTAAAAGATTTTAAAACACTGAGTATACTCAAGAAATACTATAGTAAATTCATATCTAATTTCCCATAGTGTCAAACTAAGAATTACTCACTTTTCTGCACAAGTAGTTGAAAAAAATAAATTAGCTAATAGCCTAGTATATTCCATTTTAAACAGCATTAATACAATGAAGAGCAGTAAATTAAGAAACACATTGCACACATCTTCTGAGAGGCGAGCTTTAATGGCATCAAGGTTTGCTGGCATCCTGTGCCACCTTCCTCTGCAGTGATGGCTGCACAGCTCTGCAAGTCACACTGGGCGTTTCTCAGTAGGGACTGCTGAACACTCCACCCAGCCCTGCCCACTAAAAACCAGCAGGTCCTTCCAGTAACTGCCAAACACAGAGTCTCTGCATATTTCCAAATTCCTCTCCCCACATAAGGAATCACTGAAGTGACCTTAAAAAGTCATTTCTTTATTTAGGCCAAAGGGCAGAATCCAACACTCCAACACAATAGACTCTCCTGGACTGCCCAGCTGGGGGAAGAGAACTGACACCCAGAAAGACTCTCAGGAAACATGTCATCTGCTTAGTTACAGAGCAACAGTCCCTGAAGAAAGTGAAGGAAAATACAAGAGATTAAACTAGAGCAAATAGGCTTTTTTTTTTTTTAACTTAAAGATTTGGAAGAGAAACATATTTTGGTGCTTTCTGGCTTTTTTCTTTAACACAGTCCACCAAAATATTCATTATTTTAGCATGACAATGTCTTTCACCCAAACTGCTCTCGTTATAATCTCTGTTAAAAATCTAAGAGATCCCTTTCAAATTACAGCCACGGTTTGAGTCGGACAACTTTACTTCATCTTTGGCACTGTCCGTGGAAACAAAATGGGCAAAACTGATCAATGTTAAACACTGCAAAATACATGAATACAGAAAAACAAGGACAGTTAAGTACTCAGACTCAAAAGGCTTTTCAGAACTATAACAGAGGTAACAATCCACAATGAAACACACATCACAACTGCACCATATGATGCATTTGCCAGAAAATAAATACTCGGCCTCAGAATTTGATAGAATGGATACCAGCCAGAATAAAAGCTGAAAACACCATAAAGCATGTAACAAATTCTAGGCCTTACAGTTGGGACATCCCAACTACTGTGTCAAGACTGCAGAGGTGTGTGGAGAAGCTGACCCCTCGGCTTCCAGAGCAGTCAGGGCATGTGGCACCCTGGCCTGAGGTACAGCAGCCATCTGCCCCTATGCTGTGCCACTATTACCAGCTCTCGTGCTTCATGACGTGGAAGTGGTTGAGAAATACTGCAGATAAATCCACCCAGACATAAAAGTATCTCATCTTTCCTTTAATCTCTAGAGAAGCATTGAAAACAAGTAAACAAAAAACGTTAGTTAAGATATCATTCTCACCCAAATCTAAGTTTGGAAATCCTATATAGGCTTTAATGACATATATTTCTATTTTTTAACCTGTACCATGCTTCCATAATTGCTCTTTTCAAAAGCAGGAATTCTGACTTACTCAGTTCCCACTTTGGGGGAGACTTACAACCCCCTAGAAACTGCGGCAGAAGGTAAGCCGCTGTAAGACTCCCTAACCTCTCCTTATAGTGGCTATTCAACAACAGTTGCTTTTGGTAGAGAAAACTGTCAAATTGGCAAGAAAAAGAAACATAACTCAGTCTTATGCAAAGGAAGCTTGAATAGAATGGAAAACTAAGGACAAAGCTAGAGAAAGCAAATGCTGCTTGTGTAACCAATTTTTTAAACTGATCACTAACAAAAACAGTAATTTTTCCAAAATAAAATCTTAAGTTGCTCCCACGTTGAAATCCCTTATTAGTTCCGTAAGCCCTACAGGATCAAATGTAAGTGCTCTGGAGCCTGATTTCACCACTCCAGCTTTATACCCTCCCTTCCCGTCACCTCCTCTGCCTCTGGAATGTCCAGCAGTCAGACCTTCTTGCCATCCTCACCGTCCCCACATACCAAGTTCCACCAACCTGCATGCTTTAACCTGGGCCACGCTCTATACAAACACACACTATTCTCATGGGAACAGCTCAAATGTCACTCATAATACTGCCTAGAACAACTACCACATACTAAGGACATGACTTAGGAACACCCAAAGCTGTGCAGTATTTATTCAGCACCTATTCAGTGCCAGGGCCACCATTTGACACTAGGAATAAAATAGTCTTTGCCCTCGAGGAGCACACAGAGTTGAGAAAGGTACAAATAAACAGATGATGTGAATACAGCTTGTGGGGCCCAGAAGGAGGCAGGCAGAACGCTATGGAGAAGCAGCACTTGGGGTCACCTCACAAGGGAAGTGCGCTGTGGGTGACACACAGCAGCTCAAGGAACTAGGACACTGAGTAGAAGCTGATTTTTAAAAAAGCATCTTAAATGTGAAGTAAAGAGTTTGGACTTTATCCTAAGACCAGCGGTTAAACCCCCAAGAGAATTACTCATTCTTTGCAGCTCCCCTTCTCACAACAAACACATAGAAATAACAGATAAAAACCAGTCACTAAAACGGCACAGCTATGCCCCAAAGCAGGTTGAACAACACCATGGATCAGAAATCTAACAGGAACACAAAGTGTGAACCAAGCTGAAGCTACAACGTCTGCTGGACTCCTGGCCTTGGAGCAGGAAGAAACTGCAGGCAGTTCCATCCTATGGGTAACTGCAAGTAAAAGCGATCCCTGTGAAGCGGAGCAGTAGCCAGGCTCTCTGCCTAAACCAGAGCCTACACGGCTCTCTGCCTTGATTACAAGACAAGACTCAAAAGGTTTCTGCTAGCTGTGCTGAAGACACAGCTTAGAGGAAGTTGCTGACCTAACACCAGCTGACTCAGTGACTGAATCTGTGATGTCCCCAACGTCACCACGGGGCCAGGCCTCTGATCCACTAACACAGACCTGATTCTGATCTGAGAACTCCAAGCCAGGCAGAGACAACTACAAATCTGCTAGACCAGTAGGGGAAAAGATTACAAAAAGAGATAGAAAGGGAGACACAGGACCAAGGGGGAAAAAACTTATATCAGAACATGCCGGCAAAATTACAGAACATGATGAAACCACCAGCAACATCAACAATCACAACCTAAATTCACTGCAGACAAAATTAGAAAATTATCAAACGATCTGGAAAAGATTTTCAAATAAGCATATAAAAGATCCACAAAGAGATAAAGGAATAACATAGCAAAAGAACAATATAATCATTTTAAACAGAAATATAAAAAGAATTAGTGGATATAAAAAATGACCAATTAAAAATCTTCCATATAAAATAGAACCATTATAACATAAAAATACAAAATGTTGTGTGGCTCAGAAACTATTAGCTGCCGTCATCCTCACAGTACTCTGATCTTTTTTAGGGACAGCCGTATATAAGACATGGTGTCTAATACTGAGATTAAAACCAAAGACACGGGGGACTTTGTCTTTAAAAACTCACATCTGTAACAGCAATGCTAACAGAACCCTAAAATTACAAAGTAGAAGAAAACTCAGTTAATTGTCCAGAAATGTAAGTCTTCTGTAAGTTAAAGTACTTGCCATTTCTTTTTTAATTTTCATGAACTCGTTACCACCTTCACTACAGTTAGCACTTTACTCTGGATAAACATTCTCACAAAATTTCTTATGAATGGAGCTAAACTAACAAAAGCTGTTCCTTTCCTAATCTGTATTTAAATTCATCTGGCATCTATCCTTGTGTATTCCAAGTACATCACTGAAAGAGTACACACTGAAAAGTATAAAATCAAAGCCCATTTCTTACAATATGATTCTCAGTAGAAAGCACTCAAAAGTTTCACAATAGTAACAGCTGCGTTTTCATTTATCAATTGCCTAGTTACTTGAATTGATGATGAGAAAGCTGCCCTATTTCATATAAAGTAAATACAATCAATATGAATAACATGTTTAACAAAATCTTAAACTCTCTAACATCATCTTCCAACAAGGAAATGCTCACTCCATCCATAATCAGAAAATCTGTACTCCGAAGCTTCGTAGGATCCCACTTACGGCAACTTATCAATTTCTTCTTCACCCTCTAAAACAGCGGTCCTCAACCTGTGGCTTGCGACCTACAGGAGCTGTATTAAAGGGCTGCAGCATGAGGAAGGCTGAGAACCACTGCTCTAAAAGGAAGCAGTTAACAAAATAGTAAAATCGAGTTCTCTTGTTCATAGTAGAAGTGGATAGTAAGAGAAAGTATTACATTATACAGGGGTGCCCATATAGTGGGCAAAAATCACACGCACACACATCACGGTCACCCTGCTCTGTCCCCTCACAACTGACAGGAAAAACTGTATCAAATGAGCTTAAGTCCAGGAGAATCTTTGTCCTTTGTTCCATCAAAGACACTGACACAGAGGTTAGACTTTTTTTCCTTAAATACAATATTAATCCACATTACCCAATGATTTAATTTCACACAATAAAACATGAAACCAAGAAGCACACTTACTCATGACTGGAAATGTCTCTGTATGTTGTCCCACTCAGATAGGAAGCCAAAATCTGCGGTCCAAGTTTTCTCAGAGGAATACATGTCCTAGTCAAGAAACAAAGAGAGAGAAATAGTACTTTCTAAAGGTCAGTAGTTAAAATAAGGGTTGGTGTTTTTTTTTTTCTTACACAACAGGGACCTTACCTAACAAATGCAAACACTATAACCTGATCATTTGTAGCCTCATATTAACATGAAATTTAAAAAAAAATTTAAAAATAAGGTTTTCTAAAAGGTAAACTAATACTATTTCACATATTTTCTTTTTTTCTTTTTTTTTTTGAAACAGAGTCTCTCTTTGTCACCCTCAGTAGAGTACTGTGGCACCATAGCTCACAGCAACCTCAAACTTCTGGGCTCAATTGATCCTCTTATCTCAGCCTCCCAAGTAGGTGGAACGGAAGGTGTCCACCAAATGACTGGCTATTTTTAGAGATGGGGACTCACTCTTGCTCAGGCTGGCCTTGAACTCCTGAGCTCAGACAACCCACCCACCTCAGCCTCTCAGAGCACTAGGATAACTGGCATGAGCCACTGTGCCCAGCCTAGTTCTTATATTTTCTATTTCCAGAAGAATCCTTGTCATCAGCTATTAAATATAAAAGATTACCAGTCTTTAGAATATCATGATTTTAATTAACATTCTTCTTTTTCTGAAATAAATTATTTTAAAAATAAACAATATATAAAAATTATTTACCACACAGAAATTTACTAACAGGTACCCTTTGCTTTCATTATTAAAAACGTATTCCTTCCCCATTCCCAGCTAGTAAAGCACAGAAAGAACTCTGTCTAGAGTAAATACAGCACACATTCATGCCTGCTAGATCTACTTTGATTGCATATAAATGATTTATATAACCCATCAAATAAAGCCATCCTCAAAGTTAATGTAATAAGCTTTCCCTAATAATGAACATTTTCCTCATTATATAATATAGGTTCACTATTTAAAAAAGAAAAATAGGAATAGCAGCAAAGTAGAAAAAAATTCTCACAGCACAATACCCCTACATCTACCCAAACATTTGGGATATGTTTCCTTTCATGACATTTCTTTCCCTAATCTGTATTTGACTAGCAATGCTTATATACTTAATGTAACACATATAATATTGTACTTGTCACTTAAGAGAACAGCACAAGGCTTCACCTTGTGTTTGTGTCATACAAACTCAACCCTTTGCTAAGATTTACTTTATAAATCCTCTAATTAGTATTAGGCATAAATACTAATGCTATATTTAAACATAACCAGGATACATAAAGGCCTGCCTAAATCTAATACATAAAATCCCAGAAATAAGATTCAATACAAAATGTACATTTGTGCTGTCTCGTACACAGCTTCCTGCACATCCTGGTGAGCTACTTCTGAAAGCAAAGGTTCTCACGCTTCCTAATGCCGCGACCCTGTAATATGGTTCTTCATGTTGTGGTGACCCCCCACAGTGCTGCCTCTCATCACCTGACCCCACTAACCACCTCACCTCCAGCCAACACGTATTCTTCTTTAGCTGTGCATAATAAATGATTTCCATTTCCAGATAACCCAATTATCCCAAAGGAAACTGAGAAGTGGTATGAAAAATCTAAAACAACAGATAGCACCCATGTTGTTAGTTTCAGATAAAAGTTTCTCCCAATAAATACACTTTCTTGATGGTGCATGGCTGAGCCACTGGATTTGTTTTCCCTCCTAAGAAACCATGAGGGGGAACAGGCTAACCTGGAGCATGCTGAATGCTGACCAAAAACAGGGAGTCCCATGTTACACACACACAAAGCAGGTCAAGGGTCCGCAGGAATCCACTTACTCAAATTTATACCTGCAGAGTCTAGTCTCTTTTGCAGAGTTTAGTCTCTTTCTCCTTGTTCATGTTTACATCTAAAGTTTTTATCTTAAATTTACAATTCCTAAATGGTAACAACAAAGCACCTCGTATAATACTATGAAGTACCCCATTCCTGCCTATAACCAGAAAGAGCTGAATAAATGCTTATTGAAGGATTTAAGTTACGACATCAAGAATTTTCTTAGCACTAAGAATACTAACCTCAAAAACACCAACATGGGAAATCCTGGGTTTATAACCATCTGAGGAAATAAATGTGCACAAGTTTTACAGTTTCCAAAACTGCAAATAGTTTAATGCATGTGCTAGAATTAATGTACAATGTCATGGAAACATTTATAAATGACTTAACTCAAGTCACATGTTCAAGACTGCACTAATCCCAGCTTTAGCAAGCAGATCTTCCTACCTACTTTCAAAGCAGGGAGTCCACCAGTTCTCTGAAGCAACAAGGCAGTTCAGCAGCACTCAGGATACATGTTCAGGTTCCCATCGCCTCCCTAGGGACTACCCTTCCCACTAGGCACACAAAGGAGAAAGAAGAAAAACCCTATTTTCTGTTTTTCACACATCCAAGAAGAAAAGCAATTTGTTTTAAACGCACAATTTCACACGCAAGGTATACTAGGGATATTTCTGCAAATGTTGGCCCTTAATCTCTTTGTCCAGGCATTTGGAGGCGGGGGTGTGGCCACATGACTTACTGGAAAGTGGGCGGAGAGAACACTATGCTGGTTGTAACTAGGGGGCCGAAGAGCCCTGCGGCAGCCCTTTCTGCACTCCCATGCTGCACTGTGAGATATGCCTGCCCAGGTAGTGCTGGACAAGAACAGGTAGGGAGCTGGCACTTAACTGAAGCCGACCCATAGCTCACATCCAAACCAAACAGAGACTGCAGACCTGTGAGCTAGAAATAAAGGCCAGTTGTCACAAGCCACTGAACGTCTGCAGCTGTTACACAGCATTACTACAGCCAAAGATAGCTGACAGAGTGTAAAGATACTAACCACAAATGCAAATTAACTGAATTTTCGAGTTAAAAAGACTGTATTAAAAAAAATAGATGCTATTCATAAAAAACACACCTAAATCACTAAAATAAAGAAAGGTGAGAAATAAATGCATTAAAAATCTAATCAGGGGGCTCAGCGCCCACTGCTCAGCAGTTAGAGCACCGGCTACATACACCGGGGCTGGCGGGTTCAAACCCAGCCCAGGCCTGCTAAATAACAATGATAACGAGAACAACAACAACAAAAAATAGCCGGGTGTGTGGCAGGCACCTGTAGTCCCAGCTATTTGGAAGGCTGAGCAAGAGACTCGCTTAAGCCCATGAGTTTGAGGTTGCTGTGAGCTGTGACGCTATAGCACTCTACTGAGAGCAACAAAGTGAGACTCTGCCTCAAAAAAAAGTAATCAGGCAAATACTAACCAAAAGAGAAATATATGGCTATAAAAATTCTTTCAGATATATGTTAAGATGTATATTGAAAAATGTTCATAGCAATGCTGTTCATAATAGAAAAAAAATGGGAATTTCCATCAGCAAAAGGGCAAATATGTCATCTTTCTACAATCACGTACTATGAAGTATTAAATGAATGAACCATGGGAAAAATACCAACAAATCTCATAAATATTGAAAAATACTTGTATTTATTATATATACTACACATATACCCAATTTTGCCATGTAAAATGTAGTCCCGTGGATAATGTACACCCATGTTTTTGCCCCAAACTTTCAAGAAAATGCCCTTCAAAAAAGTGGCCGGCTCTCAGCGAGGAGAAACACTTCTGGGGAGGGCTAACGCTCCCCTGGTAAGCACACAGATTGCACCACCCACCCTACCCTCCCTCAGCTGCCCACTTTATAAAGACTGCCCCTTCCCTCTCTCAGGAGCCCTTCCCTTCCTGCCACACTGGGGGCCGCAGCAGAGATGGCCATGCACGTAGCCAACAGCATAGGAGCTTCTGAGGCCGCTCAGCCTGCAGACAGCCATGCAACAGGGCTCCTGGTCCCTGCCACATGGCCAGGGCCTGCCTCACCAACTCTGCCACCACCCACTCCCTGGTCATGGTGCCCATTCCCACCAGATTCTGGATCCTCCCAGACTGGGACCCTGTGCGCCCAGGGGGCCCAGCTGGAAGCACCAGGAGGCCCACTGAGCTCACTCACTCCTAAGCCAAGTATAATACATGTCCTTATTTTCCCTCAAAAATTTGGGTAACAAAGTATGATTATGCATGGCAAAATACAATATATAAATGTGTATACACATATATATACACACACGTGTACAATATGGTTTATGTATCATTCCAAAATATGTAAAGTTAATGGTATATAGTTAAGGGATAAACACATATGTGATGTACCATTAAAAAAAAAAGGCAAAGGAATGCTAGACCCCACAGTGATGCTGAGGACTTCCTCCAGCCAGGGGCAGGGTGGGGCAGGGAGAGACACTGCAGGAGG
>NW_003852414.1:20123176-20127200 GCF_000181295.1 Otolemur garnettii | reverse complement strand
GCTAGACCCCACAGTGATGCTGAGGACTTCCTCCAGCCAGGGGCAGGGTGGGGCAGGGAGAGACACTGCAGGAGGCAGTGGTGATGTTTCATCACAAGGCTGAGAGAGGGGGTGAGCTGGACATCATTATGCTAATCTCTTGTATGAATATATTACAGTACCTTAATACGAAAAAGCAAAATTTTTCCAACAAATTCAGAAAGGAAGTAATTATAAATAAAAGTAACATAAATATATGTAACCACATGCATAAAGGCGTTAAATGCATTTATAATTTTTAAGCTGTAATCACAAGGCAGAAACAGCAATAGTGACTCATTTATTCATTAAAAGTAAAAGACAAATACAAGTGATGGTAGTAGGTTCCACCACAAATTGCAAGACAGTTTTTATGTGAAAAGACAGATGATTATACATTATCTACATGTAGAAGCAGCTGGCTACCCAAAGATTATACCATTTGTGCCGTCTGAGCTCAGCTGTCTCACCATTGACGCTTCTGCTCTCACCTTCACAGTTGTATAATCTCAGCTCATTTTCTCATAGAAATTCCTAGATCCTGTTTTTCTAAGTAGTTATTTGTTAAACTGCCATACCCCTCAAAAAAAAAAAAAGCTTAAGAAAATTTTCTTCATTGATGTATTATTTGCAGCAGCAAAAAAAAAAAAAAGTATAAGCAACTTAAATGTTCAATAATAAGGGACTGACAAAATGAACTGTCAACTTCCATGTAATGGACTCTCACACATCCATTAGATATGTCTCAAAGAAAGTTAACAAAAATGAATGAACACTGTGCAATGTGCTTTACGCTATTTTCTCACCAAGTCAGCAAGAAAACAGTATCAGAAACGATGCCTCAACCAAGTTATATTTATTTTCTCAGAGGTTTATGAGCCAATATTTAAGTAATTATTGTTCAGTTTCAAATTTAATACAGATAATATATATTTCTTTTTAGACAGAGCCTCAAGCTGTCGCCCTGGGTGGAGTGCTGTGGCTTCACAGCTCACAGTAACCTCCAACTCCTAGGCTTAAACGATTCTACTGCCTCCACCTCCCAAGTAGCTGGGACGACAGGCGCCTGCCACAACGCCCGGCTACTTTTTGATTGTAGCCATCATTGTTGTGTGGCAAGCCTGGGCTGGATTTGAACTCACCAGGTCAAGCGTATGTGGCTGGCGCCTTAGCCACTTGAGCCACAGGCACCAAGCCATTAATGCAGATAATATAAAAATGTACCATTCATTCAATAAACATTTTATAGAGCAACTATTATGAGCCAGAGTTCTAGGTACTACAGACACAGCCGTGAACAAAACACAGACCCCAGGACCATGGAATTCACACTACAGTAATCCTAGCATCTTCCCTTCTTAATTCAGATTCACAGTTCATTCATTCAAGTGCATAAGCCAAGGCAGATTCTTAGGGAGAAGTTGAGCATCCCAAATCCAAAAACCTGAAATCTAAAACTTTTTGAGTACCAGCATGATGCTCTAAGGAAATACAGATTTTAGATCTGGGACACTCACCTGGCATAAATGCAAATAATCCAAATCTGAGAAAATTCAAAATCTTAAGTACTGAAACATTTCTTCTCATTCCAAATAAAGAAATAACTTCAGGCTTGGCACCCGTAGCTCAGTGGTTAGGGCAACTGGCCACAAACACTGGGGCTGGCAGGTCTGAACCTGACCTGGGACAGCTAAACAATGACAACTGTAACAAAAAAAGAAAGAAAAAAAGAAAAAAGAATAACTGGGCATTGTATCAGGTGCCTATAGTCCCAGCTACTTGGGAGGCTGAGGCAAAAGAATTGCTTAAGCTCGAGAGTTTCATGTTGCTGTGACACCACAGCACTCTATCGAGGGCGACATAGTGAGACTCTGTCTCAAACAAATAAATAAAAAGACAACTTCAGTTAATATTAAAGTCATTATTCATTTACACAGAAGGTCTAACTACTGTACTTCCATAGTTCTTGGGCTCTATATAAAGAATGCTCTTGCTGCAATTTATAGCCCCTGAAACACAATGCTAAATGTCCTTGGCTCTCTGTATTTTCTCAGCACAAGAGAAGTAAAGCAAACCTTCTGTCAAGGCTAGAGTGAAAGAAGGTTTGTTTATCCTATTCACTAAATCAACAAACTACTTCCTGCTAATAAGATCACAAAATGAGATGGGCCTAAGAACAAAATGGGAAATCGTTTGGTTTCATCGGTTGGTTTACACATGTATGTTAATGAGGTAGGAGATAAGAAAGAGGTCAAATTTCCCTCTCCACAGGTAGAATTTAAGTCAGGTTTCCAGAAGGAGTTATCAAATTCTAGCAGTGTTACATTGCTCACCTGCATCAGTTACAGAGAGTGAGAGCTTGTCAAAGTGGCTTACGATCTGTTCATATTATATTTGCCTAATACATACACTTGATACATCAGAATTGTACATAATGCCTTAGCTCTACAGATAAAAGGTAAAATGAAAGATCCAATATTTCTGGGTTTTAGGAGCCTGACATCATTTTAAAAGTCACTTAAAAGTTTCAGATTGCCAACTATAACAATAAGCATTATAGCAGATACCATGAAGAATTTTGTTTTTTAGTAGAAATAATTCCAGGCCTTACCTTTAAGGAACTTACATTTAGTTGGATTCTAAACACAAGAATGTATCCACTTATCCATTTAGTAAATATTAACTGCAGCTCTACAACAAGCAGCAACTGCTCAAGGAGCTAGAGAAAAAGAGATCAGGGGGAGCACAGCCCAGCCACCCCGCAGGCAGCAGAACAGACTGAGAAGGCAAGTGCTGGGGGAAACTGAGCTGAGAACTAAGGGCACTCACTCAAAGGCCCTGGACTGAATGAAAATGGAAAAGGTATGGGCTAGGGGGTGTAAATACACACAGCTAAAGAGGAAAATTAACATAGGATGTCAATACAACTGGAATTCAGCAAGATGGTAGCAGAGCCTGAGCCTTGCTCAGAAATCACTCAACAAATAGGAAGTCCTCTGTGCAAACATCTAACAGCTCTGCAGCTAATTAACCAGCTCTAGGAATTAAGTCATTTCACTTCCTAAAGCCTCAGTTTCTTTACTTGTAAAATAAGAGTTAAAATTTCCAGCCTGCATACTATTCAGGACTGTTGTGGAATTACGCCTAAGAAAGTGCATTGGCAAAATGAACATCTTACACAGGTAACACAGGTATTAGTACTGATCCACTTTTGGTCTCAGTATAAAATAAAAAAATTGAAGCACAATTTTTAAGCTCTCTTTCTATATAATTACTACGTTAAAACTAATTTTAATTCTACAGGCTACTGAGAAATATTCTCATTTCCGCAGCATTGTAAGTGATCAACCAATGAATCATTGCAGCAAACCAAGTATGAGCTAAAACAAGCGGGTCTAAAATGTCGGTTACATTTGTTCCGATGAGGCTGATCCAACTGACACGTGGAAGGAAGTCAAGGTGACTATTAACAATGACACGTCAGAGACAACCCTAAGCTGGAGGGAGAATCTAGGTGGTACTCTTCTGGCAATTCTCAGTTGACGCAAATCATTAACTCTGAAGGAAAACTGTTTTTATAACAGCCAGAAAAATATTTCCCAAGTAAATCTGGTGAATGAGCTCAGAATTCAAACCGATAATGAAACAGTAGATAAAAACAAAACATGATGGAAGTTGGTAAGGGATGGAATTCTACACTTCCAAAAAGCAAGTTCTAAAAAAAAAGTTCTAGAAATTTCTCTTCAATAGTTAATGTATATATTAGCACTAATTTGAATACATATTATAAAATGCTGTCTTAAAAATTAGTCTCTTGCTTCACAATTAGACCCTGCTACCTACTCTCTGTTTTCTAGTAACTACCTAGCTAGAAACGTTAAACACACAAAGAGCCACAAAAAAGTACCAGATGAGGGGCCGGCAGTCCAGCAAAAGTAGACCAGGTATTAAAAGACCAACCCAAGCTCAGCGCCTGAAGCTCAACCAGCCAAGGCACCAGCCACAT
>NW_003852414.1:20115979-20122150 GCF_000181295.1 Otolemur garnettii | reverse complement strand
AGGAGACTCGCTTGAGCCCAGGAGTTGGAGGTTGCTGTGAGCTGTAATGCCACGGCACTCTACCCAGGGGGACAGCTTGAGGCTCTGTCTCAAAAATAAATAAATAAATAAATAAATAAATAAAAAAGGAGGGAAGACATCAAAGAGCTACCAAGACAATGAAGAATCACCCAGCCACAGTCCAGGAGAGAGGACAGGAATCCAGAATGGAAAGCAGAGCATCCTGGGGCTTTTTCACTTCTGGAAATGTTTAATCAAAGAGGTACCTGAAAGACTAAACTACACTTAGGAGGACAAAATGTCAGGGCCTAAGATCTACAAAAGAAGACATCCGTGCTTGGGAATAAGACCTCAAAACATTGAATCCCAAAGCAAAGAATAACTTAGAAGTAAACTAAATCAACTATTGTATAGATTCTCAAAAAAAATTTAACTTGGATAAAGGTGACCCATGTGCCTGGCCAGAGCGATGGAAAAAATCCTTTCTTAAACCTGTAATTACGTCTAGAAACACTTTTTCAAACACAATGACCAGCACACAATCAAAGACAAGCAGGCACACAAGGAGCTCAAACTCTCAGAAATGAGACCACAGGGACAATAACCTGCAGGACTCTTGAGGGCAGCTACTGTGCTGACTCTGTCCAAAGGGATATGTGCAAAGCTGAAACTTCTGACAGAACCAGAAACTACAAATTGTGGCACAACAGATTCGAAAAGGAACTAAACTGAAATTCTAAACCCAGAGAATGCATTTAAGAGCAGATTAAATAGGAGATGACAACTAACTCAGTAAACGTGAAGCTGGGCCAGAAGAAAATATCCAGAACAAAAAGAGATATAGGATTCTGGAAAAAAAATCAAGAGAGGCAAAATACACAGAGGATTCAGTAAGAAAACCAGCATCAGAAATGAACTCCCAGAAGAGTAGACAAGAGAATAAGGAAAAGCTGTGACTGAAGAGATAGTGGCTGAGCACTTTCTAAACTGATGGAAGACACCAGGCAACAGTGTCTGGTTGCCCAAACAAGAAATGAGCAAGAGGGGGAGGAGGAAGAGGAAGAGAAAGAGGAGGAAAGAAAAAAGACAAAATGAAAATCTGAAAAACAGCCAGAGAAAGAAACAAAGTACCAAGAAAGAAGCAATAAACTGCAGGTGACTTGTGAATAGAAACAAGGAAGTCAAAATATTATAGAACAACTTCTCCCAAAAGCTAATACTGTATCTAGAATACAGATTTTTTAGAATTCTATCCAGCAAAATACACCTTTCAAGAATGTAGGTGAAAAAAGACATTCTTTAACAAAAAGTTAGAAAGTGTGTCAATACTAGCTCTACTATGAACAAAATATTAAAGGGAATCCTTTAGGCAGGAGGATAATTATTCCAGGTGGAAGGTCAATGATGGAAGAAGGAATAAGGAAAAGAAAATGCAGCAAGTCAAAATGAATAATAACAGCATGAAACAATAAAAATACATTTAAGGGGCTTAAAATATACATGCATTTTAAAACATGACAGCAATGAATTAAATAAGAAAGGAAATTGAGTGTTAAAACCTTTTCATTGTCCAGAAAAAGAGTGAAAGTCTCAATTAATATTACACTTTAATGAGTCAAGAATATATAGTAGAATCTTTTTGTTTTAGTTGAGATGCCATCTTGCTCCATTGCCTGGCCAGTATAGCGGCATCATCATAGCTCACAGCAACCTCCAACTCCTGGGCTCTAGTGATCTCCTGCCTCAGGTTCCCAATTAGCTGGGACTATAGGTACACATCCCTAGATCTGGCAAATTTTCTTTTTTATTTTTGTAGATACAGTTTTCACTGCATTCCCTAGGGCAGTCTCAAAAAATATATATATATTGATAAAGAGTTCCCGTACACCAATTTATTATTTTTTATTATAGGCAACAGGGAAATACACAGAAACATCTAGCCTACACACATCCGCCTAACCTTTATAAATTTTAGCTTCCACATCTATCAATTCTTTTCCTGTGACTAACTCTTCAAAATTTTATTTCATCTTTTCTTATCTCACCAGACATGCTAATAAATATTAAATGTCAAAAAACAAACAAAAAGAAACAATAAAAAACCTAGAGATTTCATGATCTCTTCTTTTTAGAAAATAAATTTTAAAAAAGCAAATAAGACTTGGCGCTTGTAGTTCCTTGGCTAGGGCACCAGCCACATACACTGGAGCTGGCGGGTTCAAACCCGACCCAGGCTGGGTCAAACTACAGGCCTGCCAGGCCTGCCAAACTACAATGACAACTACAACCAAAAAATAGCAGGGCATTGTGGCAAGTCCCAAGTAGTCCCAGCTACTTGGGAGGCTGAGGTGAGAGAATTGCTTAAGCCCAAGAGTTTGAGGTTGCTGTGAGCTGTGATGCCACAGCACTCTACCAAGGGTGACACAGTGAGACTCTGTCTCAAAAAAATAAATAAAATAAAATAAATTGACTTATAAATAACTATATTAATTTCATAATAAAATAATTATTTGTGTCCCTGATCAATTTGTAACATTACTAAAAAATTCATACTTTAAAAAGGTTACAAATTATAATCTTTCACAGGTCATAAAGATTGTTACTCTAACACTTTTAATTCACTTGCTGATTCAGTAAAAGGAAAATTCTAGGGTAAAATTGTAACTTTTCCTACACTCACATGAACATAAATAAGACATGAGGTGCACTGTGTACCTCTATCACAGAGTAACCAAATGCTGTCTTTAGAGGCAAAAACAGCTAAGAAAACAAGACGTGAAACTCCAGAGTCACTTATGACCATCTCTATAAGTAAATGAAACTATCTGCCACTTACTAAATTTTTTTTTATTTTAGGGGAGATTACTGCTATAATTATGTGAGGAGTAAACATTTTAAATAAGGTAGTCTAGCTCTTCAGAGAGAAAATACAATCAAAGTGAAATCAAAATACTATCCTAACATCATAAAGTACTCTGTAAAGAAATCAAAGGCTACTTTCAATGCTGAATCCCAGTTTCACGGCTATAGAAACTAACAAGTCAAAGTCATAAAAGTAGACACCAAGGTGAGCTGAGAGTCACTTCCGGGTCCGCTGCGGCTGGTTGGGCAGACACTGACCCCCCGTCTGCAGTGGGTGGGCAGCAGAAGCAAGCCACTTCATCATAAGATCAGAGAACGGCACCAGGGAACCAACAGTGACTGTATGTGCCAGGTGGGGGACACACAATCATCATTCTGTAATGTTCACAACAGTGTCCTCAGGGACTGTGTGTGCTCTTCTCTCACCCTCAAACTTTCCCAGCCACTCGACTGTTCACCTACTAACCTACTGTCTCCTCCTCATCCTTCAGGTCTTCCAAGTCGCTTCCCCACAGAACTTGCCCTGGCTCCCCCCAAACTAGGTTAGGTTTCCTGGTTACAGGTTTTATAGCTCCCTATACGCCACTTCAAAGGCCTCATCCCAATGATTGTTGAAAACAAGGTACCTAACCCAAAATCCCAGGGTGCACAAAAGGCAGGTATGAAATATTCACTGAATAAACAACTTTAAATTTGTAATTTTCCCCAATTATACACAGAAATGAACTTTTAGGCACACATAAGTTGTGAATCCAAGTTTCTGTGGCTCTAACTCCCTGTACTATATATAAGGGTGCTTGAAGCCAGACCAAATTATTATTTTTATGTTGACTTCCATAGTAAAAATAGGAACATCTTTTAAAAGGAAAAACTGTGTCTCTAAATAATTAAATCCCATTTGAGGTGAGATACGTAGTATGCCTTTCAAAAATCACAGGGAAGGGACAAACTGTTAACTTCCTGCTAATTAGTGGTCTGAATCTAGTTACAAAACAAGAATGGTTAACCTGAAATTGCAAACATAAACCAGAAACGTTGTCTGTATCTCTCTACCCAAAGTAGCAATTCCCAAAGTTTTCTAAGTTTTCTGGCTCTTTTGCCAGCTTCAAACTGCTTTAACATTCCCAGAACTTTTCAACAAAAGTACCGTGGTTTGATTTCAATTTGTTACTAGCTTGAATTTACTGGCCTCTTTTTCACCCATCTTCACTGGCTACAAAATGTAACAGTAACTTGATACAGATATGAACATGGTGGCAAAAGGGCCAGTACAACCTTTGCTTGGCACTGGAGACCCATAATGGATCTACTAAGGCAAGTAGCTATCTTGGTTCCCAATTATGTTTGAGATAAAGTGATTAAATGAGCACTCGATTAATAGATGGTGTTGTATCTGGCACTTCTACTTACTGATTTGTTTAACCAAAGTCAGTCTGCCCCACTAGAAGCTATCTGCATGTGAAAACAGTGTAAAACTAATAATAGACTATCTATCCTATCTAAAAACAAGTACAACACAGAGTCTGACAATCTAGCTAAAACCAGTAAGTATGCTCTAACATTAAGGCTCGGCCCAAATTCTTAAACATCTGGCAAAGGATGCTTCATTGATGCTTTTGCAACAACTCATCAATTCTTTAAATACATCATCAGCAAAGGAATTTCTGTTAACTCAGAATACCTGTACTTGGAATTAGGACTGTGCTTTTTTTTTTTTTTAAGTTAATTTACACCTTTATTACCATAACCTTTTTCTTTTTCTATCTTGACATATTTACTTTCCCTATGCCGGCCCAATGCATAATAGCCAAGACATGGAAACAGCCCAAGTGCCCACCAACCCATGAATGGACTAAAAAATTATGGTATATGTACACCATGGAATACTATGCAGCCATAAAAAGATGGAGACTTCACATCTTTTATGTTTATCTGGATGGAGCTGGAACATATTCTTCTTAGTAAAGTATCCCCAGAATGGGGGGGGAAGTATCCAACGTACTCGATACTACTATGAAATCAATATATAACCACCTACACAATCATATGAATGGCAAAAAATAACTACAGTCCATAAAATAGAAGGGAAGAGGAGAGAGAGGGGTGGGGAGAGGGGATATGGGAGAATGGAGGGTATTCTGGGGACCTCACCTAATGTGCATGAAGCAATGGTACATTTCAACACTATTAAGAAATGAGTATAATTGTGATGGATGTGTTACTTGGTTCAATGTAAACATTTCACATGGAACGTCGAAGCAGTACCCTGAACCCCATAAATGCATCAGTGTACAAAGTTATGATTTAAAAAAAATAAATAAATTCCCTGTGCTGAATGCAACATAGTATCAATGTCCACTATAAGTAATGAACTACACTATGTTTATAAATTATAAAAGAATGGCAAACTTGGAAACACTTTTGTTTAAGGTCTGACTGAACGAGAAATAGTAATAAGAGCAAATAAGCAAGCGGCTCTTCTTTTGCTGCTGGCTAATTTATTCTTAGTAAGATGATTCCAGGAAAGAAAAAAGAACCCTGACTTCCCCCTGACGGAACACAGAACTTCCCAGATTCAGTGTAGAAGGTACTTGGCCAGAGTATTTCTCTAAAGTTTTGTGCAACTTTCCTGAGCTATGAAATATTAAAAACATCTATGCCAAAGATTGAATTACTAAGTATCTTTCAAAAAGGATTAATGTAGGATTGAAATAATTTTCTTCCAGCGAGCAAAATGTTTAAGACAGTATCCCCACTTTTTTTCCATTCATGTCGCATTATTTCCAATGACTGGATACTGCCCGGATTCAATAAGCCTTTCCAGTCCCAAAGGAAATCGAGTATGTTAAAGTCCACTCACTGTCTAAAAAGCACCCGCGGATTAAACGGGGGTGGGGGGAGCCAGGGGGTAGGAAGAGACTAACTCTTCGGTTCAAAGATTGCTCGCGTTTTCGAGCATTTAAAAACACCTGTGAGTAACCGTTCTCACGCACTAGAAATGCCGCACCGTCCTACGGCGGTGAGCGCCAAACTCTTTTGCAAACTTTGCAAAGGCGCACAGATTTCCAAGCTCTCCAAATCCCTCCCTCGCCCCATCCTCCCCTTGCCCGGTCCCAGCAAAGTTCCGCGGCATCAAGGCACTAATTTAAAAGAGCCAAGTTTGCCCCAGTCCTGCCCACTTGGGCTCCGGAGGACGCGACTGAAACTTGCGAGAGAGACACGTCTCCGCGGGGACCGAAACTGGCCCCGGGGTGGGGGAGCGGCGCGAGCGGCGGGCGGCGGGCGGCGGGGCCCCCTCCCGGAGCCGGG
>NW_003852414.1:20111434-20115470 GCF_000181295.1 Otolemur garnettii | reverse complement strand
CCGTCGCCGCTGCGGCCGCAGCCGCCGCCATCTTGGCGCGGCCCTGGCGGCCCCTTCCCGGCGGCACGTGCGCGCCGCGCCGCGCTCCCGCCGTGCGCGCTCCCGCCGGCCGCGGGGGCGCGAGTCCCCGGGAGCCCCTCGGCGGGTGGCCGCCCCCTCTGAGCCTGCGCGGCGCAGGAGGCCGGGGCCCTGGGGCCAAGGCACAAAAGCGACCCTCGCGTGGGTGTGCAGCTGACGCGTCAAGGGGACGGCTGAGACCTGCGGGGAGGTCTCTCTTGTGGCCAGCTGCTTGCCAGGTGTCAGACCTGGGACCCTGTTTGCTCGATGCCTCAGTGTCTTCATCTGTAAAGAGGGGTAATAACAGTACCTGCCCGGTGGGACCATGACCTGGAACAAGCAAGTGCTTGGTAGTTAGCAAATATCTGTTCGATAAAATGGCATTGCTCTGACAGAAGTCACATTTCTGTCATTTTTCAGGAACGAACGCTAACTGTTCAAATCAGCGCTGCTGTAAGTAGGCTACTGTGTATGGTCCCGTTGCCATTTAAAACTTCTCAAGTCTTCATCTTTGTCCCATCTTTCTGTAGGTCAGCTTTCCATTTTTATATCATGGAAATTGTCAAGAGTTTTAATCTCTGAGGTCTTCCATCAAGAGGTGCCAGAAAAAGATGAATGATGTAAATTTCCCAACTCTGTAATTAGCTGACAGTTAAATGATTTATTCAATAGAAGCTAGAAAAGTTAGGGTGTGCAAAGAACTGAAAGGCTTCCTGTCCTTGATTCCAGGAACTAGAATTACTAAAGCTGGCAACTCTGTGCAGTCGTTATCTCTCTCCTCCAGCTGGTGAAAACTGACACAGACCCGGTGCCCAGTATTCCACAGGAGGGGCCGAAGGAGGAGACAGGGTCCTCCCCAGCACCCAAACTTTAAGAACTGACTCAGATTAGAATTTAGATGGTCTCTGAGGCTCCTTCTAACCTCTCTTGTTGTGATACTATTTTAACAATGTGGATGCGTTCTGATGAATACCTCATTGGGAGATTTCATTGTCTTGCAAACATTATAGAATGTACCGGCACAAACCTAGATGGTGTAGCCTGTACACACCTAGGCTATGTGGGATAGCCTCCTGCTCCTAGACAAACCTGTACAGCAAGTTACCCTAGTGAATACTGTAGACAATTGTAACAGTAGTATTTATGTAACTAAACACACCTAAACATTTATGCATTGCATTACAAGGTTACGATGGCTATGGTATCACTAGGCAATAGGAATTGTTTAGTTCATTCGTAATCTTATGGAATTAGCACTGTGCATGCTGAACGTCATTGGCCAGAATGTTAACCTGATGCATAACTATATACACTTTGTAAGAAAATATAAATTCATACTTTCCTTTGGGTCTTGTTTCATTTATTTAAACCGGGTCTGTAAAGATTATTATTTATTTATTCTGATCCTTATACAAAAATGGCATATCTAGTTTGATACGTGAATGGAGGCAAAAACAGACCAGGAGGTGGAAGGACTTGAGTACTCTTTTCAACACCCAAATACTTCTCCAAATGTTGCAGAATTTCCAGGCTAGCAGTCACCCAAATAGAATAGTCTCAATTCCTGATGAGCAAAAACCCCACTAATACCACACTGTAGCCCCCTCCCTGCCTCCAACTTAGCAGATCGCTGTGCCTGGGGAAGGTCCGCAGTGAATGTTTACTGAATTAAATTGCTGTCTTTTAGCCAGGCATTGTGGCAGGTGCCTGTAGTCCCAGCTACCCAGGAGGCTGAGGCAAGAGAATCACCTAAGCCCAGGAGTTGGAGGTTGCTGTGAGCTGTGACGCCACAGCACTCTACTCAGGGTGACAAAGTAAGGCTCTGTCTCTAAAAAAAAAAAAAAAAAAAAAAAATTAAAAATAAAGAAATAAATTGCTGTCTTTGGTTGAGTTCCCATCACTTAAGAAGATCTTGAGAACCACAGAGACACTGGAGAGATGTCACTCAAGAGACTTCACACAAACATCACAGACAAGAACCCCAAGTCACTAGTTTAGTGAGTTAATGGGATTTGGGATGGACAACCCTGGCCACAGGCTCACTTGGCAAAATGAAGTGGAAATTTCAGATTTCCTTTTTCATAAATTATATGGGTAATTTTTTTTAAAACGCTACTTTGAGCTTAATTATAAGCACCATTGGCTTAATTTTATGCTTGGATAGTGGCGCTCTGAGCTTATGGTATTACTAAAGCTCAGAAGCCCCTACACTTTTACCTCAAGTCAAAGTACGAACAGCCACTCACCTCAATATAAACCTGTACTGCTGTTAGGTATGACTTCCCGGGCTTGCCACAATCGTTATTAGTGAGCATGTTGAATGTGTGGGTAAACAACAAGCATGAATTTTCACCTGTCTTATTTACGAGTGCATGCTTGCCACCTGGTAGGCATGTGATACGACTATACCAGGTGCTTATGGTATAATTGGCGGTATGTCAATTTATTATGCTATCTATGTTATCTGTGAAATACAGAATTTATGTCAATGATTACCAAAAACAATAGAACCATTTTTTCTCCAAATTGGGGGTGAATGGACAAACTTTTTTTTTTTTTTTTTGAGACAGAGCCTCAAGCTGAGCCCCTGGGTAGAGTGCTATGGCATTTCAGGTCACAGCATCCTCCAACTCCTGGGCTCAAGTGAGTCTCCTGCCTCTGCCTCCCAAGTAGCTGGGACTACAGACGCCCACCACAACACCCAGCTATTTTTTGGTTGCAGCCGTCATTGCTGTTGGGCGGGCAGGGCTGGATTCGTACCCGCCACCTGAGGTATATGTGGCTGGCGCCTTAGCCACTCGAGCCACAGACGCTGAGCCTGGACAAACTTTTTTTAAGGGGAAAGGTAAACATAAAAGCAAAAACAGACACTATGCACAAGACTGAGAGTGCCTGGATTTCACTGAAAGTTGAATTATGGAAACAGGCAGGCCCATCGCACAGGGTATAATTTACCAATCCCTGCTGTAAATAATTATAATTTACATAAGGTTCACCCCACGGTTATATTTTCTCCAACACAACATGCCAGGTATTCAAAGACCCTTCAACCGAAGAAAGGGTAAAAGCTTCATGTCAATAAAGGACCAAAAAGCAAAAAGAGGTACAGACTGACAGTCTGTGTCACGGATTAAAAATATTTTACAAATAGCAAAGGTTTAGAACTACCCCTCCTAGCATAGAGGAATAAGAGAGAGGGATATTTGCCTTCCCATGTTTTTGCAAAAGTTATGCGACATACTGATGACCATGTTTAAAATCTTGTCAAGGCTAAAAGTACATGTTGAAGTTCTCCACGGGATCCCATAATAACTAACGTCAGAAGTATAATTTGGGGTAAGAACATAGAGAAAAAAATTTTTCCAACGTAAATTATCCATCCTTCACTGTCATCTTCAAAATATGGATGAAAGAGTGACTTCTTCGAGCTTCCTATAAAATTGAGACTTTGAAATGTGAATCCATGCTATTTGATCCATTTCATTTTTTTTAAGAGGAGTAAGCAGATACTTCCCTAAGGGGTGGGGGGATTGCTTTTTAGTAAGTCCGTGATGTGTTAGCAGTACACATATTCACACTCACCAGCCGCAGTAATTTCTGAAATTTCGTGAGAAGCCAGTGCTCTTCTATTGATTAGGAAAGTCGCCTCCAATGACTCTGCATAGAATTACTCTTCATGGATTAAAAAAAAAAATCCCAATCAGTCTACATCTGTGTACCCAGCATAAATGAAAAAGCCATGGGTGATCAACAGCTATATTCACATGCTCCTATTTTAAAAAGAAAAGTATACTCACTAAGGTGCCAGCCACGTACACCTAAGGTGGAGGGTTCGAATCCCCAGCCTGGACCCGCCAAACAACGACGGCTGCAACCAAAAAATGGCCGGGGGTTGTGGCGGGCGCCTGTGGTCCCAGCTACTTGGGAGGCGGAGGCAGGAGACTCGCTTGAGCCCAGGAGTTGGAGGTTGCTGTGAGCT
>NW_003852414.1:20086283-20111381 GCF_000181295.1 Otolemur garnettii | reverse complement strand
AAAAAAAAAAAAAAAAAAGAAAGAAAAGTATACTCTTTGGTTTGAAAGAGAAGTCATTGATTGCAGACTGGGAAAGATGAGCTCGTGGAAGGATTGAGACCCCCTAAGATGGTATGCAGGATTCTGTGTCTCAAAATCAGTTACAGTTTGCTGTATTTAATTAGCTGAGGCTTCCTTCTTTATTGGTGTGCTTGGTTTTGTTTTGTTTTTTGGTCTCCCTGTCTTAAGAATGTACATGCCGCCGGACTGGGAAACACATCTACATTCTGACCTACTCTAGTCCTCGATCCAGATCAGTTTCTGATACAGGATCAGCTCTCTGTAAATATTTATAGAAGGAATGAAGGAGGGGAGCCAGGAAAGGAAGAAGGGAGGGAGAAAAGAAGGAAAGAAGGAAAGAACAAAGGTGGGGGGTTAAGGGGGCGTTCCTAACTTTTTCATATGCTCAAAGGTATCTGTGACTCAAAAATGTTTTAAATCAGGAATGATGGGTTTCCCACTACAAAAGCCATGGCGCATCATCTGCTCTTTTGCTCACAAGCCCCCGTCCCTGATGACACACCAAAATAACCATCAAGGTTTGCCAGAAATAGACAATAATGCCATATCATTTGCAAAGTGTCTCAATATGTTTGTATACCTTTAGAAACTTTCTTCTGCCTCTCCAACTTGTGGTTGCCATGCTTCAGCTATCCACTTGGCCACTTCTTGGATGTCACCCCATTTGTTTATTTTTTGTTAAGCCTCATCAAGTAGAGTCGTATCAAAAAGCATTGCAAGACATTGAAAAATTGAAATTCAATTTTACGACATTTCTGCCTCCATTTCAGGGCACTAAAACTTTTGCCTCTGTGTGTACGATTCTCAAGTTGAATTCTATACCCTTGTGCAGACAAATCTGCATAAATTTCGCATGGCGGCTACTCTTTGCAGATGGCCTCGCAATGAACTGTGTCTCCCAATATTCCTCCCCATTTCCATCACTCTCTTCTTGAATCTGGGCTGGCCCTGTGACTCACTTGTTACCACGAGAACGTGGTAGAAGTGATGCTGAGGGATTTCTGAGGCTAGACCATGAACACCTTTGCAGCTTCTGCCCAGGTCTCTGAGACATTTATCACACTCCCTCGTGGAACTGAGACACCATGCTGAAGAAAGCCTGAGCCACACAGAAAGGCCACACATAGCAGTCTGGATGACAACCTCAGCCAAGTCTCCAGCCAGCAGCCGGCATCAAGCCCCACCCTTGAGAATGAATCATCCTAAGGGTCTAGCACAGTTAAACCTCTAGATGCCTGAAGCCCTATCCGTGCAACCCCCATGGGAAACCTCAGGGGAGGATGTCTCAAGAAAGTCTAGTCAACCCATGGACCCATGAAAGTAAATTGTTGCCATAAGCCATTGAGCAGATAACTGGAACAAGTTGTTTCAAAATACAATGCTAAAGCTATATTTAGCTATATACTTTATTAATAACTAATTTCTCTGAAACTAAATGCAGTACTATATAAAAAGGTCAAGTTATAAAAGAAACGGGGAAACGTCAGCAGATCCTAAGGTATTCGAGGGCATGTTTTTTCACTAACTTGCCACTTTTTTTTGGTTCTTTCCTGTGATGTGGGGTGACATGTTGGGCTTTGTCAAGCAACGTAATGACCTCTGTCTCTCAGAGTCTGCAGAGTGAATATACGTGGAATTACAATCAACTCCGACATGGAATAGTTCCTTGCTCACATTCTTTAGCTAAAAAGGGAAACAAATGGCCAGACTAAAGACGCAGTGAAAATGAGACAATTCATGGAAAATATATGTGTGTATATTTTTAGTCTACTTGGCTTCTTTTTCCTGTTTGTTAATATTTCATGAAAATTACAGGTCCACAATTCCTAATCCACAACGTTCTGGAAACCAAAAGCTGTTGTTTTTTTTTTCATAAGCTGGGTACCTAAACCATTCTGGTGGCAACTGAAGTTTTCCTTCGGCTATTGAGGGCCTTGATCGTATTAACAAGAATATTAGTTTCACTCCAGAACTCTTAGTGTGTTTGATGACAAGGTGTTTCCCCAGATCCCACTTACACCCTCCTAGAAGTAACACTCAGTGCACGTGCTGTGTGGTCCTTCTAAAAATTAAAATGTGGGAGACATTTCCAGTGTCAGACTTAACCGAGACTATCATAGACCTGAAAGAAACTTCCCTGTGCAGTGGGACAGCCAGTAATAACCAGAACTGATGAACATTGCAAAAAATTATCAAATTGGGTGGGAAAATTATCAGCTGACTGTGAGAGGCACAGCAGGCCAAGGAAACATCAACAGAGAAAAAGGAAGAAACTGAAAACCCTGGCCTGGCACAGTGGCTCACACCTGTAACCCCAGCACTCTGGGAGGCCGAGGAGGGAGGATCCCTCGAGTGCAGGAGTGGAGACCACCCTGAGCAAGAGTGAGGCCCCCATCTCTACTGACGGTACAAAAATTACCCGGGCATTGTGGTGGACACCTATAGACCCAACTACTCGGGAGGCAGAGGCAGAAGGTTCTCTTGAACCTAGGAGTTTGAGGTTGCTGTGAGCTATGCTGATCCCATGGCACTCTAGCCTGGGGCCACAGAAGGAGGCTTTGGAGAAAAACAAAATCTTGGCATGAGAAAGGGGCAGCCCTTGCATCACTGACAGTGCCCTGCTAACACAAGCACTGTCTGTGAGGGAGTTTTTAGCCAGAAACAAATAACTGTAGTGGAACTCCCTCCCCACTCACCGGATCTGGTCCTCAAGGACTTTTTTCTTTACCCAAAGATAAAGGAAATATTGAAGGGAAGACATTTTGATGGCATTTAGGATGTGAAAGGTGATAGGATGACAGCTCTGATGCCTGGCCATTCTAGAAAAAGTTCCAAAATTGCATTGAAGTATGAACGAGCAGCTGACTTGGGTGTGTAGCTTCCCAAAGGGAGTACTTTAAAGGTGACTATAGTGATATTCAGCAATGAGGTATGTAGCACTATTTCTAGGATGAGTTCTTGGACTTGTCAAACCTCACATATGTACATAACACAATTTGTTCGTCTGTTGATAGGCATTTTTTGGCCAATGAGAAAAGTACCACTATGAACATGTGTGCACACGTATTTATTTGAGGGTCTGCTTTTCTGTTATTTTTGGTATATGTTTAGGAGAATGGTGAAATTATATGGCAATTCTATGTTTAACTTTCTTAGAAGTTGTCCAACTGTTTCCACAGTGCCTACAGCATTTAACATTCCCACCAATAGGCTCGACGCCTGTGGCTCAACCAGCTAAGGCGCCAGCCACGTACACCTAAGGTGGCGGGTTCGAATCCCCAGCCCGGACCCGCCAAACAACAATGATGGCTGCAACCAAAAAATAGCCGGGCGTTGTGGCGGGCGCCTGTGGTCCCAGCTACTTGGGAGGCGGAGGCAGGAGACTCGCTTGAGCCCAGGAGTTGGAGGTTGCTGTGAGCTGTAATGCCACGGCACTCTACTCAGGGGACAGCTTGAGGCTCTGTCTCAAAAAAAACAAAAAAAACAAAAAAAAACATTCCCACCAATAGTGCAGAAAAGTTCCAATTTCTCCGTATTTCCACCACCATTTGTTAATTTTCTATTTTTGTGACTATAGCCATTTTTGTGGGAAGTGGCATCTTGTGGTTTTGGTTTACATTTCCCTGTGACTAATAACATGTTTCACATGCTTCTTAGCCATTTGAGTCCCTTTGGAGAAACGTCTGTTCAAGTCCTTTGCTCATTTTTAATTTGGTTGTTTCTCTTCTTTGTTGACCTATAAAGGTTATTTATATATCCTAAGCCTTATCAGATATATGATGTATAAATATTTCCCCCTATTTTATAGGCTATCTTTTCCCTATAAAGGATAAAGGTCTTTATCCTTTGATAAAGGATATCCTTTATCAGGGTCTTATCCCATTGATAATGTCCTTTGATGTAAAAAAAAAAAAGTCTTCAAATTTTAATGAAGTCCAACTTATCTATTTTTTCTCTTGTTGTTGTACTTCTAGGGTCTTATCTAAGACACTATCAGAAAATCCAAGGTCATAGATATTTACCTGTTTTCTCCTGAGAGTTTTTATATGGTTTTAACTTTTATCTTTATATAAGATTGTTAGGCCATTACAAAATTTCCATAGAAATATGTAGATCTATTGACCCAGATTAACTCTAGAACCAACAAAATTTACCCACCATTGAAAGACTCGCTAGTTCCTTTGATAAATGTGATTGTTTAGCCCTGACTATGGCTGAATCATTGCATTAGGTTCCATAGCATGAGATAAGTAGCTGTATACTTGTTAGTATAATATCCTGTACGCTGATACAAGTACATGGGAAGTGCTATGAGAAAATGCTGAGGGAGACTGAACCACCAGTTTATAAAAAAAGGGGAAGTACAGTTGCAAATAACCACCACAAAAAATCACCAACTGGCCTAAATAAAAGACGTCTTGGCTTACGTCACTGAAAGCTGGGTGGAAGATGGACTTTGTGAGACTGGAGGTTGTCAGGGAGCAGCTTCTTCCCCTGCCGCGTCAGCTCTGTCCCCCCAAGGGAAAACTGCCCACCATCTCCAGGGCTGCATGCCTCCTGAGCTCCCTCCGAGAAGGTGAGTAGCTCCCAGCAAGTTTGCCTTTGTCTCGGGGTCTGGTGTGAATCGAATCACATCCTCATCCCTGAATCCACGGCTCTGGCCAGGAAGTGGGACAGTGCTCCTGCTCCCTCCTCCTTCCATGCCAGTAATGGGGTCGGGCTTCTGCTCCCTGAGCGGGGAGGATGGTTTCCAACTGGAAAATGGGGCCAGGGACAAAGAAAGAGGAAAAGGTATTGGGAGGCCATGTCAGTAATCTCAGGGAAATCTTCACAGAGGAGTTAAGATTTGACCTGGTCAGTGGGACTCCAGTAGCAAAAGAACATGAAGGTCCATTTTATAAAAACAGGGAAAATCGTCCATCTTAGCTGGCCCACTGGTGTCAGGTCAAAGTCAGTAATCCTAGCAGGTAACATGAGAGGGTATCACAGAGGACTTCAAATGCCTGACTAAGGAGTTTGAACAATTCACCAGGCTGCAAAAAGAAAATGACTTTGCAGTCAGGAAAAAAAAAAAAGATTTCTCTAAAACTGTATGGCGATAAAAGAATTTTAGAAAAATTCATCTAATGGTGGATTTTGGTATTTAATAAACTGTAGTCACTTACTAACATTTATTTATTCACTCATTCCCTTAACAAATATTGAGGCTGGGCATGATGGCGCAGGCCTGTAATCCTAGCACTCTGGGAGACTAGGCGGGCGGATCACCTGAGTTCATGAGTTCGAGACCAGCCTGAGCTAGAACAAGACCCTATCTCAGAAAAACAAAAAAAATAGGAGTCCCAGATTAAAAAAACAAAAACAAAAACCCATAGTCCCAGCTACTTGAGAGGCTGAGGCACGAAAATCACTTGAACCCAGGAGTTTGAGGTTGCTATGAGCTGTAATGCCACAGCACTCTATGGGTGACAAAATGAGACTTAGTCTCAAAAAAAATTAAAAGAAAAACTCTTCAAAAGAAAGCTAAGCAACCCCCAAAGTTCATAACAAGGAAGTTGGTGGAAAATAGAAATGCTCAGCTTTATAAATAATCAAATGAATCTAAATTAAGACCAGCAGAGTAGAATCATTCACCTATCATATTGCCAAAGAGGTTTTAAATTGGTTCACCCTTGCGCCTGTAGATAACAATAATGTACATTTTAAAAAGCTGTTCATCTTAACATGTAGATCTCACGTGAAGAGTTTTTACCACAATAATATTTTTTAAAAGAATGAAAATAAAGACATTAGTTATTTTCTAAAAAGTCAATCACTCTCCAGAATGTGTAAAAACTATGGTAATGAGGATAGATGTAAATTGATGGAATTTAACCCGTGGGCATTTTGGTGATATGTATTAGATTTTAAAACGTTAATACTTTGATTCAATAATTTCCCAGAATAGTTTCTAAGGAGATAATATAAAAACAGCCCAAAGATATATGAATAAGCCTGTTTTACCATATAAAAAATAAGCAATTAGTTAATAAAGGATTGGCTAAAATAATATATAATCGAATACTATTCCATTAAAAATTATGCCTATCTATATTCATTATCCATGGAAAAATTCCTTTAACCGACTTTTTAAAAACTATGTATATATATCTTTTTTTTTTTTTTTTTTTTTTTTTGAGACAGAGCCTCAAGCCGTCCCCCTGGGTAGAGTGCCATGGCATTATAGCTCACAGCAACCTCCAACTCCTGGGCTCAAGCGAGTCTCCTGCCTCCGCCTCCCAAGTAGCTGGGACCACAGGCGCCCACCACAGCACCCGGCTATTTTTTGGTTGCAGCCGTCATTGTTGTCTGGCGGGTCCGGGCTGGGGATTCGAACCCGCCACCTTAGGTGTACGTGGCTGGCGCCCTAGCCGGTTGAGCCACAGGCGCCGAGCCATATATCTTATTTTTTAATAAAGTAGGTATACATAGATCAAAGTGGGGAGGAAGTCATTGAAAATGTCAATGGTGCCAACAGGGATCATTTCTTGGTAATTTATTTTATTTACTTATTTATTTTGAGACAGAGTCTCACAATGTGGCCCTTGGTAGAGAGCTGTGGCATCACAGCTCACAGCAACCTCAAACTCTTGGGCTTAGTGATTCTCTTGCCTCAGCCTCCCAAGCAGCTGGGACTACAGGTGCCCACCAAAACGCCCAGCTATTTTGTGGTTATATTTGTCATTGTTGTTTGGCAGGCCCTGGCCGGATTTAAACTCACCAGCTCCAGTGTATGTGGCTGGCACCCTCGCTGCTGAGCTACAGGCACTGAACCAAAAATTAATTTTTTTTTTTTTTGAGACAGAGTCTCACTATGTCACCCTTGGTAGAGGGCTATAGCATCACAGCTCACAGCAACCTCAAACTCTTTGGGCTTAAGTGATTCTCTCGCCTCAGCCTCTGAGCAGCTGGGACCACAGGCGTCCACCACAATGCTTGGCTATTTTTTGGTTGCAGTTGTCATTGCTGTTTAGCCGGCCTGGGCCGGGTTTGAACCTGCCAGCCTCAGTGTATGTGGCTGGCGGGTAACCACCGTGCTACAGACGCTGAGCCTTTCTGAATGATTTCTACAGTGAGCATGTATTACTTTAAAAATTGTCCCCCCAAAAACCCTTTTTACTTTTAGCAATAAGCAATCCAAACGTGTGACACAGATTTGCATGAGCGTTTGCACTACAGGAAGAGTCTGGAAGGCAGCTGTGTGCTGCATGGGGGGGGGGAGAGTAGGGGGTGGGAAGGAGGTGGAGACAGAGGAGGAAGAGGACAGCTGGGGTCCAACCTGCAGCCCAGGTCCCAAACCAGCTCTGAGCCTAATGGCAAGACAGGCTGCAAGCAAGGGCTGGAGGAGACGTTTTCCCCAGGGGATGCTACGAGCTATAGAAACATAAACAACCTCACTCAGTGCCCAGACAGGGCACCATACGGGGGACACAGTGAGGGGCTGGGGTTCTCCTCAACCCAGAGCAGCAGGGAGACGCAGTGAGGAGCTAAGGGAATGCGGCTCCATCCTGGCCCTGCCAGGGCAGAGAGAAGGCCGGCTGCTCAGCTGTGTCAACATAGAAATCACTGTGTCATTAAGAAAGCAATGTCAGCCGAAGGCGAAACCAAGCCGGAGAGTTTCACAGGGAAAGGCAGCCGGTGGGATGGAGGTGCAGAATGGCGTCCTCAAGGAGGGAGAGAAGCCCCGGTGGTGGCAGGGAGGTGGACCGTGTAGGGGAGAGGGGCTGCTTCTCACTCCAATGTGGCCCTAAGTTGATGTCATCCACCTACGGCTTTCTCTGCTGCTCACACAGTAATCATCAAATCGCCACGCTTACAGCCACAGCCCAGACACAGTAAAAATGTCTTCAATAAATGAAATTTCTGCTGCCCTCTAGACCCAAATAATTAATTTATTATCTCCTTCTCGGCAATGCCTGCACTGCTACCTTAGCACCCGCACCACACACACACACATTCTTCCTTAAGGAAGGTGTTCACTCTCTCAGTGAATGGCGCCGCCACCCGCCTGGTCACCCACCTGGACATGCTGTCCAGTGCCCCCTTCTTCCTGCGTCCTGCACCCAACAAGTCAGCTGTGTAGATTCCGTCTCTGGAGAGCACTCAAATCCATCCCTCCTCATTCCCGCCACCACCATTTTAATTCAATCTTGCATCACTTCCCGCTGTGGTTACCACAGATCTTTTCTCTGTCTAGAATCTGTTCACCTCTGTCTTGCACACAGGGGTGCTTCCCATTGTGAGCAGTGCTATTTCCCTAAAATTTAAATCTGACCATGGCATTCACCATTCAGAACTTCAAAACACAGTCCGGGGCAAACACTCGGCGAATGATCAGCTGAAGTCGGAGCATGATCTTGGTCCTTTCCCAATCCAGGACGATCGTGGACTAACCGTCCTCTGTCGTCCCCACCTCGTCCCTGCTGGTCTCCTGACAAAGACTCAAAACGCATGTCTCCTGCCCACTCGCTCTTCCTGGGTTTTGTTACATGTTACTTGTTCATGTTTCTGCTACTCAGCACCAAGCAGCTCAGGAGTTCTGGGTATAATATATGGTCCCTGTTTTGTGGAATTTATGGAGGACTCCTAAGTACCCCAGACTGGAAAGGAACATTTTTAAAGTAGAAAAATAAAAGACAGCTGTGGCGATTACATACCATCTATTTAACTTTGCTACTTGGGGAGATACTAAGATAAACTATGTAATAATTCATTTCCAAATAACCAAAGGAGCAAAAAAAAAAAAAAAGGAATAGAGCTTTGCAAAGAGCAATTTAATTTCCTTCTATGATGAAGTATCAGACTGTGCTGGCAAGGAGGAAGTAAGAGCTATAATCCACTCTCAGGGAAGATTCCAATGTGACCTTATTATCTTGGAACTGGGAAGGAACAGTCTGGCTGAAGACAGGGTACTTTCAGATATATGAGTGTCACACCAGTATCAAGCCATTTCTCAAAGAACAGCAAATATGCCCTTTTCTAGAAAGAAAATTTTAACATCCTCCTTTTCCAGTGTTGCAAAATAGAGAACAAAGCACCAAATGGACACAGAAACCCTCTTTTCATTTTTAGAATTATTAACGGACTAAAATATAACAAAACTTGCAATCATAGCCAGATCTGAAATAGCCATTGTGTTCTTATTTGGTAAAGTATAAATTATGTCTGGGAGGTGCCTGTGGGTCAGTGGGTAGAGCATCGGCCCCATATACTGAGGGGGGCGGAGTCAAACCTGGCCCTGCCCACACTGCCACAAAAAAATAGCCAGGTGTTGTGGCAGGCACCTGTAGTCCCAGCTACTCAGGAGACCGAGGCAAGAGACTCCCCTAAGCCCAAGAGCTGGAGGTTGCTGTAAGCTGTGAGGCCATAGCACTCTACCGAGGGCAACAAAGTGAGACTCTGTCTCTAAAAAAAAAAAAGAAAAAGAAAAAGAAAAAAGTATAAATCGTGTCTTAGAGCAAACAGGTTATAAACAAATAAAACTATGAATAAGACATAACTATGTAGAGGTTAAAAACAATGTCAACATTTATTTAAGCCGTATTTTAAAGCCTATGTGTTTAATCTTGGAATTATTACTATCCTTCCTAAAAATGAAAATTAAAAATAATCTGAAAAGATATTTTAAGCAACACAGACAACCATTTTTAAAATAAGCAGACACATGTATTGCCAAGTGTGGTGCCTCATGCCTTTAATCCTAGCATTTTCGGAGGCTGAGGTGGGAGGATCGCTTGAGGCCAGAGTTTGAGACCAGCCTGGACGACAAATCAAGACCCTCTCTCTAAAATTTTTTTTTAAATTAGCCAGGCACAGTGATCCCAGCTGCTTGGGAGACTGAGGCAGAAGGATTACTTAAACTCAGGAGTTCAAGACTGCAGTGAACTATGGTCATGCCATTATACCACTGCACTCCAGCCTGGTGACAGACCAAGATGCTGTCTCTCTTTGTTTTTTCTTTTTGAGCAAGACTCTGTCACCCTGGGTAGAGTGCTGGAGCATTATAACTCACAACCACCTCAAACTCTTGGGCTTGAGCAATCCTCTTGCCTCTGCCTCCCAGTAACTGGGACTATAGGCGTGACTCCAATGCCTGGCTAGTTTTTCTATTTTTAGGAGAGACGGGTCTCGCTCTTGCTCAGGCTGGTCTCAAACTTATGAGCTAGGCAATCCACCCACCACGGCCTCCTACAGTGCTAGAATTACAGGCGTGACACCATGCCCAGCCACAAGATGCTATCTCTCTTTAAAAAAAAAAAAAAAAAAAAAAAACAAGGCCGGGTGCAGTGGCTCATGCCTGTAATCCTAGCATTCTGGGAGGCCAAGGCAGGTGAATCACCTGAGTTCAGGAATTCAACACCAGCCTGAGCAAGAGGGACAGCATTATGAAGGGCGCTTATAGTCCCAGCTACTTGGGAGGCTAAGCCAAGAGGATCTTTTGAGCACAAAAGTTTGAGATTGCTGTGAGCTGTGACGCTATAGCACTCAACCCCAGGATGACTGAGTGAAACTCTGTCTCGAGAAAACCCTTGTAAAACTTAACATTTAATTAAGCAGTACTGAAGCCTATGTTTTTAATCTTGGAGTTATTACTATCCTTCCTAAAAATAAAAATAATAATAATCTGAAAAGATAACTTAAACAAAACACTGGACTATAACTTTAAAAATATGCAGGTATTAAACTGAAAAGTGTCTGAGCGATGTATGTGTACACACACACGTACACACACATCTCGGGGATCCTGTACCACCTCCCTCACCACTAAGAAGATTCTCTGTATGACGACCAGTTGCTGAGCCTGGGGCCTCGCCTCCTCACCTGCCTTTCATTCCCGCTTGGAATGTTTTCAGGGAGTACGATAGTCATCAGCGCTGCTCAACAAGTATTTCTGGCTTTCTGGCTTCCAGACATATGGTGGGCTTGCTTCCTGGCCCCCAAGGGTTGGGGGACAGAGTATGGCATATGTAGCTTCTGCATGGGGCACTGGCTGCTGGTGTGAGACCATCCGGTCCCCTCTTCTCATCCTCTGCCATGACAACCAGCTATGCTCCTGAGGACGCCTGCTCCATCAACCTGGCTTACAAAACAGCACGGAGCAGAAACTCCCCCACCCCAACATTGTCAGGCAGTGGAAGGAGAGCATGAGTGAGGACTGAATCTGAGCCACTGAAATACGTGGCTGCTCGTTGATGCCGCAAAATCTTGCCTGTTCTGACTGATCCAGTAAGACTTTACTGGCATTAACACTCTGGCCCTGATGATTAACATTCCCTTAACACCAAACCCCAACCCTGGCAAAGAACTCTCTTTCTTAGGTTCCTGGTGACATAGCTGGAACTTTCAAAATGGCATTAACACATCCGATAGGAGAGGAGAGGCCGAGAGTGCAGAGGCTCAGAAGATGGGCAGGAGTCAGACCACCTGGGTTCTGCCCCGTCTGTGCTGTCATCTTGGACAAGTTACATCACCCCCTCAAGGCTCAGTGTCCTTGGCAATGACAAGAGAGATACTTTTCAATGACAAGAGGGACAGGACTTAGGCTGGGCACGAGGGCATTTCAGCCAGGAGCAACAGAATGAGACTTTGCCTCAAAAACTAAATCTCTTAGGCCATAAAACAAGCATTATTAAATTTTAAAACATTACAAATTATACATAGTATCTTTTCCGATCACAAAGGACACTGATTAGAAATGAGTAACAGAAAGAAAGCAGGACAAGGCACAAAGAAACAGAAATTAAACACACTGTCGGCCACGGGTTGAAGAAGAAATCATGAGGGAAGTTAGAAAGTATCTTCAGACCAATGAGAAAGGGAACACAGCATAACAAGACTTATCGGTGCAGCTGCTCCCATATGCTGGAGGTGGCAGGTTCCAACCTAGCCCCGGCCAAAAAAAGAAAGATCTCTGATCAACAGCTCAATTTATACCTGAAGGAACTAGCAAAAGAAACTAGAAACTACAAAAAAATTCAAGGAGATAGGCTCTATCGTTTTATTTATTATTTATTTATTTTTACTTTTTGGAAACAGAGCCTCACTCTGTCACCCTGTGTGGAGTGCAATGGCATTATCTTAGCTTAGAGCAACCTCAAACTCCCAGGCTAAAGCAATCCTCTTACCTCAAGCTCCTGAGTAGCTAGGACTACAGTCCTGGGCTACCACACACAGATAATTTTTTCTATTTTTGGTAGAGACAAGGTCTAGCTCTTGCTCAGGCTGGGCTCAAACTCCTGAGCTCAAGCATTTCTCCCTCCTTGACCTCCCAACGTGCTAGGATTGGCCCGGCACCCATTGCTCAGTGGGTAGGCTGCCGGCCACATACACCAGGGCTGGCGGATTTGAACTCCGCCTGAGCCCGTTGACAAACTGCAACAACAACAGCAAAAAGTGGGTGTCGTGGTGGGCGCCTGTAGTCCCAGCTACTCGGGAGGCTGAGGCAAGAGAATCACTTAAGCCCAAGAGTTGGAGGTTGCTGTGAGCTGTGATACCACAGCACTCTACCAAGGGTGACATAGTGAGACTCTGTCTCACAAAAAAAAAAAAAAAAGTGCGAGGATTACAGTCATCAGCCCACCTCTCCCAATCCTGTTTACTCTTAGTCTTGTCATCCTGCTTAATCTAAGATGAAATCTTCTTGATGGCACTCCAGAATTCTGCTCTGGCTCAGGTAATGTTGAGATAAACCTTCTAGAATAGCATTCTGCTGCCTCATTCCTCCAATTAAAAAGAGCCCTATGTGTATAAATGTGTGTTTATGCACACGTGCACACTAGTGTTCACGTAAGCCACGTTCCCACAGCCACATCACTGGCCCTCCCCAGTCTGTACCGGCTCTCATGTCTTCTCATCTTCTAGCACCGACCAGGCTGGGATCTAACTCCCCGGACCAGCTTCTGGGTGTGGCGCCTGCCCCTGGAACATCACCTGGTCTCTCATTGTCCCGTGGAGACTCTGTAAAACACCTCTTTCACTGTTGCTTTTTTATTAGAGTCCCTTCTCCCTAGGCTCCAAGCAGGAGGAACCCATGAGAACTGAGCCCCAGGCAATGAGACTGACTAACGTTGGTCTAAGTGCAAATCACTCTCTCCTGGCCCATTATCTTAGTTTCAGCTCCTCTGACAGAGTACCATAGACCTGGTGGCTTCTAAACAACAGAAATGTATTTCTCATAGTTTTGGAGTCTGGAATTCCAAGATGAGGGGCCAGCACCATTGGGTTCTGGTGAGGGCTCTCCCTGGGGGTTGCAGACGGCCACCTTCTTGCTTTGCCCTCAGATGGCAAGAAGAGCAGGAAGAGCTTTCTGGGGTCCCTTTTATAAAAACACTAACTCTATTCAAAAAGCCTCCTCCTTCATGACCTAATCACCTCCCAAAGGTGCCACCTCCTAACATCATCAGTTGGAGGTTAGAGCTCAACATGTGAACTTGGGGTGGGAGGACACAAACATTCAGTCCATCACACCTCTTGTTTCCTAACCATCATGTGCACTTCGATTCTCCCTTCCATTAACATATCTTTCCTTGGGGCCAGGTGGAGTGGCTCACACCTATAAATCCTAGCACTCTGGGCGGGCAATATGGAAGGATCCCTTGAGCTCAGAAGTTTGAGACCAGCAAGAGCGAGACCCGGTCTCCACTAAAAATAGAAAAACTAGCTGGGCATTTTTGGTGGGCACCTGTAGTCCCATCTACTCAAGAGGCTGAGGACAAAGGATCTCTTAAGCCCAAGAGTTTGAGGTTGATATGGGCTATGATGCCACAGCACTCAACCCCAGGGTGACAGTGAGACTCTGACTCAAAAAACAAACAAAAAACCCTTTCTTTAGAGCTGTCTGGCTCTCTTACAGGTTAGATAAATCCTAAGGTAAACATGATTTCTGTATGCTGTACAAAGGTTGTAGTATATAATCCTACACCCTCGTAATATGAGAGAGATTAAGCTCATCTGATGGTTGAGTTCAGTCACTAGTCTGCTAATTACTCAAAGAAGAAGTGGGTCTCTTGGGAACGAAAAGTGTAAGATAGGGCACTGGGGGAGGTGCCTGTGGCTCAGTGAGTAGGGTGCCGGCCCCATATACCGAGGGCAGGGGGTTCAAACCTGGCCCCGGCTGAACTGCAACAAAAAAATAGCTGGGTGTTGTGGCAGACACCTGTAGTCCCAGCTGCTTGGGAGGCTGAGGCAGGAGAATCGCCTAAGCCCAGGAGCTGGAGGTTGCTGTGAGCTGTGATGCCACAGCACTCTACCAAAGGCAAGAAAGTGAGACTCTGTCTCTAAAAAAAAAGAGAGAGGGCACTGGGACATAGGTCTTGCCAAGGTATATAGCAACAGCCTGTAAAACAGCAATCTGAAGCAGAACAAGAAAGACTGAGGCTCCCCGTAAGCCTAGCTGCAGCACAGGCTCAGTGGTCAAGGCAAGGATGGTCCAACTGGAACCACTGTAAACACAAATGCACAGAGAAACACACACCAAGGCCAACAAACGTCTTCCAAAACCCAGTGCACGGGAACCAACCAGATGATTCACGAGTACACCCAGCTGCTCCAACCCTGAGGCCTAGAATCAGACATCAAAGTCTAGAAGAGTGTCTCAAGTCAGGCCAGACCCACTCATCCCCTCTGAGAAGTCCTGCAGCTCACAGCGGAGACAGTGGGCAGGGAACATGACTGGTGGCCTCTGGCTTACGTACCAGGCCTCTGTTCATTTTCCATTAGTCCTCCTTCAGAATTTGGTGATGCCCTGTCTCAGCTGTGTGAAGTGGGCTTTTGCCTACACTGGGGTAGATTATTCATTGGAGAAAGCCCCTGAGACTGGGGTGGTGACAGTGGGCATCACAGTGGTGAACCCCAAAGGAAAAACATGCTGCCAACCATGTCCCAGTCCCCTCAGCCTTGCCCTCTCATGCCTTCTAAGCTAAGAATTTAGGAGTTTTGTGACTTGGGTCAAAGCAGGGATGGTTCCCTTACCATGGCTGCAAGAAACCCAGGCGTGAATGTATCAGGCAGGAAACAGATTAGGACAGCAATGCAGTCAAGGTGCTGCCTAAACCGAGCAGGGGTCCCCAGAGGCTAATTGGGTCACAGTAATGAGTGGGTAGAATAGTGTGGCAGAGACTGGCATGCACTCCACAAACCACCTCCTATCCCACAGGGCACACAGATACATCACACGTCCAAGCACCTCTACAGCCAGGTGTAGTTATAGGACTGAGTTGGCTCAAAGTGGGCAGAGGGACATGCACCACTTCCAGTCCTCACCCACATAAACCTCCCACAGGCAATTCTCTGCACTCCGTTCCCTTTCCAGAGCAACTTTGGAAGCCAAGCATGGAAGATGGCCTGGAAGAAATGGCTCATGACCTCTGAGGAGGACATCCACTTGGACTTGACCTTCGTGAGAAATAAAACCTTCATATGGTGTTAAGCCGCTGAGGTTCAGGGGCTCATTGGTTGCAGCAGCTTGCCTTGTCTTACAATTAGCTTTATTTATACCAAGGAAACAACAAAAAGATACTCAGAGAAGCCCAACCAGACAGCGATGGTTATAAAGGGCACACCTGGCCCGGCCATTGCCAGCAGCTCGCCGGAATCTTCCTGCTTCCACCCTTTATCTCACCTTCTATTCATAGCTCAGCTTCCTGAAATAGCAGTCTGCATGTGTTTCTCACCCTCCTCACCTCCCACTCATTCCTCGTCTGGTAAAATCTCACAGACCATGGCTCATGCCCTGCTGAAACTGCAACTCTGACCTCTCAGCTGTAAGAAGTGTTACATTTGTGTTTTCCCCCAAAATTCATCTGTTTTTGAGCTCCCGTTCCCCTTGGATGGAGAGAAAGTCCAATTTCAGCTGTTACTGGGGCTCCCACTCCAGGTCATGGGCAAAGTTCAAAAGGGTTTTGGACGTCACAGAATATGGGGGACGTTCTTCTTCTCCAGCCATACAGTTCCCTGGGGAACAAGTGGCTTCCTGGCTGCCATTCTAAGCGGGCACTGCCTGGATTAGGAAGCCTGGTGCCTCCCTGCATAGATACCATACCTGCTACCCAGCCTGGGGGTGTCAGGGAGAACCCACGGTTCTCCCCCATTCTTCAGGGCACTCTCTTCTTATTCTCAGCCTCCCGGTTTCATGGACCCCTTTTTCCAACCTCAAACAATTCAGCTCTTTGAGAGGCCCTTTGGGCCAAGGGATTCGTTAACCTTCAAACTAAGTCTCTGCTTGGGCTGGGGAAAGGTGAAAATATCTCTCCCTCACACATTCCCTCATAAATTAAAGGCTCCAGAGACGATCTTGTGGCTCTCACCTTCCTTCATCTGTCTGAGGCTTCCAGCAACTCCCCCTTCCTGAGAGTCCTGTCCCCTTTGAATTCTATGAACATTCTCTGTTTTCTTTCTTTCAATTCTTTCTTGGTCCTTTTTTTTTTTTTTTTATTGAGACAGAGTCTTACTGTGTCGCCATGGCCTCACAGCTCACAGCAACCTCCAACTCTTGGGCTCAAATGATTCTCTTGCCTCAGCCTCCCAAGTTGCTGGGACTACAGGCACCTGCCACAACACCCATCTATTTGGGGTTTTTTTTTGCAGTTTTTGGCCAGGGCCAGATTTGAACCTACCACTTCCAGTATATGGGGCCAGCACCCTACTTCTTGAGGCACAGGCGCCACCCAACACCCATCTATTTTTGTGTTAGAGTTGTCATTGTTGTTTGGCAGACCTGAGCAAGGTTCAAACCTGCCAGCTCCGGTGTATGTGGCCAGCGCCCTAGCTGCTGAGCAACAGGGGATGAGCCCTCCTTTTTTTTTTTTCTTTTTGATTCCTAAAAGTGTTTTGGAAAAATATATACTCTGTTTGTACATTTGTAAGTTGACAGTTTTAAAAAGTATCCAAGTGTAAATAGTTGCAAAGAATGAATTTTCTAGTGTATTACAAGTATCCATATTTTAAAATAAAACTGTTACGTCATTCTTCTAAATAGATCAAAAGGAATCTAAAAACACATAGTGATTTGTGATAGCCCACTATCATTTATATGTAAAAATACTTAAGTTCTTTTTTAACAGTTGGCATTTTATGGTTTTTTTCTTCTCTTTACTGTCTTATTTTTTTCCCCACAGAATTTAACCCTGTATATTATACCTTGCAATCTTTTATTCATCACTATTTTGACTTCTCTGAAAAAGAAGTATAATTTAAAATTGTCCATGTTTCCCATAGCTATCAGCCTCTAAGTCAGTGGTTCTTGACCTTCCTAATGCCAAGAGCCTTTAATACAATTCCTGTGGGTCGCGACCCACAGGTTGAGAACCGCTGCTCTAAGTGTTAAAGATTTCTTCTGGATTGTGTTGTCACTGCAGTGATAATTACTATGCAACTGACCAAATATTGTTAGTAAATATAAATTTGATATATAATTTGATATATAATTATTAAAAAAGCCTTCCCCTCAGTTTTACGGAAATGTAATTTATGTCCCCCTAAGAATGCACCCATTTTATGTGTAGATTTTGATGAGTTTGGGCAATTGTGTCCAGTTATACAATCAAAACCACATTCAAGGTTGATATACAAAAGCTTTTCTCAACTCCAAATCTCCCTCTTACCTCTTTGCGAGTAATTCCTAACCCTAATACCTCATCCCGAGCAACTACTGGTCTGCTTTCTGTAACTATGTTTTCACCATAAAACATAAATTTTTATTGGAAATGGGTTTCTTAAGTGATGGGAATGGGGATATTTATATGTTTGCTCTTCCCGTTGTCTGTTGGTGACATCACTTGTTGCTAGGGTCAGACGGGATTCCACATCGATTCTACTTCTATTTCTCATTATAACAGATGTGAGTTCTAAGAAAACTTATTTGCACAAGTAAGTGACTAGAAAAGGAAGAAGTTTGTTTTTTTAAATGCCAATGTCTTTAAATTATTTGAATTCTTTTTGTTTTGTGTTTTGGTTTGTTTGGGGGAGGTTGTTTTGTTTTGTTTTGTTTTTGAGACAGAGTCGCACTCAGTCACCCTGGGGTTGAGTGTCCTGATATCACAGCTCACAGCAACCTCAAGCTCTTGGGCTCAAGGCATCTTCTTGTCTCTGGCTGGTCTCAAACTGCTGAGCTCAGGCAGTCAACTCACCTTGGCCTCCCAGCGTGCTAGGATTCTAGGCGTGAGCCACCACACCTGGCCTGAATTTTTTTTTTTTTAAATATGCCCACAAGCACAGTGATCTGTAATCCCAAACTACTTACAATTGACTGTAAGCTGACATTTAATAAGCCCCTCCTTCCGTTTGGTTGAATGTAGAGTTGGAGACACGTGGCTGGCAAAGGGCCTGGCTCTTAGTCACTGGAGTCATTTGCTGTCCCAGAACCACTATCAGTGTTCCCAATCGTCTCTTTGTTTGAAGCCCCAAAGGTTATCCGTTCTCCAGGATAATGCTGTATGGTTCTATGGAGAATATGCCTTTCTTTTGGAATCTGGAAGCAAGGCAACTGTGAACAGATAAGAAAGGAGACATTAGGCTCAGTGCCTGTAGCACAGTGGTTATGGCACCAGCCACATACACCAAGAGTGGCGGGTTCGAACTCAGCCTGGGCCAGGTAAACAACAATGACAACTGCAACAACAAAAAAATAGCCGGGCATTGTGGTGGGCGCCTGTAGTCCCAGCTACTTGGGAGACTAAGGCAAGAGAATCGCTTAAGCCCAAGAGTTGGAGGTTGCTGTGAGCTGTGATGCTATGGCACTCTACCAAGGGTGACATAGTGAGACTCAAAAAAAAGAAAAAGAAAAAAGATATTACCCCACCCCACAGCTCCCCAGCATGGCTGCACTCTCCTTCCAAGAAGAGGGAAATTGATGATGGAGGTGGGGATGTGGGAACGGATTCCCTAAAAGCATCCGTGCTCATGTGTGCCTTGGAAAGTTTTGCACACTCCTCAGAGAACTTTACCCCTGTTTAAAGACTTCTACCCTAAATAGCTACTGTTAGGCATCTCCATCTGCCCTAGTTCTCCACGCTGTTCTGTGACCTACTCCATACCTCGGACTCCACTCCCATAGTAGGCAGGTAACCCCAAACTCTTCTCTGCAGCTCATAGCTCCATCCTGAGCCAGAGAACCACATAAACAATGGTTGTTGAACATTTTCATGCCTACCTTTCTGATTTAGGGTGGATATGCTTTCTTATATGTACAAAGTCATCTCAACCTACATTTGTGAAAATACATTCAACTCCATAAATTGAATTGGGAAAAAAATAGAATTTTTCTATCACTTTATACCCAAGTGCTTTCATCTCTACACACGTGTACCTAGGATAACCCAGATACAGGACAGGGAGCCCCGAGATACAATCATCTGACTTATGTACAACTCGCACTTATTAATGGAGGCTATTACAGTAAGTTCCTGAGTTGCAAACATCCCCTGACATGCGACTTGCACTTCTAAATAGAGGCCATTACCAGTAATACGCAAATGTATCTGTTCCAACTCACATACAAACTCAACTTAATAACAAACTCACAGTACCAGTCTCTTTCATAACCCAGGGACTCCCTGTACACATGTGACTCATAGTAAATGCCTGTATCCTGCAGATGAGGAAACTAAACTCCGTAAAGTGAAGATTCAATTACCAGCTGAAAAACACCAAGGAAGCAAAAGATTCATCCCCTGCCTTGACTTGGTTGGAGAGAAATTATTAAATAAAAATCAACATCAGCCTGTGCGGAATAGGAGCCACAGAAATGTTCAGGTGGATAATACGAAGGGTATTTTTCACCAATTTTAACAAAAAGTAGAGTAGATTTATAATCTCTGTAAAGGCACCGTATCCCATTTCCTTATGAAAATAGAAAAAACTAGAATTGGTTGGCTGGCAACTAAATGATCTAAGATGAAAAGTAATTTGATTAACAAATATTAACAATTTAAGGGCTATTCAGCCAAAACGGGGGGTTAGATGTGTAACTTCCCTGGCTTCCTTCCAGTGATTTAATTCTATACAAAAGAAAAAAGCTGAGGCCTGCCCATTCTTTTACGCTTTGTATTTTCAACACAGTCATTCATTGAATGTACATTTCCCATGTTTGTAGATTGTGAGGAAAAAGTAATCTCTTAGGCTATTAAATCTTAAACAAGGGTTGTTTGTAGAAAACCCAAAATAAAAGGGCATCTTGGGAGCAGTTCAAGTTTCCATATAAGAAATATATATATTTCTTTTTTTTTTTTTTTTTTTTGAGACAGCATCTCAAGCTGTCGCCCTGGGTAGAGTGCCGTGGCATCACAGCTCACAGCAACCTCAAACTCTTGGGCTTAAGTGATTCTCTTGCTTCAGCCTCCCAAGTAGCTGGAACGACAAACTCCTGCCACAACACCCAGCTATGTTTTGGTTGTAGTTGTCATTGTTGTTTGGCAGGCCCAGCTATTTTTTGTTGCAGTTTGGCCAGAGCTGGGTTTGAACTTGCCACCCTCAGTATATGGGCCTGGAGCCCTACTCACTGAGCCACAGGCACCGCCTGGGCTCAGAGTTTTATAGAGAGCATCTCATTTAATGTCCTTTGCAATCCAGTTGGGGGTGGGGGTGGGGCAGGCATTATTATTCTTTATTTGCCAGGTGAGGAAACTAGTGCTTAAAAAGATCACTCAGGCTGGGCGCCTGTGGCTCAAGTGGCTAAGGCGCCAGCCACATACACCTAAGATGGTGGGTTCAAATCCAGCCTGGGCCTCCCAATCACCATTGTTGGTTGCACCCAAAAAAATAGCTGGGCATTGTTGGTGGTGCCTGTGGTCCCAGCTACTTGGGAGGCTGAGGCAGGAGACTCACTTGAGCCCAGGAGTTGGACGTTGCTGTGAGCTGTGATGCCACAGCACTCTACCCAGGGGGATAGCTTGAGGCTCTGTCTCAAAAAAATTAAAAAAATTTAAAAAAGGTCACTCAATATTGAGCATTGCCTGTGGCTCAAGGAGTGGGGTGCCAGCCTCATATACCAGGGGTGGTAGGTTCAAACCTGGCCCCAACCCCCTCAAAAAAAGATCACTCAATATCTAAGTGGCCAAGCCAGGACAGAAGCCAGATCTGCCTGAATGTAGCCTCTACTTCTAACCACTACACGGTTAGTAGCGAATCCTATAACAAAAGAATAGAAATTAGTTCTTCAAGAAAAGCTGAAAGGAGAAACTCCAAAGAAAACCAAAAGGATTAGAATCCTCAAAGATGGGAGAAATCATCATTTTAATCTCCAGGAATTGATTGTCTCAAAGACTTTCCCCATATAAAAGAAATATAAAGAAATTTATGAATGTGGTTATAAATATGCTGGATTTTTTTTGCAGTTTGAGGACAGGTGCATTATCATTTTGACACCACTGCAATGAATGAAGCATCAGACTGTGTGACAACCATTCAGAGTCAGCAACAATCTGGCTACACAAAATCTGAGTAGTCCCACATGCTGACTCTCACCCTCTGCGGGGTTGGTCCAATTCAACCCAATCCCCCCTGCGTTCACACACCCAGGTGTCCGAGACCGTACCTCATCTACTAGGATACCGAGCTCCACATTTATTCTAGTCCTCCTCAATTTCTAAAACTGAAAATAACTACTGTTACTGAGAACCAACTGTGTACTAGGCATAGCTTTGGGCATCTGCACTACGTGATGTGATTTTATCAGTGTAATATTCAAGTGATTAAATAACTTTCCAAAGTCAAAGCTAGGAGGAGCACCAGTCAACTTCAGAGCTATGTAACTCTAAAATCTGTGATCTTTCTTTCTTTTTTTTTTGCAGTTTTTGGCAGGGGCCAGGTTTGAACCCATCACCTCCAGTATACGGGGCCAAGGCCCTACTTCCTTGAGCCACAGGCGCCACCCAAACCTGTGATCCTTGTGCCACATCAGTCTGCCTCCTATAAAGGACTGGATGTGAAAAGTATATTTTTAGGCAGCATTGACGCCTTATTTTGGGCAGTGATGAATTAGTGCCTCTCTCTTCTCTTTTCTCTCCCTCTCTGCCCTCCACCATTCAGCTGCCTTTGATTATCTACCTTTAGTTTTTTCTTTGTAACTTTAAGAATTTGTAAGACATTTTAAATCATGCTATAGAAATGAAGGTCTTATAAGAGTATGATTGGGGAAAATGGTAGGAGAGCTAAGTCATCAAAATAGACACGGTGTTATAAACGTATAAAACCCAAAGGACCGTGTTCCAGCATTCAAATTCGCATTCACATTGTGAGCAGAGATAGCATCGGAATCCCAGGATGGGGATACTAGCTTACAAGAGATCATTAATGGGCATGCTGCACAATCTATAAATATACTTTGTTAAGTGATACTTTCACATTTTTTGACATCGCATTTGGGATACACTATTCCACAATCTTCGGAATAATAGATAGGGAATATAAAATCAACTTTGTTAAAAAACAAAAACACCAACAGAGATCGTGACAAGCATTCCAATGGGCATTGTGCCCAAAATGAAAAAATAAAAATGAAACCAACAAGTGAAAATGCAACCACATAAATAGATTTTTCTACTGTTAATGCCAATAGCAGTGATTCTATTTCAACAAAGCAATGCTATCTGTCATACGGCATGCTGGTTCCTGTTTGATGAGTTTTGTAGCTTTGCTAGTATTTTAATATATTTTGATCTTGTAATTATATAAGAGCTACAAGCAAATGTTTATATCTGGTTTTAAATATTTAAATATAGGTATTATCAGAAATCTTTCCATTGCAAGTGGCAAAAACTCAAACCAGCCTGGTTGTGGTCACCCCCACAGCCCTCATATCCTGGCCCCAGCTAGATTCTTGGCCCCAAATTTTGCAGCCATCTCTTTACCCAAATCTCACAATTAAACCTTGTGGTTCTGTCCTCAGCCCTCTTTTCTTCTTTCCCTGTGGCCTTTCATTTGGGAAAACTCATCCACTCAGGCCCCTATAATTATTGTGAAATGACTCTCTAGTCTCCGTATCACCGTCCACCATCTCTTCAAACCCACATTTCTGATTGCCCAACGGCCATCTCTTCCTCCCGGGTAGTGGACCCCGAGGCAGATTCGTCATGATGCTTCTGCCCACCCCCACCAGAACCTGCCCAGCAAAGCCCCCCCGGGGGGGGGGGCCTAGCTTTGTGTTCATGGGTCAAATCTCTCCCTTCTTTCCTTTTTCTTTCTCTCTTTCTTCTTCCTTCCTTCCTTCTTTCCTCTCTTTTTAATTTTTTGGTTGCAAAAACGGATACTTTAACTACAATTGGTTCAGACCCCTGTCTCTTTCATCCGGGACTTTCGGTCCATCATATCTCTGCTGACACAGGTCACAGTGGAGTGGCTGGGCCACTTGGGGTTCCTGCTAAAGGGAAGTTGGGTCAGGGGTGCGTCCCATCGGGTCTGGCGGGCTCTATCCGTATGGGTTACACTCACTCCTAGCCATCTTACGGTGGGAATGTCTTCTAGGGATTTCCTTACTGTGTATCTGCCTGATACACGCTGCTTCATGACACAGAAGGCATGTCATGACATGAATGTGACCTAATACAGCCAGAACCAAAAGGAAACAGGGGGTGGAAGAAAACCAGGCTTGAAATTTGTGATCAGTTTTCAGGGAAGCCCAGTCAGACAGGAAGTACTCTTCTGCTGGGTGCCGTGGCTCATGCCTGTAATCCTAGCACTCTGGGAGGCAGAGGCAGGTGGATTGTCTGAGCTTAGGAGCTCGAGACCAGCCTGAGGAAGAAGAGTGAGACCCTGTCTATAAAAAAATAGCTGAGCATTGTGGTGGGCACCTGTAGTAGTTACCTGGGAGGCTAAGGGAAGAGGATTGCTGGAGCCCAAGAGTTTGAGGTTGCCGTGACCTATGATACCACAGTACCACTCTACCGGGGGACAACAAAGTGGGATGCTATCTCAAAAAAAAAAAGTCCTCTCCTGTGAGGAGCCCTACGATATGGCAGAGACCATTTTAGATGTGTTACTTTTATTTTTTTGACAGCAATCATGTGAAACAGAATCATCCTAAAATCTGTGTTTATAGGATACAACGTAGTAGAACTGCAAACAGCAAACACATCTATAACAGCTCATAGATGAAAAAGCTATACTTTTAGCATATTGATCGATAAACTGTAAGATAAGCTGTAAATAAACTGTAAAATAAGATAATAAGCTGTATCTATGCCATAACAATGTTGTTGTCTTAATGATTATCTTATTTGACCTCTGTTACATAAATACAGAAGACATGTTTTCCCCACTCAAAGGAATAGGGCGCCGGCCCCATATATCGGAGGTGGCATGTTCAAACCCGGCCCCGGCCAAAAACTGCAAAAAAAAAAAAAAAAAGACCCAAAGAAAGTGTCCAAGCCTAAACTGATACCAAGTCCCCTGCTGTCTTGTGGGATGGAGGAAAGCCCAGCCCCCAGCTAGCCAGGCCACCAATCCTGATCTCAGGTCCCTGGATTCGGCCCCCTGGGAGACAGATGCCAAGATCACACCACATTGCCTGCTGTCCGCTGTGACCGATCGTGCCGTGCAGCACACACAGACGCGCACACAGCCAATGATGCTGAAGTGCCAGGTGGCATCCCTGCTGCTCTGGGGGCACGGCCAATCAGCCAGAGTGGCTGCCTGCTCCGATGTGTGGCGGCATTCCTCCTTGACGTGTGACTTTAGCTAGGAAAACGTGTTTCTCCTTCTAACTTCTTGTTATAAAATATTACTCTCCTCCAGGGAAGTGAAAGAACAGTAGAAGAATAGCTGTGAACTCTTCACCTAAGCCCAGACAACTATTAACATTTCGCCACATTGGCTCCCTCTCTCTACTCCCCTCCCCCATTTGACACTAAGTTGCAGACACTGGGATATTTCACATTAAAACTTCCTGCGCAGGCTTGGTGCCTGTGGCTCAAGTGGCTAAGGCGCCAGCCACATACACCTAAGGTGGCGGGTTCGAGTCCCCAGCCCGGACCCGCCAAACAACAATGACGGCTGCAACCAAAAAAT
>NW_003852414.1:20080776-20086263 GCF_000181295.1 Otolemur garnettii | reverse complement strand
GGCGTTGTGGCGGGCGCCTGTGGTCCCAGCTACTTGGGAGGCTGAGGCAGGAGACTCACTTGAGCCCAGGAGTTGGAGGTTGCTGTGAGGTGATGCCATAGCACTCTACCCAGGGGGACAGCTTGAGGCTCTGTCTCAAAAAAAAAAAAAAACTTCGTGCATAAATCTTCTAAGAACAAAGACATTACCCTACATAACCATAGCCCAAACTGTAACCAACCCCATCTTCACTGCTAAGAATGTTAATATTGACACAATATCAGGATCTAACATCCAGTTGAAATTCTAGCTTCCCTAATTGTCTCTTAAATGTCTTTCCTGGCTCTTTTTCAATCTCAGACAAACCCAAAGATCTTATGATTCACATGGTCTTCAAGTCTCTTTAGCTGCCTTTCATGTAGTTCACTCTCCTTTTCCTTTGTTTGTTTGTTTTAATGACTTGTTTATGTTTTGGAGACAGAGTCTCACTCTGCTGCACAGGCTAGAGTGCAATGGTGTCACAGCAGCCTCAAACTCCCGGGTTCCAGTGATCCTCCTGCCTTGGCCTCCTAAATAGCTGGGACGACAGGCACCCACCACAACCAGCTAGTTTTCTATTTTTAGTAGATACAGGGTCTTGCTCTTGCTCAGGCTGGTCTCAAACTCCTGAGCTCAAGTGATCCACCTGCCTTGGCCTCCCAGAATGCTAGGTTTTATCGGTGTGAACTGCCTCACCCACCAGATACCTCTGAACATGTAGCACAGCTCCTATCATCAAAGCCAATTTCATGGACTTGTGACCCATGCAAAGCACAGCACCCTCCACCTGGAAAAACCTCCCACTTGTCTTCACACTCTGCTGTCAATATCTTGACATCCTTACTCACTTTTCAACAAGGGGTCCTGCATTTTCATTTCACTTTGGACTCTGAAAATTATGTCCCTGCTTCTGCCTACTGGTCTAGGTCTTCTGACACAAGATGTTCTAAACACATTGTATTTCCACTTTCCCTGATCTGGACTCAGCCATTTGTTCCAAGGATCCTGATTTGGTTTTGAGGGAAATGGTATTTAGAAGCCAAAATCTGAGTACTGGATGTGTCCATTGCTCCTGGGATGACACTGTTTCAAGGTGCTTTCAGTGGAGAGAACTTGGAAAGCATAAATTCATACTGATATCGCCAATTCTAAATCAGAGGCATGGCATTTTCCATTCCACATCTTCCCTTCCTATAGCAACAGCTTCTGGGTCCCACACAATCAATATATTTATTAACTTTGCCCATCATCACTCATGAAACCCAAGTGTATTAGTTTCCTTTTGCTGCTGTAACAAATGACCACAATCTCACTGGCTTGAAATAGCACAAATTTACAATGGGTCATAGTGGGCTAAAATCAAGGTGGTGGAAGGGCTGCATTACGCCTTTTCCAGCTTCTAGAGGCTGCTGTGTGTCCTGGCTCTGCTCCATCTGCAAGGCCAGAGATGGTCAGTCAAGTCTCACATCCCATCCCAACTGGCAGTGACAGCTCCACATCCAACACCTGAATGAGTGGGTGAATTCTGAGTGCGGCTGGTGGGTGGCAGCCTCATCTGCTTCTGTCCAGCCCCATGTCTGGATCTTAGCATTTCAGAAAATTATAAATGAAATAACTGCTGCTGTGAACTCTGTAAAACCCTGGGGCACGGGAAACACCACCTTGCCATGATCTTTAGAGAATGTCCAGGGAGAAGAGAGCTATTCAGGGTGAACTTTTGAGTCTCTGTGAATATCAGAATTCACAGCAGCAGACCCCCCAGCACCAGAAAACAGTAAACCCTCTTCTGACTGACATTTTACACTCCCTTGTGACAGCCTGGTGTCTGCTATCAGGGCATGTCACAGTGGCTTTTCTTTATTTTTCTAATGTTTTAGAGCTACATTCATTGAATTGATTATATTTAACTTGAATGAATTTTTTTTTTTTTTTTGGAGACAGTCTCACTATGTTGCCTTTGGTAGAATGCCGTGGCATCACGACTCACAGCAACCTCGAACTCTTGGGCTTAAGCAATTTTCTTGCCTCAGCCTCCCAAGTAGCTGGGACTATTGGACCCACCACAACACTCGACTATTTTTTTTCTGTTGTAGTCATTATTGTTGTTTGGCAGGCCCAGGCCAGGTTTGAACCCGCCTGCCCTGGTATATGTGGCTGGCGTCCTAGCCACTGAGCTGCAGGCACTGAGCCTAGCTTGAATGAATTTTTAACTACTAACAATTTCTTGAGATATTTTTGCAAAAGGAGAACTTTCTGGTTCTCACATTTTCCTTTCTCAGCTTATGGTCCATATTAATGGCAGTGGCTTAATTCTTGACTTTTTTTTTTTTGGAGACAGTCTCATTATGTCACCCTGGCTAGAGTGCCATGGCATCAGCCTAGCTCACAGCAAACTCAAACTCCTGGGCTCAAGCGATCCTCTTGCCTCAGCCTCTCAAGTAGCTAGGGCCACAGATGCCCACCACAATGCCTAGTTAGTTTTTCTATTTTTAGTAGAGATGGGGATCTTGCTCTTGCTCAGGCTGATCTTGAACTCCTGAGCTCAAGCAATCCACCCTCCTTGGCTTCCCAAAGTGGTAGGACTACAGGCATGAGTCACCATGCCCAGCCTTAATTCTTGATTTTACACGTGGTTGGCACTGCAGGAAGATTCCTGACCTCTGTGGGGATAAGGAAGGCAAGACAAGAGACGGTTCCCTGGATTCTCTCTCCACAGGTAGCCGACCAGAGTGTGCCCCCAGTCTGTGCACCAGACTCTCCCTTTATCTCAGGCCCCACGGCAGTGTCCTCTTATCATTGCCTGGGGGCCCTTCTTCATCTCCTACTGCTTTGATAGCATTTTTCTTTAATTTTAAAAAGTCGACTCGTTCTACCCCTTGCCTCATACTTTCTCCTTGGGGCTCTTTCAAATTCCTAGTAAGAAAATCATTTCCCTCCTCTTGACGGAGACTGGAACGGAAATTCTCAGGCATGGGTAGACACGAATGGGCATGGAATCCCCTTCCATGCAGGGGGAGGCTGCTCCCTCCCACAGGGACACCAGAAGGAAGGAAGGAGAATGGGGTGAGAGGAGGCTGTTTGGGAGCATTGAAGTTTGCTGAAGTTTGCATAGCAAGAACTTTCTGCACTGAGATCCTTCTGAATTCGGGAGTATCTTATCTTTTCCTCCAAGGTGGAGCTAATGCTCTTCAAAATGATTATTGTGCAATCTTTGTTGAAGGCTCGACACTGTGTTTCTTTCTTTCTTTCTTTTTTTTTTTTTAGCTGGGGCTGGGTTTGAACCCACCACCTCTGGTATATGGGGCGGACGCCTTACTCCTTGAGCCACAGGCACTGCCCTATGACACTGTGTTTCAATAACATATCCTTTTGCTTTCTTTTCCATGGGCGGCATATTCCTGTTTGCCACCTCGGACTTCTGCCTCAACCCCATCTGTGCCACTGAACACACAGAATCTCCCAGTAACAGCAGAGAAAAAGAACGAAGCACCGAGATGTATGTTATGACGGGCCGGCCTGGCAAACGTTTGAAGTGAGACACAAAGGCTAAATGTGATACCCTTTACATGAAATGTCCAGAATAGGCAAATCTATAGGGAAATAAAACAGATGAGTAGATTCCAGGGGCCGGGGGAAGGGATGAAAGGGGAAGAGGAGGTGACTGCTGAGGGAAACGGGATGGGGGTGCCCATCTTCTGGGGGTGATGAAAATGTTCTAAAATCGATGGTGATGATGGTTGCACGGCCCTGTGCATCTCCTAGAAACCACTGACCTCTGCACTTTAAATGGGTGAATTCATGGTATGTGAATTCTATCTCAGCAGAGCCGTTACCCACGGGAACTCCTCTGGGCAAGGAGAGAGAAGGAAAGGAAGATGTCGGCGGTGAGAGGAAATGAACGTGGAGACCGAGAAATCAGAGAAAGGGACTTTTTTAAGAAATAAGAAAAGGTTTTCTTATAAAAATAGGGCTTTTCACCCGATTTCTAAGAAAAGTATTTTCCAAAGTAGGTTCTAGAAACTGTAAGAACCGGCAGGAGAGGGAAAAAGAGAGAAAATCTCAGATCAACGCTGCAGAAGTAGGAACCAGACAAAGGGCCTGGCTGGCGGCGAAGTCAACACACCAAAGTGAGCTGCCGGACACCAGGAAGCAGAGCAGAAGCCGCAGCCGGGTCGAGGTGGCAGGAGAACAATTTTGAAACAAAAGTGAAATGGGACAGGGAGCCTGCTTTCTTTCTCCTGCCTGCTGCTTTCCCCAAACCTCTACCCCCCTCCCTCCTCCCTCCCATCCTATCAGTGTCCTAATTCCAGCCCTGACCCACCTGCCCACCAGGGACCACAAAGTGATCTGGAGAGCCCGTCGTCTCCCCGCTCTGATGGACAAGCAGAGGACATGGCAGCCTCAGGAACAAACACAGCAGGTTCCCAGGCCTCGGGGCCGTCCCAGCGGGAGCTTCTACTTCTGCCTGTCCAGGGGCCTTGACAGTAGGCTGGGAGCGGGACGCACTCCCTGCTCCAACACTGAGCAAGCTGTAAGAGCAGGCGGCTTCTAGGAGCTTCCCCTTCCTGCTCGCCACAGAGCTGGCCAGTGCTTGAGACCCTGAGGCAGGAAGTCCCCAACCCTTCTTTTCAGCTATGACATGTGGTCTGAGGCAAATCCTTTAAACCCAGGGCCCACTTCCCATTCTGCAGTCACACGGCAACTTTTCCTTCTGGGTGGCAAACATTATTGTCTCGGGTGTTAGGAATCCCGTCCTCCAACTCTGAAACGTGAACTGGGAAGCCCAAGTGTCCTGGTTTCCAAAGTCTCCAAGTCACCAAGGGAGTCTATGTCTAAGTCTCCTGATCAGATCTTGTAAATAGACCCCACGTGGTTGTCAAGGGGACGCTCTGACAGCACTTTTTTTTTTTTTTTTTTTTTTTGCAGTTTTTGGCCAGGGCTGGGTTTGAACCTGCCACCTCCGGCATATGGGGCCGGCGCCTTTGAGCCACAGGCGCTGCCAACAGTACTTTATAAACAGCTTTGAGGAACAGCATCGGGTGCCAGAGGTGACAAGGTCATCTGCTAAGACATTTTTTTAAGAAACTCTAAATTGGCCAGGCATGGTGGCTCATGACTATAATCCTAGCACTCTGGGAAGTTGAGGTGAGAGGATCCCTTGAGCTTAGAAGTTCAAGACCAGCCTGAGCATGAGTGAGACCGTGACTCTACTAAAAAATAGAAAAACTAGTCAGGTGGATTGGCAGGTGCCTGTAGTCCCAGCTGCTGGGGAGGCTGAGGCAAGACAATTGCTTGAGCCCAGGAGTTTGAGGCTGCTATGGCCTATGTTGAGGCCATGGCACTCTACCCAGGGCCACAGAGTGAGACTCTGTCATAGAAAAAAAAAAAAAAAAAAAGGAAAGAAAGAAACTAATTATGCAAATTTGCTGTTTAAAACTAAAAATCTGCCATGAACCAAGGTTCCCTGGC
>NW_003852414.1:20074305-20080490 GCF_000181295.1 Otolemur garnettii | reverse complement strand
AAAAAAAAAAAAAAAAAAAAAAAAGAAGGCCCCAGGATGTTTTATTTGCTTGGGTTGACAAGTTTCTAGGCAGGTCTATAATGACTCGTTGCCAAGAATGGGGTGATTTCACCTACCTTTGTTCAGCTATGGGCACAGCAACTCCTTTGGGAACTAGCAGTGACCTACATGGCTTTGTAAATGGGATCTGCATCTCCAGAACTATACACCAGTCAGACCCACTAAAGCACATTAATGAAAAAAAATGTTTAAGTAATCACCACCATCCCACTCCTATTCCACATACCTTCCACCAAGTTCAAGGGGTAAGTTCAAAAGGGCCCAAAGGAATAATTTCCTGGAGTATGATACCACCAGAGATTGTGTATTAGGTACCTAATTGCTTATGGTTCTGTGCTAATCACTTAGCATAAAGAGAATTGCATAGAACTGATCTCATGCTCTCTCTGGCTGTCAAAACCTTACATGGTAAGGTAGACATCACTTACCTCAACAAACAGGTTCGGCACACGATGACAGCAGATAGGAACTTAAAACATCCCCGTGACTCAACACTGAAGCATTTATCTGGTCCATGTGGGGCATTTTAGGGGTGGGGAGACAAAAAGGACACACCTGGTAGGAGTAGCTGTTGGGTTTCCTGGGGACACCCAAGCTCAAATGTGGATACTCCCTGTACCCCCTGAAAATGCAGCCACCAGTCCCCCAGCAGGTATAGAAGGCCACAGGGAAGCAGGTTGCAGACAAGAGGCCTGGCTGGAGAGGGAGGAGGCAGAGGCAAGTGTCAAGGTGTGGCCACCAGAGAACTGAGAGGCTGACATGGCCCCACAGAGGAGACAAACTAGAACAGAGCAGAGAGCAGCTGCTCTGAGCCAGCCCAAGCCTCTAGCCTACAGGCTGTCTCAGGCCTTCTGCAGAGCTGAGACAAAGGGGAGGTTCTAGAAAACCTTGTGTTTGGTACAAGTGAGCAAGCAGAGAGGCAAAAGCATTTGGACTGGAAAGCAAGGGGTGAGGTCAGGAAGGCACGTTCTGCCCAGAGGGAGGGCTGACGAGTGACAGCCTCACAGGCACAAAGGAGAAGGCATCCTTAGATCTGCTCTCCAGGAGGAGGCCGCCTCAGGGAGGGTCTTGGCATCTCTGCGGGTGAATGAAAACCACAGGGAAGGCGGTCCAGCTGATTTCGGGGTACAGTCAGGCCTCGTAAAATGGACTGGGGTAAGTAGTAAAACCGGACTCAGCATCATCCAGCCTCAAAAACAAAAGTAAATTCTCACTAAAAAGCCATCACAGGCAGCGCCCTTAGCTCAGTCGGTGGGGTGCTGGCCACATACAGCAGAGCTGGCGGGTTCGAATCCTGCCCAGGCCTGCCAAACAACAGTAACAACTACAACCAAAAAAATAGCCAGGCATTGTGGCAGGCACCCGTAGTCCCAGCTACTTGGGAGGCTGAAACAAGAGAATCACTTAAGCTCAAGAGTTTGAGGTTGCTGTGAGTCATGACACCGGGGCACTCTACCCAGGGCAACAGCTTGAGACTCTGTTTCAATTAAAAAAAAAAAAAAAAGCCATTACAGTAGCCGGGCATGGCGGCTCACACCTATAATACTAGCACTCTGGGAGGCTGAGGTGGGTGGATTTCGTGAGCTCAGGAGATCAGCCTAAGCAAGAAACCATGCCTCTACTAAAAATAGAAAAATTAGCCAGGCATTATGTCAATCCCGGCTACTCTGGAGGCTGAAGCAAGTGGATCACTGGTACCCAGGAGCTTGAGGTTGCTCTGAGCTAGGATGACGCCACCATACTCTAGCCCAGGGCAACAGAGTGAGACTGTCTCAAAAGAAAAAGAAAGCCATCACAAAAACAACTCTTTTTAGATGCGTAGGAGAGTTAAGGCCACAGGGCAAACTGCTGCCCCCAGATTGGAGAGGAGATGGATACAGAGAATCACAACTGACCGTTGCAGAAACCCAAGAGCAGAAGTTGGAAAACCTGACTGGTGATTGACTCTGCGCTGGAGCTCAGTCTGGACACATCTGGGATATAAACACTCCAGGGATCCGGTCACAAGGGGGTCCCTGTACTTGGATGAACTCACAGTGAATATTGCAGAAAAATCTCCTCATGCTTCCAGCAGGTAGGGGGGAAAAGACCATTTTGAAATATGGCAGAGCGCTCTGCCCTTAACCAAGTCTGCCATCGGGGGAAGCTAGTTAGCCAGAGCCTAACCTACCCGGGGGAAGGGAAAAACCCAACTCCAGCCCCCTCTAGCCACCCTGGCCCCTCTAAAGGTGCGGTGACAACCCAAACTGAAAAACACCTGTTCCCATCCAGGACACAGGTTCACCAAGACCAAGACCTTATCACAGGACTGTGGGCCCTTCCCCTCCGCCTCAGCACCACCACATTACCAAAGGCCCATTTCCCCCAGTTCATTTTACGTCACATTCACCTTTCAACAAAAAATTACAAGGCAAACTACAAGACGAAACACAAAACAAAACAAATCTTCGGTGTAAAGAGACGGAACATACATGAGAACCAGAGTCAGCTACAGCAGGGATGTTGGCGTCAACAGACCAGGAATTGATTGAAAACAAGCAGGAGTGACGTGCTAAGGGCACTAACAGAAAAAACAGACGACACACAAGATCAGATGGCAGCGTAGGCAGGAGAGATGGAAATTCTATGGAACTGCCCAGAAGAAATGCTGGAGGCCAAAACCACAATAACAGAAATGAGGAAGGTCCTTGATGGACTCATGAGTAGGCAATCACTGAGCTTGTGGATATGACATTAGAACCCTCCCACACTGAGAAAGCAAAGAGGAAAAAAGACAGAAAGAGTCATCCTGTGTCCTGGTCCATGACTATGAGCTTTCCAAACCATTTTATTTAATTTCATTTATTTTTTGAGACAGTCTCACTCTACCACCCTGGCTAGAGTACAGTAATGTCATCACAGCTCACTGTGACTCCAAACTCCTGGGTTCAAGCAGTTCTCCTACCTCAGCCTCTCGAGTAGTCTCATCACAGCTCACTGACCTCAAACTCAAGAGATCCCCCTGCCTTGGCCTCCTGCGTAACCTCACCGCAGCTCATAGTGACCTCAAACTCCTGGGCTTAAGCAATCCTCCTTCCTCAGCCTCCTGAGTAGCCTCATCGCAGCTCACTGTGACTTCAAACTCCTGGGCTCAAGCGATCCTCCTGCCTTAGCCTCCCAAGAAGCCGGGACTACAGGCACCCACCATAACATCAGCCCAGTGCACAAAAAGCTTTAAGGGGAGTTTTTGTATTTATCAGGGCTGAATTATTTTTTTTTTTAGACAGTCTCACTTTATTGCCCCTGGTAGAGTCCCGTGGCATTACAGCTCACAGCAACCTCCAACTCCTGGGTTTAGGTGATTGTCTTGCCTCAGCCTCCCAAGTAGCTGGGACTACAGGCACCTGTCGCAGAGCCTGGCTATTTTTTTTGTTGCAATTTGGCCAGGGCTGGGTTCGAACCCACCACCCTCAGTATATGGGGCCGGCGCCATACCCACTGTGCCACAGGTGCCGCTCAGAGCTGACTTTTTAAAAATAAGAATGTATTCACATGTTACATGTGCAATTAAAGGTGAATTTTAAGAGAATGGGGAAAGGGAGTAAAAACACTTGTTTTCATGAGACAGACAAATAAATAGCTAGAACTGACTGAGAGACGGGATGCTGGGAAGGATGGGACTTCTTCCAAAAAGGATCCGGCCAGTCCTCTCTCTCCCTTCTACTTCCGGAATCGACTAGCTCTTTTAACACTCGCATCTCGTATGTGTCTGTTAGCCAAGTGGCCCCAGCGATCTGTTCCCGCTAGTGCTATCCCCAGCCCCTCTGAACCAGGAATACACACACCTAGGGACAATTATTCTGGGAAGTAAATAGCCAAGAAGCTCACTGAAATGTGAGCATTTATAGTTCAAAAACTCAATGTCAGCTCATTTATCTTGGCCTCCCTCCAAGGCAGTTTCATTGAGCAAAGAACACACATCACCACATTATTACACAACTCAACCATAGTGGGCCCGTGGTATCTGTGGTTTTAAGACAGAGACCCTGAGACATTTTGAGTTCGCTGACTTGGCGTCTTTTAGCAAGCCGCCCGCACGAGAAATTGTGAAAGCAGCATCTTCTGGGCCTACGAACTGGCAGACACAGAAAATAACCCTGGGTCAGACTGAAACAAACAAACAAACAATAATAAATCCAGGGGCTGGGGAGAAGAAACCTGGAAAGAAGAAATAATGGCGTGACGGGTTAAGTATCATCTTTCTTGGAAGTTTCACCTTCATACTTTACTCTGCCATCTTTTTTTTCCCCAGATGAGAGGTTCAAATGGTAAAGCCCGAAAAAGCCCTTCATCCCCAGAGAATGCTTGGCATGAAATATCAACCACATGAGCTCTTATTTCCTTTAGAGAGAACCAAAGCAATATTCTTCATCTTGGTCCAGCTAACAGGAATGTTTAAAAAATATCTTGCTGGGGAAGATCACAGACACAGGTGCACAGGGCCAAACACCATCATGCTGGTTAATTTAATGAAGGGGGACCTTGTAGAGTGGTTCATATTCAGGAACCAAGTACACTTAAAATGGTATCATGGTCTTGATTTTATTGAAATTATAATAAGAGGGTGGCACCCGTAGTTCAGTGGGTAGGGCGTCGGCCACCTACACCAAGGCTGGCGGGTTCAAACCTGGCCTGGGCTGGCAAAAACAAAAATGACAACTGCAACAGCAACAAAAAAATAGCCGGGCACCTGTAATCCCAGCTACTCGGGAGGCTGAGGCAAGAGAATCGCTTAAGCCCAGGAGTTTGAGGTTGCTGTGAGCTGCGATGCCACAGCACTCTATCCAGGGTGAGAGTGAGACTCTGTCTCATAAAAAAGAAAAATTATAATAAGAAAATATGAGCAGATGTTAAATTTTAGGTCTTCTTGGAACAACTGGAAAAACGTGTTCTGTACATACTTATAATGTACCAGTAATGACCCACCCTTTGTAGGTTCTTGGTAAATAAAATAAAACCCAAGCGAAAATCTGTGGTTTTAGCATTAAATACAGATAAGAGACACACCCACACTTGTGTGTACGTATTGTGATATATCATCACGTATTTCTGTGTTTGGAGTTTTTCAGAATAAAAAATCGGGTAAAATTCTGTTGCCTCTTTCACATCCTTCTTATAAACACCTTGTTCAGACTTCTCTGGCTTCTAACCACTTCCCAGCAGGTTCCTCTGACTTGTTCTGACTCCCCTTTGCTGCCCACTCTATTTATAGCAGTCAAGTGACTCTCCCAAAACAAAGCTTTTATCTCGCCACTCCCCTGCCAGATCTCCTCCTGGCTCACACAGAAAGTCCACACTGATCCTCAGCATCCAGACCCTCCCTCCTCCCGCTTCCCCCTAGTTCTCCGTGACCCGTGGGCTGGCCATCCCACCAGTGCTTGATTTTGCTCTTCTGCACCTCTGCCCAGGAATACTCTTCCCTGTGGTCTTTGCTTGTCTAAATTTGACCTGTCCATGTTCCATCCAGAGTCTTTTTTTTTTTTTTTTTTTTTTGAGACAGAGTTTTACTATATCACCCTTGGTAGAGTGCCCGTGGCATCACAGCATCACAGGTCACAGAAATCTCAAACTCCTGGGTTTAAGCAATTCTGTTGCCTTAGCCTCCTGGGTAGCTGGAACTACAGGCGCCCACCACAATACTCAGCTAATTTTTGGTGCAGTTATCATTGTTGTTCAGTTGGCCCAGGCCGGGTTCGAACCCGCCAGCCTCAGTGCATGTGGCTGGCGCCCTACCCACTGAGTTACGGCCACCACCAGAACATTGGGATTATAGGTGTGAACCACCTCACCCAGTGGGGATGCAATTTTAAATAGTTTAATCAGGGAGGCTTCATGGAGAGGGAACATGTAAAGAAAGACTTAAAGGAGATATGAGAGCTGGCACTGAAGATAGCAGAGGGCACGGTGGCTCATGCCTGTAATCCTAGCACTTGGGAGGCTGAGGTATGTGGATTGCCTGAGTTCACAGGTTGTAGACCAGCCTGAGCCAGAGTGAGATCCTGTCTCTAAAAATAGCTGGATGTGGCTCGGCGCCTATAGCTCAACCAGCTAAGGCGCCAGCCACATACACCTAAGGTGGCGGGTTC
>NW_003852414.1:20012164-20074074 GCF_000181295.1 Otolemur garnettii | reverse complement strand
GCCTACAGTCCCAGCTACTTGGGAGTCTAAGGCAAGAGAATCACTTAAGTCCAGGAGTTTGAGGTTGCTGTGAGCTATGATGCTACAGTACTTTACCAAGGGTGACAAAGTGAGACTCTGTTTTAAAAGAAAGAAAAGAAGGAAAGACAGACAGACAGACTCTATTCTAAACCTTTGAGGGAGGATCGGCGTCTGTAGTTCAAAAGGCTAAGGCACCAGCCACATACACCAGATCTGGTGGGTTTGAATCCAGCCCAGGCCTACAAAACAACAATGACAACTATGACCAAAAAATAGCCAGGTATTGTGGTGGGCGCCTGTAGTCCCAGCTACTGGGGAGGCTGAGGCAAGAGAATCACCTAAGCCCAGGAGTTGAAAGTTGCTGTGAGCTGTGATGACACAGCACTCTACTGAGGGTGATAAAATGAGACTCTGTCTCTACAAAAAATAAATAAACAAACCTCTGATGGAAACCAGTTAAGTCAGTAGGTGGAACAAAGAAGGAAGGGAAGAGGCAGAGGAGGACAGAGGGAACTCCAAGGTCTTTCGGAGCAATGGGTGACCCACCCGTGGGGAACTTGGCAGCAGGAAGTTCAGCTTCGTTTTCCCCGGAACCCAAAGAGGCCTCCATGCTGGAAGGCAACCTGCGTCAGGGGAAGCCTCTGAAAAATGAAAACAAGGAAGCCTGGTCCAGGGCGGGGATCTGCACATTTCAACCTAAAAATCATGTTTACCACCCTGTGGAAGTCACTATGGAGAGGGAGAGACAGATAAAAGATAAATATGAAGAAACAAAACCAGGATCTCATCTGCCCGGATTCTGGTTTATTATCATCTGGCTAGGCGCACACTTCATAAACCACGACCAGCAAAGTTGCCCAACCGGAAACACCTTGTCACCGTAATTAGACTGAAATACTCTCTTGGCCATAATAGAGAAACAGTGATTTTTCTAACTAGAAAGAAAAAAGAAAAACCACCTTTTTCTTTGGGGTCTACATTTCTTAACACAGATTAAGGCAGGCAGGTTTTCTTTACCCTGACAGTTTTTTGGTCTTCTGGGGAACATAATTACTTCAGGGTAATTCTAGCCGAAAGCACAGAGAGTTTTCACTCATCTGTTCCTCCGTTTGGGGCTCTGGGCTGTGTGCTGAGAGTACAGTGGTGCTCAAGACAGTCAAGGTCCCTGCCTTCAGGAAGCTTATGGTCTAGGGAGGGACACAGGCATTAAAAGAGTAATTTCACAAATAAATATTTGGATTACAGCTATAGGAATATACAAAAGAAGTTGAGAGAGACTTGGCCTAGTCATGGAGTGAAGGGACAGTGGGTCAGGCTTCCTTTCTTAGAGACAGGGTCTTGCTCTGTCATCCTGGCTGGAGTGCAATAGTGAGATCATAGCTCACTGCAGCCTTGACCTTCCAGACTCAAGTAATCCTCCTGCCTCAGCCTCCTGAGCAGCTGGAACTACAGGCATGCACCACCACACTCAGCTGATTTTTCTATTCTGTGTATACATGAGGTCTCACTGTGTTTCCCAGGCTTGTCTCAAACTCCTGGCCTCAAGGGGTCCTCCCACCTGGGCTTCACAAAGCACTGGGATTATAGGTATGAGCTACCGCACCCGGCCAGGAAAACATTGCTTTGATTGCTGTGTGTGGGAGAGATAGGGATGGGCAAATCCAAAGAACCCTGCAGAGAAGTAACATCTAAGTTAAGGCATATGGATAAAGCAGGGTTCAGTTATTTGGGGAGGAATAAAGGGCATTCCAGATGAAAGGAATGTCATTAGCAGAAAAGTCAAGATGGAAGTCAAGGATATTCAGTGACTTAATTATCTTGACTAGTGCACAGGTCATGCCAAGGGGAAAGGGACATAAATTGATCATGGCAAGGTGACCAGGACAGATCACAGTCTGTAATACCAGGGCAAGGTACCTACCTACCCACTAAGGATGAGAACGCAATGGTTTCTTTGAGCAGGTGAATGATACATGAGGTCTCTTGGAAAGCTGACTACCTATGGCTGCTGGAGAGAATGCCAGTAGGACAGAGAGCCCTCGGAAGAAACTTTTTTTTTGAGACAGAGCCTCAAGCTATCCCCCTGGGTAGAGTGCCGTGGCTTCACAGCTCACAGCAATCTCCAACTCCTGGGCTCAAGCGAGTCTCCTGCCTCCCAAGTAGCTGGGACCACAGGCACCCGCCACAACGCCTGGCTATTTTTTGGTTGCAGCTGTCATTGTTGTTTGGTGGGTCTGGGCTGGATTTGAACCCGCCACCTTAGGTGTATGTGGCTGGCGCCTTAGCCACTTGAGCCACAGGCACCGAGCCGGAAGAAACTCTTAAAACCCCAAATCAGAAGAGGTGGTGGAGATTCAAGAGACTTATCCAAGGTCTGATCAACAGGACTCACCAACTGCTCAGACCTGGAGAGAGAAGGGAGGAGGGGTGGAATAGAACACCACAGTTCTGCCCGGGTAATTAAGTGCAGAGCAGTGATCCTGACCAGGACAGGGGACTCAGGAAGAGGAGGGAAATCTGGGTTTATTTCAGGGAGAAGTAGGAAGGGAGAAGAGAGGGAAGACAAAGTACAAGTTAGACCAGGTGAATGGGAGGTTCTCACACGGCAAGCACATCCAGGTAGGGTGCCCAGCAGGGAGCTCAGACTCATGGGTCTGGGACCCAGAAGACTGGGTCCAAAAAACAGACTTAGAGGCCAGGCGCAATGCCTCACACCTGTAATCCTAGCACTCTGGGAGGCTGAGGCAGGTGGATTGCTGGAGCTCAAGAATTCAAGAGCAGCCTGAGCCAGAGCAAGATCCTGTCTCTACTAAAAGTACAAAAAATTGAGGCAAGAGGATCACTTGAGCCCAAGAGTTGGAGGTTGCTGTGAGCTATAATGTCACCATGGCACTCTACCCAGGGCGATAGCTTGAGACGCTGTCTCAAAAAAAAAAAAAAGGTTCAGCGCCTGTAGCACAGTGGTTGTGGCACTGGCCACATACACCGAGGGTGGCGGGTTTGAACCAGGCCCGGGCCAGCAATGACAACTGCAACAAAAAATACCCAGGCATATTAGCCGGCCCCTATAATCCCAGCTACTTGGGAGGCTGAGGCACGAGAGTCACTTAAGCCCAGGAGTTTGAGGTTGCTATGAGCTGTGACACCACAGCACTCTACTGAGGGCGACACAGTGAGACTCCATCTCAAAATTAAAAAAAACTAACTAAAGAAAAAAATATATAGATACATTTAGGAGTCACAATTAAAGCTATAATGTTCTCAGTATTTGGGATTTCAAAATTTATTAATAGCAATATTATTCCCATAGAAGGGCACTTTGCATGTTTAATTTTTTTGTATGTTAAATGCTACCATCGACTATCACCATTATTTCACAAAAGAGCAGACATTGTAATTCCCCAAAACTATCACAGCCATCATCCTAGGAGAACGATGTTTAAGTCCAACAGACTTAGGCCTGTGAATAACTACCCCCCTCATCTCCTATCTCTCAACGTACTGCAAACCTGAGAAATTTGTGTCCCACGGATCAATTGGTTTGCCTTTAACCACCAAGAACAGGAGATATGGAGACAGCTGAAACTATGAGATACAATGAAGAGCCTTGGTTTTGCTGTGTGTGATGTGTGCCTTTTTGCACAAAGTTTTTGTTTGTTTTTTTTTGAGACAGAGTCTCATTCTGTTGTCCTGGCTAGAGTTCTGTGGTGTCACAGCTCACAGCAACCTCAAGCTCTTGGGGCTCAAGAGATCCTCTTGTCTCAGCTTCCTGAGTAGCTGGGACTACAAGGACCCACCAAATGTTCAGCGAGGTTTTCTAATTGTAGTAGAGACAGGGTCTTGCTCTTGCTCAGGCTGGTCTCAAACTCCTAAGATTAGATGATCCACCACCTCAGCCTCCTTCCCAGAGTGCTAGGATTGCAGGTTTGAGTCATTGTGCCTGGACTTTTGCACACATTTTTGAGGGAAAAAATAAGAATGCACATTATGGGCGGCGCCTGTGGCTCAAGGAGTAGGGTGCAGGCCTCATATACTGGGGGTGGTGGGTTCAAGCCTGGCCCCGCCCAAAACTGCCAAAAAAAAAAGGATGCACATTATATGTGGGTGGTACTAATTCTATATCTATAGAAATGTTTTTAATTCTATAAAATATGGAATTTATGCTTAGGCATTAAGAGTATACCTCTTTAAAATTCCTTTATAATACAAAAACAAGTATCTAAATATAAAAAAATAAAAAATTCAAATCAAAAAATTTAACAAAGTATTCCTTTTTTTTTTTTTTTTTTTGAGACAGGAGCCTCAAGCTGTCCCCTTGGGTAGAGTGCTGTGGCATCTCAGCTCACAGCAACCTCCCACTTCTGGGCTCAAGCGAGTCTCCTGCCTCAGCCTCCCAAGTAGCTGGAACCACAGACATCCGCCACAACGCCCAGCTATTTTTTGGTTGCAGCCATCATTGTTGTTTGGTGGGTCCGGGCTGGATTCGAACCCGCCACCTTGGGTGTACGTGGCTGGTGCCTTAGCCACTTGAGCCACAGGCGCCAAGCCAACAAAGTATTCTTTTCCTGAAACTTTGGGCAAAAAAAAAAAAAAAGATGGGTGTTCATTTATACATGGGAACACATTATACACAGGAAAATACGGTATTTAGAGTTCTTGGGCAGAAGGGAACCTCAGCACATCACCCTCTCCCAGGGTAGGGAGGGAGAAGCCATGAGGAAATCAGTAAAAACCAAGAACAAGGGCGGCGCCTATGGCTCAAGGAGTAGGGCACTGGCCCCATATACCAAGGGTGATGAGTTCAAACCCAGCCCCAGCCAAAAGAAAAAAAAAAAAGAACAAAAAAACAGAAATAAGAAGGATTCTTCCACCTTTCAACTGCAATCTGACAAAATCTTACTCAACGTCCTTGCTTTGGCGGAGAAGGGATTTTGATCCGGGTGGCAAGGAGGTAGCCAAGTGACCCCAGGCACCAGAGGGAAGATTTGCAGCAAAGCCACAGACGGGAAGAACAGTCGGCAAACCACGGCCAGATCTGTCCCTCCTGCTGTCTGGTTTTTGTGTAGTGCGTGGGCTGAAAACACTTTCATATCTTTAAATGATTCGGAAAAAAATTCAAGAGAAGAACGCTATTTCATGACATGAGAAGAATGTTTGAAATTCAAATTTTAGCGTCCATAAATAGTTGTGTTGGAGTGGCAGTCACCCCTCAGGCGTTTCCACACTGCTGTCGCTTCTTTCAGGCTACAAGACAGAATTGAGTCATCGTGAAAGAGACTGTGTGTCCACTGAGTCTAAAATATTTACAATCTGGCCATTTACAGAAAAAAAAAAATCTACCAAGCCTCAGACTGGAAGCTGGAGGGGAGGGAGTGGGCTTGTTACGAACCCAGGAAAGGAGCAATGAGGGAGAGCTGTGGAGGGCAACGCCTTCCACCTTCCTCCAAGACAGGGCTCAGCGAACCGGCTCTCTGCACAGGAGGCCCCATGGTACCAATGCCATGTTGTTCAGTGGCCGGGGGCAGGGGCAGAGACTGGCAAACTGTGGCACCGTGGGCATGTCACTTATAGATGCACATTTAGATTTGCATTATGGTTTTTGTTTTATTTTTGCTTTTGTTCCCCTTCCTATTAACTTTGAAAGTGGCCCTTGAAGCAAAAATGTCCCCTACCAATGAGAGCTTGACTTCCCTCCCCAGTCCTAGGAAACTGATCACTGGGGCAGTGACATTTTCCTACAATGCTGCTCATTCTTTTGCTCCTGAAATTGCAAACCCCGGGATCAAATGGTACAGTCTGTACATATCGGGGAGGGAATGCCACCAGTGGTGCCCAGAAACAAAGGCAACGAGTAACTTCAAAACCCTGTCACACAATCTGGACCCACCACAGGGCAGATGGAACTCTGGATTGTTTGATTCTATCAGCAGAACAGAGGAAGGAAATGTTTTAAAATGAGATTATGTTATTTTCCCCAGTTCTTATTATGAAACCTTCCTGAAATGAACTTTAAATATTGGCCGCTCCTTTTATGGCGATGAATGGGATCCAGCCGTCAGCAGTGTGGCAGGAAGTGGCTCCACTGGGGAAAGTGCGGGGAAGCAGAGGGGGGATGAATCGTGGATCCCCATGGGGTCCTTTGGTTGGGTGAAAAGAATCAGGCTCTAAAACACAGCTGCCCGAGTTGCGAAGGAACACGGTGTCTTTAAAAAGCTTTGTGCCCCCCCCATGCACATTAATTAAAGGGTCTTTTCCCAGTAATTGTGATGAATTACAGTTTTTCTGTATCCTTCACCTTCAATGAGAAAATGATTGACAACTAATTATTGTTTAGAGAAGGAAAAAAGTATCCTGGAAGTTATGAAAATCTCTCCAGAATAAAGCCGCGCAGGGATCCCTTACAACGCTAAGCTTGCTAGACAGAATTTTCCAAAGGAAGCTGTTTGTATCATTCAGCCCCAAATCTTGCTGAATAATTAAAAATGCCTGCCTCACCAATGTCCTCGAGCCAAACAACTGTCCAAGCAGGATGATACGGTGACCTCTGCACTTATCTCCTCTGCCTGGGATCTTCCTGCACGGACCTTGCAATGTTGGGGGTTTTTCTGACCCTCCGAGTGTGAGATCCTGAGATCTGACTGCTCACCTGACGTGGCCTCTGGGCAGTCTCGGGATTCCTGAAATTGAACGATCTTCCCACCCTCCTCCCAGTCGTGTTGTCACCATCTCTGTAAATGGCACCAACGTCCATCTGCTCATGCAGCCGGAGCCCAGGATCCATCTCCCATCCTTCTCGTTCTCCCACCTCCTACATCTGCCCCCCCAGTATTGTCTCACACCTGACAGTTTCCCTCCATACCTACTGTGGCTACCACAGCCCAGCCTCCTAGGGAGACCCTCCTTTCTTCTGAGCTCAAAGCCACTAACAGACCATTTCCTACAGAGTCAAAATGAGTGACTTCTGGAGGAGTGAAAGGGACCATACCATCACCCTGCTCGAAGTTCCTCGGGGACTCCCCCAGCACTGAGAATAACATTCAAACCCTTCCCCGCAGCCTACGACCCCTGCATGAGCTGCTCTGGCCATGTCTCCGGCTTCCTCTCTACACTTCTGTCCTCACTCAGGGCTCCAGCCACGCTGGTGCGCCATGGTCTTCGAATACTTTCTTATTCCTCCCACTTGTGAGTCTCTGTGTTTTCGGTTCTCTCTGCCAGAAATGTTATTCCTTCACCCGCCAGCGTCACAGACCTCCATTCTAGATACACATAGCACAGAACCAGCATCCTTTTTCTTTTAATTATCAGGGTCTGGAGCCTACCTAGCTGTCACTACTGTAATTAAGTATCCCCCATGCCCCAAACAGCACCCTGCGTCTCTACGTTCTCGGCCCCTTGAGAAATAAGGCAGAAAGAACAAGCTCATCACCTCTGCTTAACCACTGATGAAAATGACACTGGAGAATGTAGCATAGATGTCTGCAAACAAAGTAGCTTCAAAGTCTAACCCTAGACTCAAAAAGACTGACCCACCTCATCAGAGGCCATGCAGTACTGGGCGGACTCCTCATGGGGGGCTTAGGGGGTCTTCCTGCAGCCCTCTCAGCACCCCCGCTTGCCTTCCACCACAGACCTCACCGCCCTGTATTTACGTGCCTCCCCCGTCAGCCCATGAACTTCCAAAGGGCAGACAGGTTAAATAAAGAGCAGAGAGAGGAGGCCCGGCACCTGTAGCTCAGTGGCTAGGATGCCAGCCACGTACACCAGAACTGGCAGGTTCAAATCTAGCTAGGACCTGCCAAACAACAATGACAACTACAACCAAAAAATAGCCTGGTGTTATAGTGGGCGCCTATAGCTACATGGGAGGCTGAGACAAGAGAATTGCTTAAGCCCAAGAGTTGGAGGTTGCTGTGAGCTGTGACGTCAAAGCACTCTACCCAGAGCAACACAGTAAGACTCTGTCTCAAAAAAAAAAAAAATCAGAATTTTGGGCACAGCGCCTGTGGCTCAAAAGGGTAGGGCATGGGCCCCATATGCTGGAGGTGACGGGTTCAAACCCAGCCCTGGCTAAAAAAAAAAGAGCAGAGAGAAGAAATACTGTGGGGACAGTTGTCATGTGTGACTCTGTGGTGTTTTATTGCTGCATGAAAGGATGACGCCATTGGAAATGGAATCCCAGCTAGGGTGGCACTTTCTTTTTTTGAGACAGAGTCTAACTCAGTCACCCTGGGGTTGAGTGCCATGGTGTCACAGCTCATAGCAACCTTAAACTCTTGGACTCAAGTGATTCTCTTGCCTCAGCCTCCTAAGCTGCTAGGACTATAGGCGTCGACAACAACGCCCTGCCAGCTATTTTTAGAGATGGGGTCTCGCTCTTGCTCAGCCTGGTCTCGAACTCCTGAGCTCAAGCAATCCGCCCACCTTGGCCTCTCAGAGTGCTGGGATTACAGGCATAGGGTGGGACCTGCAACACAATGTAGCCGGCTCTGAGGGACCCAGCAGGGCTGGGTGGGCACAGAAGGCCCCCTTCCAGAGAGATCTGTCTCTCTCTGGCCTCAACTAGAGGGTAACACGCCCCAGGAAATTCTGCCCTCCCCACAAAGAAGCCACAGCCCTTCAGGTGATTCTTCTTCTTTTTTTGTCTAAAGACAGAAGTGTCTGCCCATGACTTCAGGGTTAAATGATTCCATCCATGTGGCAATAACTTTGACTTCCTGGTGACAGAATGGGCCCTCAGACATGAAATTGGTCTTGTTTTAAAACCAGTGCAAGCTTCCCTTGAAGCGTCTCTCTTCCAAGGAGATGTAAGCCACCCCCACATGACACATATGTAGTGCTAATCGCCGGACGGGCATTTCTGAGAAAGTGGCATAATCACTACTTACAATGCACAATCTGTCTCTGTGCTAACTCACGCTAGCATTTATATTCTTCGCGAAGGGTACTATTTAAGCCTGAAGCGCTGTGGAGAGCGAGGAGGAACATGCTTACATGGAGGGCAGGCAGCCCATGGGGCGTCTAGCCTACCAGATTGAGGACAGCAGGAGACGGAGTTACTCGTACTAAGTCACGTACAGATGGGAAGAGCACTGGTCCCGGGACAGAATCGCAGGGCTGTGGAGAGCCAGAGCAGATGCCCTGGGAACAGAGAAAACTGTAGCCTCACTCTGGGGACAAGGGACTCATCAGGGAGGCAGCACTGTCCATTGCTGCTGAGAAAGACTCCCCTGGAGCTGGGGCCATATATGGATCCATGTAGGTAAATGGTACAACCCTAAAAGAACCACACTGTGCCACCGTGTTCCGCTGCAACTTCCAGCCATGCTGTGTTGGTTGGGGCTTCTTCCTTTTAAAGAGGGCTTGGTGGCCAGGCACAGTGGCAGACACTCGTAATCCAAGCACTCTTCGAGGCCCAGGCAGAAGGATCACTTGAGCTCAGGAGTTTGAGACCAGCCTGAGCAAAAATGAGACCCTATCTTTAATTTTTTTTTGAGACAGAGCCTCAAGCCATCGCCCTAGGTAGAGTGCTGTGGCTTCTCAGCTCACAGCAACCTCCAACTCCTGGGCTCAAGCAATTCTCTTGCCTCCACCTCCCAAGTAGCTGGGACTACAGGCGCCCACCACAATGCCAGGCTATTTTTTGGTTGCAGCGATCATTGTTGTTTGGCGGGCCCAGGCTGGATTTGATCCCGCCAGCTCAGAAGTATATGGCTGGCGCCTTAGCTGCCTGAACCACAGGCACTGAGCCATACCCTATCTTTATTAAAAATAGAAAAACCGGCCAGGTGTCATGGCAGGCACCTATATTTCCAGCTACTTGGGAGGCTGAGGCAAGAGGACCGCTTGAGCCCCAGAGTTTGAGGTTGCTATGAGTTTTGACACCACAGTACCCTACCTAGGGTGACAGAGTGAGACTCTGAAAAAAAAAAATAGTAAGGTCAAGCACAGTGGTTCACGCCTGTAATCCCAGAACTCTGGGAGGCCAAGGAGGGAGGATTGCTTGAGCTCAGGAGTTCAAGACCAGCCTGAGCAAATCAAGACCCGTTGCTACTAAAAATAAAAAAACTAGCCAGTTGTTGTAGATGTAGTCCCAGCTACTAGGCTGAAACAAGAGGATCGCTTGAGCCCAAGAGTTTGAGGCTGCTGTGAGCTATGATGCTATAGCACTTTACCTAAGGGGACAAATGGAGACTCTGTCTCAAGAAAAATAAATAAATAAATAAATAAATAAAGAGGCATTGGTGTCCATGCTGACCTTCAACCTCATCTGTCCCACAAAGGAAGGGATGGAGGGTATTAACCTGAGTCAATGCCACTTATAGGTGGGACCCTGCCTCTAAAACCATATTAAAATGGTACATTAAATTCACATCTCTTTCCATCTCTGTCTCTCTTACACACACAGAGAGACACTGGGAGGGGTGTAGACATCAAGACATCACCTGGCCACCCACCCAGGCAGAGCCTGTGTTGTATACACAGTAGGCATTAAGTAAATGCACAGGTGGGTGGCAACGCACAGAAAAGCAGAAATGACACCGCCTCTGCAGGAAGAATGTGAGCTTCGGTTCCCCTTTCAGCTTGAACTTGCTGCTGGCAGAGCCGTCCCTGCCTCTGTTGGGGACCCCTGGGAACATGGGGAGAAGACCCTGAACAGGAGGGGACAGGAGGTGAGACGTGAGGGGCTGAGGATGTAGAGAACTCAGGACCCTGAGGGTCCCACATGTCCCTGGATCCTGCATGGGGGTGCCTGGTAAGCCCTCTGTCACGTTTGTGTAGAAATCCAAAAGCCACCTCATTTTGGAACCCTCCAGCGCTGAAAGCCCCTCTGCTCTGCGACCCAGAATCCTGTGGCTGTGGAGAGCCAGAGCGGATGCCCTGCCTCACAGTGTGCTGGAACAAGGAAGGAGTCTGCTTTTAGATCCCACACCTGCTTGACCAGAAACAGGGCTTTGCTGGCCAGCTGGATGGTGCTGGGGAGGGCTGGGCCACTGGGGCGACCTCACCCAGCCACTAGCACAAGCCACTTCCAAGCTGGATCTGCCAGCCGGGTCCCTTCACTGTGGGCGCCCGACGCCCTGTGAAACCTGGGTGCTGACTGCTCCCTCTTGAACGGGAGAGGAGGGGTCGCATTAACTGGAGGAGGCAGCTGCCTAGCACCTGTCTGATCTTATGAGTCACCGCTTCTCCCCTGCCAAGTCTTTCCGGACTAGGTGGCTCCAGCTGCCCAAAGGTCCTCCTGATGCAATCAGGACTGGAGAACTCCAGGTCCTGGGCCTCTAGGGTAGAAAAGCCCCCTGTTCTTTGCCTCTGCCCCCCAGGCAGGACCCACCCAAAAGCCCCAGAGACCACAGGGGCCTGTTTTCAAGGTCTATTTGTAAATATCTCTAGGGAAGTGGTTTCTGCGTGCTCTGCAGGGTAAGGCTGTGAACTGAAGATGCTTCATTTGCTCTGGGCTGAAAACAAAATTTGGGGCCGCTCAACCTGTCCTCACCACGCCAGGGGCATTAACAGGCCCCTGGAACTATAATTACTCCGGCCAGTTGGACTGGTTGAGGAAGCGCAAGGCTTCCCCTGCAGCTGGGGTGGCTGCCAAACCCAGGCTTCTTGGGACTGCCCCTGAATATCTCGGTCTGACTTCTAAAGCACTGGATTTGTTGTATGAGTCACAGTCCAATTAAAATAAAAGTGTCCAAGGAAAAGGAATCAAAGCGAGAGACAGGAAAACCGCGTGGACACCCATACAAGGCAAGCGTTTATGTGACAGGCATGGCTTACTCTAAAAGACGCTGACATGAAACCTCAATTCACAACACTTGAATGTTCCATTAATAGAATGGAGGCAGTTATTATACTCATTGCAGAAAGTGAATCATGTCATTTACCAAAAAAAAAAAATTCATGAGAAATTTCTTTTCGATGGTACCTGTAATGAATTTTAAATACAGTCTGTGAGTTGACCGCCCAAGGGACTGTAACAAACCCGTCAACATATGGATCTGGTCAACCTAAGGAACTAGGCCTACTGTGCTGATATGTACAGTTGGTGCCTGTCTGGTCTATGAAAATTGGCTCAACACAAGGTCATGGTCAGTGTAGGGAGGGGGTCAGCTGTGGAGATTCTACTTCTATTGCCAAATAGCCAGAAATCGGCTTTACTTACAACATATTCTGAGTCCCCTCTTGGGTGGGCTCTGAAGCCATTGAGCTTGGAAAACACCAAATGCTTTCATAATTCTGAGTAATATGAAGTGCTCCCTGGGCATGAAGGAACATGGAATATAAACACCAGCTCATCAAAGCACTTTGAACGTCTTCAAAAGGAAAGAAAAGAATCCGGTCCTGGAGCCAAACGCGGTAACCAAGCTGCCTCATGGAAGCGGGTCCCTGAAGGGGTACAGAGCCAGTGCGGCTGTGCCCCTGGGTTCTTCCCTTTTGTAACTGAACAAGCTAGAAGTGGGCGTTGGGTTCACCACAGCTGTCGCCCAGGCTGGAGTGCAGTGGTGCGATCATAGCTTGTGGCAGCCTCAACACCTGGGCTCAGGCAATCCTCTGCTTCAGCCTCCTGAGTATTTGGGACGACAGATGCTCCACACCTGGCTTATTTTTTTATTTTTGCATTTTTTTTTTTTTGTAGAGTCAGGGTCTCACTATGTTGCTCAGGCTGTTCTCTAACTCCTGGCCTCAAATAATCCTCCCATCTCAGCCTTCCAAAGTGCTGAGACTACAGGTGTGAGCCTCATGCCCTAATCTTTTTTTTTAAATCACTTTATTGAGGTATGATTGGCAGGTAAAAACTGTACATATTTAATGTCTCAATGCCTTGGGGGATAAGAATACACCTGTGAAGCCATCACCACACATCCATCACCTCCTAAAGTTGCCTCCTGACCCCTTTATTGTTATTTGTGTGTGTGTGTTGAGAACACAACCTAAGGTCTACCCTATTCACAGATTTTAAGTATATGCTATAACTTGGCTAGCTGTAGGCGCTATGCAGTATAGGAAATCTATAGACCTTATTTATCTCACACAACTGAAACTTTGCCCCATTTAACCATCACCTCCCTATTCCCCTCCCACCATGCTATTCTTCCCTTCTGCTTTTGTGAACTTGACTGTTTTAGTCTCCATATGTAAGTGAGTCTTACTTTGATCTTGTATTTAAAGCAAGGTGATCCTTAGCATGAGTCCAAGAAGAGGTGTATGGAGTCCTCGTGTGTCCCCGTTCCTGGTCACCCTCTTTTCCATGTCTGGCCCAGACCTGGACCCTCCCAGGGCCAAACTGTAAAGTGGCTAAAGCAACTGTCAGTATCTCCAGCTGCCATCCCTCGTCTCGGCCTGCCTCACCCTCTCCTTCCAGCAGGCTCCAGCCCAGCCCTGTGCCCCCCTCAAGCACAGGCTTGGAGGAAGAATGCTGTGGGTTGTACTACTCTGGGTGGCACCTGTGTCTTGCAGGTCAACCAAAGCCTTAAGGAAAAGGAATGTGCTCTAACTGGAATTGCAGAAGTCCGGGGAAGAGGAGGGATTGGGGAAGGTGGGGTGGAGAGGAATGCTGCAGACAGGCCCATGAAGTCACACCAAGGAGGTGCCACCACCATGAGCCACACACAAGACCGGGCCGGGCACGGTGAGACAGACCAGTTGTTCAGGAGAAACCACAGCTCAATGTCACGGATCCTTCTCTTTAAGCTCCTTAGATCAACTACTGAAGTGGTGGACAAGAGTGACCCAGGGGCTGCTGATTCTTCTCGTGTGGCCTGCGTTGCTCTGTGCTGGGGTGATGGGGCTCTGACTTCCAGAAGAGAAGCCTCCCCTCCAAAGGGGATCCATACGCAGGGTTGAAGAAAGTATCTGGGAACAGAAAATGGCACCAGCGACCTCCGATTGTGCCCATGTAGGCAGATGTTCTGGGCTCGCACCATTCAAACACGGAGGAGGGTGGCTCACCACCCTCCTTGCCTGGAGAACCAGTTCCACCTGCCGGCCACCTGCAGCTCCAGCTCCTCGGATGACCAGCCCAGGAAAAGCTTAGGTGAGGCTGAATTCCTGGGGAGAATGCCTCCCTTCACGGCCACACCAAGGCCTTTGAAATATTTCCTCTTGAGTGGGGAAGGAAGGAGAGCTGTGTTCGTGGAGAAATAGGTGAGCTGACTCCCAGCTGGCATGAGCACTCTGTCTTCTACAGCACTCCTCACACTGTGGCACCACGCTCCCCTGGTTTACCTCTCCTTCTCTATCTGAGCCTCTGTCCTCTCTACAGCTGGACTATCCCTAGGTCCTCTGAATGCTTCTTACACCCGAAACACCATCCACACACAGATTACTCCCCAAACAATGCCCCAGCCGACCTCTACTCAGGATGCAGCTATCCACCTGCCAACTTGACATGTCCGTGGAGATGTTAAACTTGACATTGTGAACTTAACACCCAACTCCTCATCCGCTCCTACCCTAACTTTTCTCAGTGAATGGGCCCTTTGTCCGTCCTTCCTAGTCAGGTCCAAAACCTTAAACTTGAACTTGACCCCTCTCTTTCACACTCTGCCCTCAACTCCTGGGCACATTCTGTCTGTGCTGCCAACAAAACACAGCTGACCCTGACTGCATCCACCACCCCAACCACCCCCTGTGCTTTGCCAGCGTCCTGGTCCCAGCTGCCCAGTCTCTCCCCTGGATAGTTGCAGTAGCCTCTTCCTTAATGTAAATTTTTTATTATGCAAAAATATAAATAACAGAAAATTTACTGTTTCAGCCATTTGTAAGTGTATAATTCAATGGCATTAAGGGCATTTACCATGTTGTGTAAACATCACTACTATAAGGACTACAATTAAGTTCACAAACTCATCCTAGAAAAAGTGCTACATGGCTCGGCGCCTGTGGCTCAAGTGGCTAAGGTGCCAGCCACACACACTTAAGGTGGTGGGTTCGAATCCAGCCCAGGCCACCAAACAACAATGATGGCTGCGACCAAAAAAAAAAAAAAATGGCCAGGTGTTGTGGTGGGCACCTGTGGTCCCAGCTACTTGGGAGGCAGAGGCAGGAGACTCGCTTGAGCCCAGGAGTTGGAGGTTGCTGTGAGCTGTGATGCCACAGCACTCTACCCAGGGGGACAGCTTGAGGCTCTGTCTCAAAAAAAAGAAAAAGTGCTACATACCTCATTGCTGAATATCACTAAGGTCACCTTCAAAGTACTCCCCTTGGGAAGCTGTGCACTGATGCCAGTGCCTAGTCCCCCCTTCAAAGCAATTTTGGAACTATTTCTGGAATGGGCCATCAGAGCAGTTATCCCATTACCCTTGATGTCCTGAATGTCATAAAAATGTCTTCCTTTCAATATTTCCTTTATCTTCAGGTAAAAAAAAAAGTAACTGGGGACCAAATCAGGTGAGTAGGGAGGGTGTTCCACTGTAGTTATTTGTTACTGGCTAAAAACTCCCTCACAGCCTCCCAGACATAATTTTGATGTACAACTTGATAAATTCTTGCAATGTTTTTGCTGGTTCTACTCATTCCTGGCTGTTCAGACCTCTCTTCCTCAGTGACACCTTCTCTCCCCTTGGAAACACGTTTCATCCATTCGTCCACAGCCATTCCTTCACGGCATTGTCCCCATAAACTTGGACTAACACGTCCCTGATTTCACCTCCACTCTTGCCAAGTTTAAAAAGAAACTTAATGTTTATTCATTGCTCTAATTTAAGCTCTGACGTTCCCATGATGGCACACAAAAACATACAACAATAATAATGAACGCCACTCAGCAAGACACTGCCACATGTGAGCATGGGCACAGCTGGGAGACACCGATGTGCCCCTGTTATGAAACCTGACCAAGCTGTTTGTACAGTGCTGCCAATATAACCGAGTGGTGGCAAGTTCACAAACCTAATTGTCAGACCTCGTATTTCCGAAATTGTCATCTTCCCAAACAAAGTCTGTTGGGGAACCCCTGGTAAGAATCTTCTACTTTCTAGCTCAGTGCCCATGGCTCAAGTGGCTAAGGTGGCGGGTTCGAATCCAGCCCGGGCCCACCAAACAACAATGATGGCTGCAACCAAAAAAATAGCTGGGCATTGTGGCGGGCGCCTGTGGTCCCAGCTACTTGAAAGGCGGAGGCAGGAGACTTGCTTGAGCCCAGGAGTTGGAGGTTGCTGTGAGCTGTGATGCCACAGCACTCTACCCAGGTGAACACCTTGAGGCTCTGTCTCAAAAAAAAAAAAAAAAAAAGAATCTTCTACTTTCTATCTCTGGGGACTTGCCTGTTCTAGGTACATACCTTGTACAGGTAGAATCGTATGGTATCTGGCCTTTCGTGTCTGGCTAATTTCTGGGATGACACTTGGGTTGAGTGCGGAGTACAAGAACTTGGGGGATTTTTTTTTATGGTTCCTAAGTCTTTCTCGAGGACAACAATCAAAACACAGAATATTCATTAGTAAGGTCTAGACATCAGTCTTATTTTTCTTTAAATTAGTTAAGTTATTTTAACATGCAGCTAGGATTGAAAACCAAAGTTTTACCCAAACACTTCCATAAAGGACAGACATCATTTCTCAGAAATAATACATTCTAAACACACAATGAGGAAGAGTGACATCTTCCTGACTGTCCCCATAATCTGAAGTATTGCCTCTCACAATAGAGTGAGGTTACATGCTATTTTCCTCTAGAGCCAAAAAGTTCCACTCTTCCCTAGTCAATTTCCAGCAGCCTCTTTGTACCTGCTGGAAATTAAGGACAGGCTTACTGGCCACTGAATAGAACATGGTGAGACCAGAATATTCCACTAAACCCGTAGACGAACTTCTTTGACAGTCACTGGCCATCCTCTATCCGGACCTCTATCTGGAAAGGGCATCGAGTGGAGAAGTAATTTTCCTCTTCCAATTCCTTACATTTTTTTTTTTTAAGACAGAGTCTTACTCTGTGGCTCTGGGGTTGAGTGCTATAGCATCATAGCTCACAGTAACTTCAAATTCCTGGGCTCAAGCAATTCTCTTGCCACAGCCTGCAGAGTACCTAGGATGACATGGGCCCGTTTTTTTTTTTTAGTAAAGATGGGGTCACACTCTAGCTCAGACTGCTCTCGAACTCTTGAATCAAGTGATCCACCCACCTTGGCCTCCCAGAATGCTAGGTTTACAGGTGTGAGCCACCACGCCCACCCCAGTTCCTTAAAACAATTTCCTTAATCCTCAAAACAATTCTACGAAAATCCTCCCCAGTTTCCTTAATCCTAAAAACAATTCTACGAAATAGGCATTTCAGCCCAATTTGCTGACAGGAAAAGAAGGCTCTGCAAGGTAACCTTCTCTGGTCATCCAGCTAAGTGGTGGCACGAGAGATGCTAGTTCAGAGGGCCAAACTCAAAGCATGGTATATTTTCCTACCATGCCCTCAACCTCTAGGGTGCCGGGCAGTAGATGACATGAGTCAGCTTCCCAGAGCTGAATGGGAAAACATAATCCCTCACCTTCTAGAAGTCTTTGCCTACAGACAAGCACAAGCTCATCCCAGAGAGGAGGCTGCTACGGACTAAACTGCACCTCCCCACACGTCTCATGTCAAATCCGTAACCCCTCGTACCGCAGAAGGTGACTGCTTTGGGGGGAGGCCTGTAAAGAGGTGATGAAGATAAAATGAGGTGGTTAGGGCAGGGTCTGAGTCTTCTAACGACTGGTGACCTCCTAAGAGGAGGAAATTTGGACGCACACACAGGAAAGACCACGTGAGGACCCAAAGAGAAGGCAGTGAGCTTACTCTAAGACTTGAACTCACAGCCACAAGATGAAGTCACACATTATGAGGGAAACAGTGAGCTCTGCCTTTGGGTCTTACTTCCACAGCTGTTTTCTGGGACACTACTGACTTGGTCAGTAAGTGTTTTGGAAGGGACGTAGGGAAAGGTGACATCTGATGACTGAACACAAGGCCTGTGAAGAGATTACCTTGCCCAGAGTAGTTTTGCACATGGGCCCAGGCGGCCTGTACAAGGACTGGCATTTCAGTGCTGTTTGTGGAAGCAAAGATGAGGAGGAACCCAAGATCCCTCAGTCGGGGACACATAAACCATGGTATAGATACACAAGGGAACACCACGCAGGTGACCACAGGAGCCAACCAGATCAATATACAGCAGCCCGCTTCCCAGCAAAAACCTACCAGGAATAATATAGAAACAAAACAAGCATAATGTACTTTTTTTTCTGACACAGTCTCACTATGTCACTCTCCGTAGAGTGCCACGGTGTCACAGCTCACAGCAACCTCACACTCTTAAGCTTAAGCGATTCTCTTGCCTCAGCCTCCCAAGTAGCTGGGACTACAGGCACCCGCCACAAAACCCGGCTATTTTTTGGTTGTAGTTGTCATTGTTGTTTGGCGGGCCCAGGCTGGATTCTAACCTGCCAGCTCTGGAGTATGTGGCTGGTGCCATAGCTGCTGAGCTACAGGCACTGAGCCACGAGCGTAATGTATTTTTGTAAAACTTTTGAAAGCGCTCACAAAACAGTGAACGCTATTTATTTACCTATGTTAGAGGAAAAATGGGAACACGGATGAAAAGCACAAAAATCAGGTCATATGGAGAGGAAATGGGGATGAGGGGGTAAAAGGAAATTAAATGAAATAGAGGGTGTCCATAAAGTTTGGGTGCAATATAAAATACCGTGCCCTTTTAAATCGCACACGACCTTCATGAACGCCTTGTAACACAATGATAGCTGATAGTAAAAGCTAACAGACAGTTAACTCTGTGCCAGACACTGTTCTGGGGGATTTTCATACATAAAGCCATTTAATTTTCACCATGAGGTAGGTACTACTATTTCCCTGTTTTACAAAGAAGAAAAGTAAGGCACAGAGAGGTTAAGTGACTTGAGAAGGGTGGCCCAGCAAGGAGGAGGTGGTGGTGCCAGGCGGTCGGGCTCCAGACTCTATTCTTGAAACCATCACACCAGCCTAGGGAAAAAACATCCACTCAGCAACACGCCCACTTTGCAAGTGTGCAGAGGGAGTGGGCAGGTTTCTTTGAAGCAGGAGTCACTGGGTGGTGAAAATCCTAGGTTTTTACGACACGCTTCACAAATCTCACTTGCCGACACAGCTCCTGCTCAGTTCAAAGTCGAGGTTCTCCCTCACCTCCAGAGCAGTCAGCCTCTGATCCCTTTATGGTAGAGCTCCTCCTCGTCTCCCTTTGGCGCATGTAGGTTGCAGAAGTGAATTAAATCTGGTTTTGCCATCTGAGGGCAGTGGAGGACAGTAGCGGTGACTATATCTATTCACCCTGTCTGTTCAGTGTCAGGCACCGTGTCCCGCACCCCTCCCTAACTTTGTTTTGTTCAACCCCTACAGAGAGTAGCCCTCGGAGTTGGACAGGGAAGCCATGCACAGGTGACAAAGCTTGGCCTCAGAAAGGCCAGTGATGTGTCCACGTTTAATCAGCCATGGGGTGGCACAGCTGGGCCTCCAACTCTGAAACCCAGCACGCCACTCACCTACTAGCTGGAGGACCAACATGCCACAGAGGGCCGGCCAGGAAGGTTACCTGGAAGCCACCACATGCCACCAGGATCCCAAGGAAGAATCCAAGCAGGTGTGTGGAGATGTGCACAGGGACCCAGGAAAGGCCGGGCATGAGACAGTTTCTGTTCCCTGCAGCACCAATGGGTTAGCACAACGTTCGAGTTCCAGGCCTGGAGCAAGCCACGTGGTGGCTGACAGTGTTATACCTGGGAGGGGGTTAGGAGAGGGCGGCTGCCACGTCACACCTACACCAGGGCCCTTTTATTTATTTATTTACTTTTGAGACAGAGTCTCACTCAGTTGCCCTGGGGTTGAATGCCGTGGCATCATAGCTCTCAGCAACCTCAAACTCCTGGGCTCAAGTAATCTTCTTGCCTTAGCCTACAGGTACCCCGCCACACCTGGTTACTTTTAGAGACTGGGTCTCGCTCTTGCTCAGGCTGGTCTTGAACTCCTGAGCTCAGGCAATCCACCCACCTCAGCTTCCCAGAGTCCTGAAATTACAGGCATGAGCCATCAGGCCTGGCCACCCAGGGCACTTTTAAAAAACGCACACAGTCCTGGACTCCACCCCCGACGTATTAAATTAGAACCTGTGGGTGTAGGAGAGTGCCACAGATACCTGCATTTTTAACAAGACCCAGTGAGCTGCAGGAACACTGAAGTTTAAGACTTACTGCCATGGGTTAAGTTGTGAGTTGTGTCCCTTGCAAATCTGAATGTTGAAGGCTTAACACCCCCCCCAACCCAGCACCTCCAGATGTGCTGTTATTTGGAGACAGGGTCTTCATAGCTATAATCAGGTTAAATGAGGTCATTGGAGGGTCCCAATCCGATAGGAGTGACGTCCTTATAAAAAGGGGAAATTTGGGGCACAGAGACACAGAGGGGTCCTCAAACAGGTCCTTCCCTCTGGCCTCTAGCACTGAGGGACAATAAATTTCTGTTGTTTGGGCTGCTTGTTTGGTGGCACTTTGTTACAGTGTCCTGAGCCCACCAGCAACACTGGCTCTACAGAGAAAGACCTTTTTAGTTTGTGTTATGATTCCCACAGGTTTGGGGCCGGGGAGCACCCAGAACCTTCTGAGCTACCTGTGCACAGCAGGGATGACGCTCCACTTTCCCAAGAGCAGAGGGGGGAGAGGCTCGTGCACGCCACGTTCTTGGAGAGAAGTAATCCGAGAACAGCAGAAAAACCAGCCGGGCTGACACAGTGTCTGTTTTCCGGGGCAGAGAGACAGCAATGGAACAAAAGGGTCAGTCCTGAGAAGCCACAGGGGAAAAAAAAAAGGAGAGAGAGAAAGATTAAAAGTCAAAAAAGGGGGTGGCGCCTGTGGCTCAGTGGGTAGGGGGTGCCAGCCTCCATAAACCACAGGTGGCGGGTTTGAACCCAGCCCTGGCCAACCTGCAACAACAATAACAAAAAATAGCCGGGCATTGTGGTGGGCACCTGTAGTCCCAGCTACTCAGGAGGCTGAGGCAAGAGAATTGCCTAAGCCCAGGTGTTGAACGTTGCTGTGAGCTGTGACACCACAGCACTCTGCCCAGGGTGATAAAATGAGACTCTGTCTCTAAAAAAAGCGGGGGAAGAAATTGGGATCCCAGAAGATAACAGTTTTCATTCATTATTTTTGTTCTTAACTTTTCAGATGGTGCAAGAGGGGGTCTTCTCTATTTGCAGGAGTTTCAAAAATAGGACTCTTGGCATTCTGAGTGAGAGTGCTACTTTTCAAAATACATGCGCCTCTAACAGTCTCTTGTACCTGAGCACGTGTCTGCTGGGTCCTCCATGATGCTGGGCACACCGTGTAGTGGGAGGTGGCACCAGCCATGGAATGAGGAGCAGTCTTCTGGCCTCTCTGGTGACCACAAGAGCCCATGGGCCCCTCTACAGAGTCCTTGAGGCTGCATGCCCTGGACACCTGCCTTTGAAAAGGGAGAACTGCAAGAGTAGGGCGCTGTCTCCAGTCTCCTCTAGACTTGGGGCAGGGAGCGGCTGCTTGGTAACATGGAGTTGAGGGGGGGGTCCAATGGGTACCTGGCATCTTTCTTTTCTTTCTTTTTTTTTTTTGCAGTTTTTGGCCGGGGCAGAGTTTGAACCCACCACCTCTGGTATATGGGGCCAGTGCCCTACTCCTTTGAGCCACAGGCGCCGCCCATTTTTTTGGTTTGTTTTTTTGAGACAGAATCTCACTTAATTGCCCTGGGTAGGGTGCCCAGGCCTCAGCTAGTTCACAGCAACCCCAAACTCCTGGGCTCAAGTCATCCTTTTGCCACAGCCTCTTGAGTAGCTGGACTACAGACACCTGCCACAACGCCCAGCTAGTTTTTTCTATTTTTAGTAGAGATTGGGTCTCTCTGCTCCTCAGGCTTGTCTCAAACTCCTGAACCAAGTGATCATCCCTCCTCAGCCTTCCAGAGTGCTAGATTGCAGGTGTGATCTGCCACCACTCCCCACTCGAGTACCTGACTTCTTACCTGAGTTACTTAGGTCTTCAGGACAGTCACCATACTGCCTTTTCCCATTTCACCCTCCATGGAGCAGAATCATTCCCCTTTCAGCCTAAAAATTTCCCTCTTTACAATTGGTTCTATTTTCCTTCTCTCTCTACCCTAAGAAGAGCACGTTCTGGGCTCGGCACCTGTAGCTCAAGCAGCTAATCACCAACCACATACACCAGAGCTGGCAGGGTCAAATCCAGCCTGGGCCCACCAAACAATAATGACAACTGCAACCAAAAAATAGCCAAGCGTTGTGGCGGGTGCCTGTAGTCCCAGCTACTTGGGAGGCTGAGGCAAGAGAATCGCTTAAGCCCAGGAGTTGGAGGTTGCTCTGAGCTGTGATGCCACAGTACTCTACCCAGGGTGACAGTCTGAGGCTCTGTCTCAAAAAAAAAAAAAAGAGCAAAAAAAAAGAGCACAGCTAGAGGGTCTTAGTGTTGCCTACCCCTAATTTTATGGATGAAAATAATAAGGCTCAAAGAAGTTAGGGTAGTTGTCCCCCAGATGACTGATGACGGTGCAATAATCACGGCCCGAGTCTTCAGAACACCTTCCAGGGATCTTTCTGTGACACCAAAGTCAAATTCTAGTCCCATAACACACTGGAGCCCAGAAAGGGGTGTGGGGACCAGGCCTCCTGGGTAGATTTGTTTTTGTAGCAGGGCAGAGACTTTATGTTTTTCCCTATTCAAGGCTTTTACATACACCATCTGGTGCCTAAAATGCTTCCCCCCCTCACCCCCTCACCTAGGAAGTACCTTTTCCTTCTTAGATCTCAACTTGAACTTCGTGTTAAGAAATAGCCAGGCTTTGTGGCAGGTGCCTATAGTCCCAGCTGTGCATGTTCATTTCTGACTCCCCAGACTTGATCGGCACCTGCTGGCAAATGTTCTCTCAGCACCCTGGTTTTCCCCTGTGCCTGGTTAGTGGGGAGTCAGTCTTGTAATGTCTGCTGGGAGCTTGTAAACCCCACAATGACAGAGCCACATGTTCCTCAGGCCTCCGTTCCCAGAACCTGGCACACATCATGCACAGAAAATTCTGTCCCGAGGTACAGGCTGATGTGATAGCTGAATTATCCCATTAAGGACTCCGAGAAATTCTGCACTGAATAAGCCTGTGGATGTAACTTTGGTTTAGCTCAGCACTTCCCAGACTTCTTGAGAACAAGAACCTAAGGAATGAGATCTGTGCACATAAGAAAGACACACTTTGGGAAATCTATCCCAGGGGCTGGACTATCCACAGACCTCCAAAATAAACAGCAGCAAAAACAAAAACAGTGTGGCCAGGGAGAGCTGCACGCAGCTTCTGGGTTGGAGGTGGAGATGAGTTCCAGCCGTAGCCTGCGAGGCCGTTCTCCCCAGTTTCCCCAGTTGCAAAGTTCAGGCATTCTGGGCACCCAGAGGCCCTGGTTTTTTCCTCTGTTCCACACCTGCCCTCAAGAAGTCCACTGAAGTGTCTGTGAGTCCAGAGCTCGAGGTGGGAAGAGCCAGGTGTGTGCCTCTCCAGTATGAAGTCACAAGAAGCAGCAGTGAAATTTGCACGAAGCCTGAGCTGGGAGCGAATGCATTCGGACTCCCACCCCTCTCATATACAAACAGTAGTAAGGAAACCGGAGTAGCCACGGCGGTCGGGTAGCAGGACACCCACACATTCTTGGGCACCATCCACTCACAGCAAAGCACCGGCCTGACTACAGCCACACCCCAAGAGAAGGAAGCCCAGGTAGTCGGGGGTGTTGGCCTGGAATAAAGCATGGGCCACCCCAAGCCTGTGTGTAACCTTCTGGACTTCTCTTACCCTGTTAGGAATTCGTGTAAATGTCACTGAGCACATTACACCTCTTCTCTTGGGTGTGGTGGAGAAAGAGTGCTCAGCAGTCTTTGGAAGACATTAAGATCTTGCTTGGAAAACATCCCCGCGGGGTTTGGAGCAGGCAGTTCTAGAGAGCAAAGAGGCTGACAGGACAGGCACCTGACGTCCCACGAGCTGATCTTTTCCTCTGACATGAAAGCAGACAAGTTCCCCCAGCCTCCTCGGGGGCCCAGACAGAGGGGCCGGTGAGGCAGGCCTTGCCCAACACAGACCTCCAGCTCCCAGTGGGAAATGTCGTCAATGGACAAAAACAAGCAGAAACCTGGCCTCCGTTCCTGGTGGCCCGTTCAAATTTGTTTGGAAATTCACCCAAAACCACAGGAGGGATGACTTTGCACACAGACATGCCCTAAGGAGTGCCTCTGAGGATGGGTGGAGTGGAGGCCACACTCTGCCCGAATGAAGAACTGCCCTTTCATGAACGGAGCTGGACGGCAGGGGCAGGGGGTGGAGGCCCAGCTGGAGAGAGCCGCGTCTGGGCTTCTGCCCCACTGGCCGATGATCTGAGGGAGTCAGGCAGGGACAGAGAGGTTGCCTTTATACCAGGCCTCTTGGGGGTCCCACTCCCCTGCCCTGTCAGGACAGGCTAATCTGGAGCCAGAGCCCAGAAGGTGCCAGAAGGAAAGACTGCTCGAGACTTCAACCCATCTACATTCACAGTGGAAACTCATCCTCTCCGTCTTGACACAAAAGATGAATCAAAGTGCCTGACACAGCCCATCTCAGACGGGGAGAGAGCGAGAGGCAGGGAAGAGTGGGCAGAGAAGGGAAACTTGCTGGGAGTAACTTTTTCCTTCTCTCCAAGTGGTTCAGGAGAGTGGTTTCGAGAGTGTGCACAAATGACGCTGGACAGTGGACTCACACTGGAGGCCACAGCCCAGGTTAGGAGAGGAAACACCTGACTCCTGAGTCTGAAAATCTCCGCTAGAGGCAAGGGGAATAGTCAGGGGTGGGGGACACAGTCTGGAGGCCCCGGGAGAGTGGAGAGAAGGCGGGAGAAGCTGGTCAGAGGGGCCCAGCTGAGAGCCAAGGCAGACCAGCCTCCGTCTGCAATGTGCCTGGACCCCCACCTCACAAAGACAGAAGGAAAATGCCCCCCACCCCCGGGATGGGGTTCTAGGAGAGAGGAGGGGGATGGAGCCAAATGTCACTGAGAAGCCTGCCATAGATGCTGGATCTACCTCCTGGGGAAATCTGCCCTCTGTTTAGGGAAGACTACCCCAAACCACTAGGCGTGTTCACGGTGTAAAGCTCAAACCTCGTGTCGGGGGTTGCTGCTCACTGAGAGGCCGACCTTTTGGTGTGGTCTGGGTTTGGAGGGCACCTGGCAGGAATCCCGCCTCCTCACTCTCTGAGGAGTGCTGATCCCCCTGGGGTAGGACGCTCACCTCGGCCACCTGCCCAGGCTGTGGAAGCTGAAGCCCCGAGGCCCACCCTGCCCAGCAGGTGCTGCAGTGTTAGCCCCACTGGGCGGCGTGGAATGGACCAGCTTTGGATCACTGAGTCCTGTTGGAGGCTCCCAGGCAGGACCCCTGGGCACAAGTAAGTGGTGGGCTTTCCCACTGTCCCACATCCTGGAAGAGATCCATGCTGGCCTTAGGAAACAATGGCTGGGAGGGAGGCTCTCCAGCTCGGCCCCTTCAAGGTGAGAGGTTGGGTTGGACCATGAGGTTGAGGTCAGAAGGAGCAATGGCAAGTTGGTTCCTCCCTTGTAGAGCCCTGTTAGACAAGGGATCCCTCTGTCAAGGCCTGTGGGCCCAGGGCCACGTTCATTTATTTGGCAAGAATTTATTGGGCACCACTTCAGAGCCAGCAACTGTCCTCATGTTATTCTCTGTGCTATGGATGCTCTTAAAAATAAAGTCTTGCCGAAAGTTACCACCTGACCTGAGCTGTGTCTACACTTGGGTGAAAGCCGTGGAATTCCTTGTTCCAGAAACTGTAGGAGGTACTTCCACGGGAAGGGGAGGGAGCTATGGAGGCCCGTGGTGGCTGAGCCACAACACCGCAGGCTTCAGGAGTGAAGCCCAAGAGCAGAGGGTGGGCAGCAGCCAGGATGGGCGTGTGGGACAAGCCGGCATTCTCAGGGAGCTCCAGAAATGCTCAGGAGGAGACGCCGGGGAAGCATTTATTACAGTAAAGCAAGATGAAAACAGCCTCCTTGCAGTACAGCATGAACATATATGTGACCTCAACTGTCATGATGTTTCGGCGTTGTCGTAACAAAAGGGATATTCTGTTTCAGAAGGAAGTCCAGAGTGGTGGCTCAGGCCTGTAATCCCCACACTTTGGGAGGCCTAGGCAGGAAAATGCCTTGAGACCAGGAGCTCAAGACCAGCCTGGGAAACATAACAAGACTCCATCTCTACAAAGAATATAAAAACGATCTGGGTGTGGTGGCACACACCTGCAGTCCCAGCTACCCAAGAGGCTAAGGCAGGAGCATCATCTGAGTCCCGAAGTTCAAGGTTGTAGTGAGCTATGATGATACCACTGCACTCTAACTGGTACAACGGAGTGAGACTCTGCCTCAAATAAATAAATAAAAATGAGTAGGAGAGCAGAAGAACAGTACAAACACAGTAATTTTTGGTTTTGTTTTTGTCTTTCTTAACAGCAATTTTTTTAAAAGACTGTATGCTCTGGGAAAAGTGCAAAAGTCTCAAATTTTATATCAGGATCAATCACAAATACATCTAAAACTCTTGGACCTGCTGAAATGGGGAAAGTCAGTAGGGGTCAGCAACCCAGAATGTAATTTGCATCGGGGCCCCTTTTGACCTGAGGAAGTGAGTTTGGGTAAAACCAGGGAGGGACAGGAAGTGCCAGGCACCCTCAGGTAATAGCCAGAGGGCTGATCCGCCACCACCTTGTGAGGAAGCCTGTGGTGTTCTGGGGGCCCCTCCAGCTGGGGCTCTGTTTCTTCTTGGGAGTGTTCTTCTGATTCCTTCTGGAGTATGAGTTTTATGGTCACAAAACTCAAGTGTGCAGACATACACTTTCTGTATTTTTCTATGACAACACCATTTCTGTCTTTTTCTTTTCCAGACAGAGTCTCATTCTCTCACCCTGGGTAGACGGCCGCGGTGTTATAGTTCACAGCAACTTCAAACTCCTGGGCTCAAGTGGTCCTCCTGCCTCAGCCTCCCAAGTTAGCTGGGACTACAGCATCTGCCCCCACACCTGGCTAATATTTCTATTTTTAATAGAAACCAGGTCGGTCTCTTGCTGAGGACGGTCTTGAACTTCTGAGCCCAAGTGATTCTCCTGCCTCCGCCTCCTAGAGTGCACCCAGTTTCTTCATTTTTGTCTTAATAGCAGAAATTGATCTTGTCAGTTTCAAGCAACCTGAGCCCTTTTCGGGACACCCGCATCAGAGTCGCTGTGTCCCTCTTGCCTCTGCTGCCTGGATGCCCTTTCTTCCTCCTCCCGACAGGAAACGTGGCTCTCACGCTGGTTGACTCTGCCCATTTGGTTGTTGGCTTTGCAGAGCTGCACGGCATTGGGCAGTAACAAGAGTGGGTGAGATGAGATGCTGACCGCTCAGCCTGAGGTGGCCAAGTAGGGCCTGACCTTGGACAGCCCCCTGGGCTGTGCACTTGACAAACGCAATGTCATCATTATCTCTGCACTAAATGGAAAAGGTTGCTTGGAAAGCTCGACTTTGTGGTACAACTTTCTGAGTGCTTCGGTCTTTGCCTCTTGGCCTCTGAGTTAGACTTCTGGAACTCAAAAATTCTTTTTCTTTATTAAAAAAAAAGAAAGAAAAAAGCTTAAGTCTTGCAAATGAAATGGGCCTGGGCTCTTAAGGGATGGGCTCTCTCATCAGTTTAAATGTCATTTTGAAACTCAGCCACCCACTTTGTCCCCCTTTGCTGCCGCACACGAGTGTCCCCAAGGTAACAAAGGACGCTGGACTCTGTGAGGCGGCCAGAGGCAGGGGCAACAGGGTGAAGCGCACTTTCTCCAGCCATGCAAAACAGGTGTCCCCACCCTCCAGCCTGTCCTAAGAAGGTGCGTCTTTTAACTCTCCATCCCAAGCTCAGAGGCTGCCTCTTGGGCACAGCCACCCAACAAGATGGCAATGGATTGATTTCCCAGGACCAGATAACAAAAGAGAAAGCAGCAGGCTGGGGGTCATGGAGAGATGGGGAAAGAATGCTAAGCGCTCTCTGCAGCAGGGCGGGACAGGGCGGGAAGGGAACTGTTTTTAGGAAGCTCTGAGCCCTAGTCCCTCGCTCCGGTGGACAATATGTGGCATCTGAGGTCACAGCTCATCCTCTCTGTGTCCCAGTTTCCTCCTCTGCAGAGCAGGCATCGTCACACTACAGCATGTGTCGTGGAAATGGATGAGTAATCAGGGCCTCCCTAAAGTGCAAAGTCAGGAGGGGTGGCGAGGACGTATCTCTGGGAAACAGGAGAGATGTGTTCAAATGCCAAGTTGCAGGCTCGCCTGTGCACACGTGCTGCAGGCTCCCACGGAAGGATGCGCTTCTGACTAAAGGCAGAGTAGACGGCAGACCGAGCCTAGTAAATTTGTGACATTCATAAAATGCCTCCTCCACATCCTCCTCATGTCATGTTCCCTGGGATGTTAAGAAGAAAAATTAAGGCCATCACTTTCTTTAGGCTGACTCAAAGTCCTAAAATGCTGTATCTGGAGGGACCCTCACCAGCTCTGGTTCGCTGGTCTTCAAGGTTGGTTTAAATCAGTAGACAGATGCTTCAAATACATTTTGCACAGAACCCAATATAGCAAACAGGTAAGGGTGGAGCTGCAGAGGCCGACACTGAGGTTGCGGCTGTCTCCTGAGTCCCTCAGCGTCATCCCCACGCAATTCACGGTCTGACCTCCTCCTTGGAAGCCCCGTCCTGCTGCTTGAAACACCCCGATGAGCTCAACTCTCATTTGGCAGGTGAGTCACCAAGTGGAGAGGGGCTGGACTACCGCACTGCACGTCATGGGTTCAGGCCCAGTCTGTTCCCCTTTCTGCCACGGGGAGGATGGAGGAAGCAGTCGATAATGGTGTGATGGCGGCGGTGATAGTGGGGCCAGAGCAGGCCAGCAGCGGGGAAGGCAGACAGAATGGAACAGACAGATATGGGCAACATTTGGGGGGGAAAGCAAGTATTTCTGACTGAGGCAAGATCAGAGGCAGTTTCTTCACATATAAGAGAGAAAAAGGAGAGAGAACTCTTTCCTCTGACTTGGGAGGGGGAAGATGCCACTGTACTTTGCTTTGGTTCCTTGGGCAGAAGGACCACAGCTCTTAGGTTACAACACGGCTCAAATTAACTGAGATCGGGGCCGGCGGCTGTAGCACAGTGGTTATGGCGGGTTCAAACCCAGGCCAGCTAAACAACAATAACAGCTGCAACAAAAAATAGCCGGGAGTTGTGTTGAGTGCCTGTAGTCCCAGCTACTTGGGAGGCTGAGGCAAGAGAATCACTTAAGCCCAAGAGTTTGAGGCTGCTGTGAGCTGTGACACCATAGCACTCTACTGAGGGTGACATAGTAAGACTCTGTGTCAAAAAAAGAAAAAAAATTGAGATCGGCTAATACTGAAAGAAGCATTTTGTAAATTTGGCTGTTTCTTAAATCATTGGTAATTTAACCTCAGTGTTAGAATGTTTGGGTCCTTCTTTGGAGTTTTTGCTGACTGATCTGTGAAAGGCCTGGAATGATTAAATCAATGCAGTAAAGTTGCAGAGATTCTGAGATTTCCCTGTAACCCCCTGCCACTGTAATGGTTCATTTCACATGTCAACTTGATTGGGCTAACAAGTGCTCATAGGAAACATGATTTTTTTTTTTTTTTTGAGACAGCATCTTGGTTTCTTCTTTCAGGCTAGAGTGCAGAGGCATCATTGTAACCTCACTATAACCTCAAACTCCTGGACTCAAGGGATCCTCCTGCCTCAGCTTCTCCAGTAGCTGTGACTATAGGTGTGTGCCATGAGGCCTAACTAATCTTCTTATTTTTAGTAGTGGCAGGGTCTCACTCTTGCTCGGGCTGGTCTTAAACTCCTGAGCTCAAGTGATCCTCCTGCCTTGGCCTCCCAGTGCTAGGAATACAGATGTGAACCACCATGCCCAGCCTTAAACACTGTTTCTGGGCATGTCTGTGAGGGTGGTTCTGGAAGAGATCAGGGTCTGAATTAAGGGGCTAAGTAAACCACATGGCTGTCCCCAGGGTGGGCTTAATTCAATCTGTTAGGGCCTGAATGGGACAAAAGGTGGAGAAAGGAGGAACTCCCTTGTTCCCTGTCTTACTCTTTGAGCTAGGACATCTCATCTCATCTTCTCCTGGCCCTAATTGGGATTCATACCACTGAAACCCTCAGGTCTTCAGACTCAAACTAAGTCTCACCACCAGCTTTCCTGGGTCTCCAGCTTACAGATGGCAGATGTAGGATTTCTCCGCTTCCATAATCATATGAACTGATTCCTTGTAATAAATCCCCTTAAAGAGGGTGAACATAAAGTCCATGTGCAATTTAAATTAGTTTACTAATTAATTAGTAATTAGTAATAATTATTACTATTCTAATCAATCAATTAATTAGTAAACTAATTTAAATTGCATGTGAGCTTTATGTCCACCCTGCATATTTTATACAGACATCTACTGGCTCTGTTTCTCTGGAGAGCCCTGATGACTATAGCTGCATTTCCCTTAGCCACAATGCAGAGGGGGGTCTTTAACATACCTGAAAAGCTGTTCATTCTACAAGGCTGTATGTACCTGTGTCCGCATGTGGTGTACGGCCCCAATGGGTATTATGATTTTTAGGGGGGAAATTAAACCACTTCAATAGGTGATTTCTTCTTTTATTTTTTGAGACAGAGTCTCACTATGTCAACCTCGGTAGAGTGCCGTGGCATCACAACTCACAGCAACCTCAAATTCTTGGGCTTAAGTGATTCTCTTGCCTCAGCCTCCCGAGTAGCTGGGACTACAGTCTACCACAACGCCTGGCTATTTTTTGTTGCAGTTGTCATTGTTGTTTAGCAGGCCCGGGCCAAGCTCAAACCGCCAGCCTGGGTGTATGTCCTGATACCCTGCTCACTAAGCTATGGGCAGGGAGTCAATAGGTGATTTCTAACCTGACCCAAGGTCACATCCCTCTTCTCTTAAAAACACCTGGGATCAGGAAGACCATTTCTGGAGACAATTTAGGAAAAGTCCCAGTGGCCAGTAACGTCTTCCAATCCTTTGACCTAGAAACTCCACTTTTAGAAATTCATCCAAGAGGAATATCAGAGATGGACAGAAAGACATATGCAAAAGCTCATTCACTGTAGTGTTCTTTTTAACATTAAAAATTAGGAATAATTTGTTTGGAGAACACCTAGGGATCTAAAAATAGACCTGCCATTTGATCCTACAATCCTTCTACTAGGTATATACCCAGAAGACCAAAAATGACGTTATAACAAAGATACTTGTACCAGAATGTTTACTGCAGCCCAATTCATAATTGCTAAGTCATGGAAGAAGCCCAAGTGCCCATTGACCCATGAATGGATTAATAAACTGTGGTATATATACACCATGGAATATTATGCAGCCTTAAAGAAAGATGGAGACTTTACCTCTTTCATGTTTACATGGATGAAGCTGGAACATATTATTCTTAGCAAAGTATTTCAAGAATGGAATAAAAAGTATCCAATGTACTCAGCTGTACTATGAAAGCAATGTATAGCTTTCTGAAAGCTATAACCCAATTACAGAGAGGAGAAGGGAAGGGGGAAGATGGGTGGAGGGTGGGTAACTGGTGGGACCACACCTACAGTGCATCTTACAAGGGTACATGGTAAATTTACTAAATGTAGAATATAAATGTCTTAACACAATAACTAAGAAAATGCTGTGAAGGCTATGTTAACTAGTTTGATGAAAATATTTCAAATTGTATATAAAACCAGCACATTGTATCCCATGATTACATTGATGTACACAGCTATGATTTAATAAAAAAAAAATTAGGAATAATTTAAGTGCTTGTCAACAGAGACTGGTTAAATTATGGCATAAGCTACGCAATAAAATAGCATGATGCCATTAAGGTCATTTGTAGGAAAATATTTAATGTCATGGAAGTGTTTATAATTTATGGGGGGGGGAAGAAGGTGGTGCTTTTTATTACACATAAGATAGGTCTTCAAGACACCATATGTACTTTAAGAAAAAAAAAATCAGAAAATCTGATGAGGGGATTGAAATCCTATTGTCCATTCCCAGCTATGCTTCAGCATTTTCTCACCTAAATAGTGTGCTCTGGGGTCCAGCACAGTGGCTCGCGCCTGTAATCGCCCAACTTGGGAGGCTGAGGCGGGTGGATTGCTTGAGCGGAAAGCCGTAGCTAGAGTGAGACCCCGCCTCTACTAAAAATAAAAAAATTAATCAGGTGTTACAGCACACACCTGCTAAGCCCAGACGTTGCAGGGAGCTCTTATGAAGCTACTGCCATTTACCCAGGGCCATGGAGCAAGACTCTGTCAATCAACCAACCAACCAACCAATCAAGCAGTTTCTCGGTGAAAGGGGCGTGAGCCTGAGAGGCAGCCCCGCCCCAACCCCCAGCACTTCCTCTCTGGGGAGCCGACAGCGGTAGGGTGGTAACCGCGGCTGGGAGCGCGGGGCCCTGGTTTGGGGGCAGCAGGTGTGTGTGGCTTGCCTCTCCTCTCTGAACAGACGCAGTCTCTGGATTTGATTTACCAATTCTCTCATTTGGCCCACTAAATCGTCCTTTACTTTTCTCCCCTGGGTCACCCAAAGCTGGTCCATGTAACCAGCGAGGCAGAATTCAAAAGCGACCCCTTCGCCTTTAATCTACTTTAGGAACTAATCCGTCGGGTACAATCGGAGCCGCTTTGCTGGGTTAGGCCGCCCCCGTGTGTCTCTAGAGGGAACTACATTTAGTTCTTTGAAACAGCACGGTCGCTTGAATCAGTAATGCTTAATCATTTTTGTTCACCTACGCCAAGCACCTGCTATATCTGAAGCACCTTGGAGGCAGATTCAAAAGTGATTAAGGCGTGGATCTTCTCTCCAAGAACTTAATGTTAGTAGGGACCAGCGGGAGACCAGCCTGAGCAAGAGTGAAAGCCCATCTCTACCAAAATAGAAACTCGCCAGGTGTTGTGGTGGGCACCTGTAGTCCTAGTCATTCGAGAGGCTGAGGCAGGAGGATCGCTTGAGCCCAGGAGTCGGAGGTTGCTGATGCCATAGCACTTTAGCCTGGGTGACATAGTGAGACTCTGACTCAAAAACCAAAAAATAAAAAGGGAAGAACAGACTGCAGAAAGAAACTCCAAGGAGGTAGGAAGCAACAAATGCCTTTCCCTGCTGACAGCCAACACGCTGGGAAGGCTGAAGAAGGCAAAGTCATTCCAGCCGTGGGGACATCAGAGCTGGCTTCGAGGACGCGGCCTTTGCTAAGAACCTTAAAGACTGGGCATAATTTAAGGCCCTTCGTGCTTTCCTTCACTCATGAAATATTTTAAGCAGCAGTAACTCAAGTCATCAAGGCAGAAAAGTGCAGGGCCAATAGAAGGTGAATGAATAGCAAGGAGTCTTAACGTTTCCAAAGTATGGATTTGTGAAGGATAATGGACGGGGTGAGTTAGGACTTGAACGTGTCAGGCTATAAACTTGCACTTCCCTGGGTGATACAGTAGGCGCCAGCGAAGGTGTTTAAACAGAGAAATGATGCTTGTTCGTTTGTTTGTTTGTTTGTTTTACGTACCCAACAGTCTCATTCCACAAATGCCACTGTGCCCACCTGCGTCCCTGTGAAGCACTGAGTATACAGTGGTGAGAAAATCACCCCCAGCTCTGCCCTCACTGACTCACAGCAGAGTCAGGAGAGAATAAAGAAACACACATACACTCAAGTACATGATGCATGGTCGACATGATGATTAGGCAGATGCAAGAACAGGATCCTATTTGAGAATTAGGGGCTGGGACCTAGCGGAGACTGGGGTCAGAGAAGTCCTACAAAATGACATGTGACCTGAAGGATGCATGGGTGATGCCGAAGTGAAGATTTGGGAGGTAAAACCTCTGTGCTCCTTCAAAGGCCCTGAAGAAGGAAGGCGTTTGCAAGGTCAAAGGACTGGAAATCAACTCCTGGAAGCAGAGAGTAGCCCGGTGGCACCGGGATGAGAGGGGAATTGGGGAGCTGTTGGTCAAAGGGCATGACATTTCAGTAAGTTCTGGAGATCCAGTGTGCGGCTTGGTGGTTATGGTTAATAAGAGTGTATTACATGCTTGAAATCTGCTAAGAGAATAGATCTTACGTGTTCTCTTAACAACATAAAACATGGCAATGCTGTGTGGTGATATAACTGTATATACATATATCAAAATATCGCTGGGCTTGGTGACTCACGCCTGTAATCCTAGCACTCTGGGAGACCAAGGCAGGTGGATTGCTTGAGCTCAGGAGTTTGAGACCAGCCTGAGCAAGAGCAAGACCCCATCTCTTAAAAATAGCTGGGTGTTGTGGTGGATCCCTGTAGTCCCAGCTACTGGGGAGGCTAAGGCAAGAGGATCACTTGAGCCCAGGAATTTGAGGCTGCTGTGAGCTATGATGCCACAGCACTCTACCAAGGGTGACAGAGTGAGACTCTGTCTCAAAAAAAAAAAAAAATCACATTGTACACTTTGAATATATGCAATGCAATTTGTCAATCGCGGCTGTCACCGGACAGGCGTCGACAGAGTGGGGAGAAATGCCCCCCGGAAGTCTAATTCACTGAGATGGGGACTTAGAGGGGAGAGGCTGGAGACAAATCAGGAGGAGGCCGCAGCTGTCTGGGTGGCGGGCAGGAACGGGACTCAGGCTGGAGAGGGCAGGAGGGACAGTGTGCAGTGCAGAAACACCTCACCCAACTCCCAGGGTGGGGGGCCCTGAGGGAAAATGCAGGGGTCAGAGGGCACCCAGGGGACGGGAAAGCTGGGATCCTGCGTGGCTGTCACAAGCAGAGGGCCACTGGCTCAATCAAAGGAAGAAGCATGGTGGAGAGAAAGCAGAGGATGGAGTTGGGCTGGACGCTCTCAACTTCGGGGATCTGCCAGGTGGGTGAGAGACGCAGGGAGGGAGGAGAGCTCATCCTGCAGGGACTGCAATACTCTGACTCCTGACTTAGCTGAGTTTTAGGAGGGGGGGTGGAAGAGAAAATTCTCCTGGGGGAGGGGGGACATGAGAGGACTGAGACTATCCTGCCTGAGGTGGGGGGAGATTGAGGAGAGGAAAGGCAAACAAAACACCCAGAGCCCTAGGCAGCTCTCAGAGGGAAACAGGAAAGCACTAACAAAGCACCTGAAATGCATCCACCTACTAGGCATCGTGTTAAATTATCTTCTGTTATGTAATCTAATAATGCTACCTTAAATTTCACCATGACCACAGCAGCTAACTGTGTGCTGAGTCTCTCTGCTGCAGAACGCTCCCTCATACTACACGGGCACATCAGGAGGCCCGTGTGTATCTTTTCACATAACGGCAAACATTTCTCTCCTGCTGCCCTGCTCAGGCCCCCTTCTCAGCCCCTTAGGCTTATTAACTCCCCCTTAAGGTAGGTAGTGTTATTACCACTCTTTTACAGCCAAAGTAACAGAGAGGTTAAGTAAAATGTTCAAGGTCACACAGCAATTAGGTGGTGAAGCCAAGCCCTGAGACCTGGCTCATCAGCTGGCTTCTATGCCCCTTTTCATATGGTATCAGAATCACAACCTTTGGCCTAAAAACCAGGTGCTCAGGCTAAACTCCTTAGAGTCATCCTTGGCTTCTCTCCCACTCTGAACTAGTGTAATGCCCTAACTCCATTTTGTACATAAAGCCAGACTTCATTCTGCTAAGGACTTTGCCAAGGGCTTTCAACACTCCCCCGTTAAGCCCAGGCGAAAGCTGCAGAGTTTAGCAAAAACTGCAGATTCCTGTGAAACCACAGCTTTTCCCTTGTAAGCACTCCCCACAGATCTGACCTTGCTGGCTTTTATGATACTCGGCTTGTGTTAAGGAATCCCCCTCCCCTACCAAAAGCACCTTATATAAAGTTTGTGTCCCTGCTTCTGGGGGACGAGAGACTTTGTGGTGTGAGCCCACTGTTGACTGCCAGCCAATAAAGGACCCCTGCTTGATTTGGACACAGTGTGCTGGCCTTTCTCCACTCGCTTTGGGTATAACACTATCAGCAGACCCCGCCCATTCCACCTGTCATGTGACAAACTCAAGTATTTTCTGAATGGATGAAAGTATTATTTGCCCCCATTTGACAGATAAGGAGACAGGCTCAGAGGTAATGTGCTACAGCCAACCTAATAATCTAGAAACTGACTCCCCAGAGCTGAGCCTGCCCCTTCTCTTTCTCCCACTGACTTGGTAGGAAGAAGCTGTCCCTCTGCTTCCAGTTAGCAGGCCCCTCCTTTCTCCCCACCACTACCTCAGCCCTCCTGCCAAGGCTCTCTGGAATAGTCAGCCAAATATCACTGTACAATGGAATAGTCTATTTAGCTGCATGTTAACCTGATCGATGTCAGAAGGCCGACAGCCTACCCTCTCTTCTTGAATTATAGAAACACGATTAAACCTCTTTGTGTGGCAGGATTATAATTATTGTAAGATTTCGCTAAGATGCAGATGCAGGAGGTGCCGAGGATAGAAATGAGTGGTTATGGGCCCCTGCTTGGCTTTGGGACTTGGTTTAATCATTGGTCTCCAGTCCCTTCCCCATCAAGGGCCTGTGAATGCTATTGGTGACCTGCCTCTGGCCTCCCCGGGGCTGTCCTCCTTTAACTTCGTTTAATAAATCCAGCATTCAACGTTCCTCTGACAAATGATTTCCTCCCCTCCAGAGGGTCTCTATCATGGTCACCATTAGGATCCTTTAACTATTCAAGCTCATTGAAAATGTTACCTGCAACTGCGGCGCTGTGGAACCCAACACAGGCCTCTCCATCACGTCCTGCTACACGTCCACCTCCCTGACCTGAAGGGACTGCTCTTGTTTTGTTTGGGACACCTGGCCAAACTCAAGCTCTGTGTTAAGCAGGGGCAAAAGAATGTTAGTTTCACTCCCACCCCCATTTGGTTTCTAAATTAATTTTCACCTAACTTGAGGCCTGAGTCCTTGTGGAAAAAATTAAGCTTGCAAAAGGCATGTAGATAATGGCTGGTGGATCATAAATAAAATATTAAATCAGAAAAGTAGCTTACTAAAAAGGACCTGCGGCTGTAGCAACAACAAGTCTGAAACCCTTCTGCTGCATGGGTGTTTGACTCTGCTATCACTTTATGGAGAGGGGGCAGACATGGGGAGGGAGATGAGGGTGGGAAGCTGGAACTTGAGAATCATTTACACACATCTCCACAGAAAATAAGCCCCTCCATCTTCACCATTGCCCCTTGGCACTGTGTCATTACCTGGCTGTCTTAGAAGGGCCTGAAATCAATTTTTTTTTAAAAAGAAAGTTTAAAAACCATAAGATGCTGAAGATCTGCACTCTGCTTCCCTCTCTCTGTACCCCGAGGAGGTCTAAATCTTCCTCCATTCCTACATCAAGCCTGAGACACCAGCCTCCCTGGAACCGTCTTTTTATTCTGCATTATTTCTGCAGCGTTCTGCCAAGCATCTGTGGGTCTTTAAAGGAAATGCGAGAAGGTAGCGAAGACACATCTGTGCGGCAAAGACATGTGGCACAGGGAAGGAGCACGTAAATCAAAGCCAGAGAGACGCCTGCTAGCAACCTGGAAATCAAATTGTGTCAGGGAGAAGGCCCGCGTGGAAAACAGATTAGAAGGGCACCGAACAAGAGAGAAGAAAAGCAAGCAGCCCTACAGAAATTAATGAGAGCCAGAGGAGGCCAGGGGAGGCCGCCTGAATTTGAAAATAGTTTGAGCTGCTTAAGGAAGGAGCAGCGGTTCAGCAAGGCATGTCGACTCTGGCTCGGATAATGCCGCCCTGTCCACCTCCACTTCCCTCCACCCAGGCTACAAGCTCTGAAAGAAATCAGGGGAGGGACCAGGACATGAAAGGAATGGGAGAGAAGGCAGCGGAATTCAGATGAGGACCAAGCCCTCCATCCACAGCAGCATCCAGCATCCTCCTGCAGCCTCATCAAGGCTCTGACCACCGCACATAGCACCAGCAAGGCCGGTCACTGAACCGGGTCACGATACCAGGTTGTCCTGGAGTTAAAAGAGATGGACCGCATCAGTACAGGCACTAGCATGGGGTTGGGGGGTTCTACAGAGAGCGACTGTTTTATTATTATTCAATAAAACTGAGAAGCAGGTGGAAATTGTCGTCTCTGAAACTTTACATTCTCATCTGTGACTTCCAGGCTCCAAGCTCTTGCCTTTTCTTGAAGCCCTGTACACACACCTCACACCAAGTCTCATGCTGGGCGGAGCAAGTGGCCTCACCTCCTTCGAACCAAACCTCCCTCATCCTGCAAGCGAAGCGGATCTTAGTAAGGTGACACATGTCTTCCGCAGGTGGACTTTGGCCCATGAAGTGGTCATTTTGATCTGGCTTTTTGACCCCGCATCACCTGTGGCACTTGGCATGACTAAGAGGGCAGATGACGAATACCAGCGCATAGACTCGGGTGCTTCAGTAATTTGACTTTATTTTAGTTATGAACTTACTTTCCATTTCAAATCTGCATTCTACCTCGTGGTAGAAACCTAATCCAAAATGTGGGTCTTGCCAGGGGTGAGGGCTCCCTCCTATAATCCTAGCACACTGGGAGGCCGAGGGGAGAGGATCATTTGAGCTCCGGAATTCAAGACCAGCCTGAGCAAGAGCGAGACCCCGTTTCTACCAAAAATAGAAAAATTAGCCGGGTGTTAGGTCCCACACCGTGATCCCAGCTACTTGGAGGCAGGAGGATCACTTGAGCCCAGGAATTAGAGGTTGCTGTGAGCTATGCTGGGAACTCTACCCCTGATGACAGGGTGAGACTCTGCCTCAAGGAAATGAATAGAATAGAACAGAATAGGGGCCTTGAAGAGAGGACACCAGCATTGAAGGGCTGGGTGGGCTGCACCTCCGCTGTGACCCCTCCCAGTCACCCCAGGCCCCGGGCAATTCCCGAGGCGGCGGCAGAACAATTCCGGAGGAGTGACAGCTCAGGCCACTCACCTCCACACAAACCACGCGTTCCAGGTTGTTGCAAAAAGAAAGCGCCGGGGAGGAGGAGGGGGCGGGGCGTCCAGGGGGCGGGGCGTCCAGGGGCGGGGCGTCCAGGGGGCGGGGCGGAAGTTACGTCTGACTTTCGCTCCCAGCTCAGCCTTCAGCCTCGCCCCCGAGAGCAGCACCTGCGGCCTGCCAGGAGTGGTGATCTGGTGGCTACTGGCCCCTCTTTCTCCGGCTGTTATGGCGGCTTTGCGGGCCTTTGGGGCGAAGGGCACCTGCTGGTTCCCTCGAGGCCCGGGCGCCCGGCTGCCCGCCCGCTTCTGCAGCCGGGTGCCGGCCGGGGCCGGGGGACCCGAGTCCGAGGTGCAGCTCACCTGTGCGCGGCAGCGGGACGGCATCAGGTCAGCCCGCGGGCCGGGCGGGGCTCCTGTCGGTGGGCCGGGCTGTGGTCAGGTCCCCGTCGGACCTGCCGCTCAGGCTCCCAGGGGAAGAAATCCCCGCAGCCCAGGTTAGGACGTTGGCAGGACACACACGAGAGTTCTGGAAGTGGACCTGAACTCTCCAGCACTCCCCCACCCCAGACCCTCAGGGCAACTGAGTTTTACTGGACCTGGGGCTGGTGTGGTCCATGTCGCCCTGGCCCTCCAAGAAGGCCTTTCAGAGGAGGGCTGTGCCCCCTTAGAACCCTGACCCGGATCCAGGGCCACTCTTTGGCACTCAGCCAGAAGTGCTGGCCTGGGGCAGTGGGTAAATTGGATGAAGGACACAGCGTCCTGAGCTCAGATGGCAACTAGCCTAAAACTCTTAAAAACATGTCAGTGCACAGACCTGAAACTGGACGATGGAGTAGGAAAAGCTGGTGGGCCCTGGGCCATCCAGGCCTGACCCTGATAGTTGCTTGGCCAGGGCAGGGCGCAAAATGCAGCCTGTGTAGCATGTTGCAGCACTTGTGAGCTACAAATCAGGCTGATAGACAAGTATACCCTGACAAGTATACCGTCCTGAGACCAGAAGGCCATGTCTGAATTCCTAATCATCAGATTCCTAGCTAGGTGGTCCTCAGAAGGGCTGGACAGCAGCTCTTTCCTTTTCGTCCTACCCTCCTCTCATTCCCTCCCACTTCTCCAGACACCCCATCTGGGAGGTCTGAATTCTGTCTGCCCCCTCACCCCTATAGACCATTGCTCTTGGCTACCCTTGGGCCTAGGGGTGCCCACTGCAGGGGCAGGGAATTCCAGGGTCTCTGTAAGGGTAGCAGGGTGTGGAGGGAGCGATTCTATTCCCTGTGGACTCGGTGCTCATCTATAGGGTCAGCACAGCCTGAAGGCGGCCAGGGCGGGCTCTAACATGCAAGGCCCACACAAGACCCTTCTTGTCCATTTTCAAGGGCAGTGTTTCTTCTATAATTGTAGTTACATCTGATCAGAAACCTGAGTTTGGGCACAGCAGCCAGATGACAAAAGGCCAGTTGTATTCCTCGAAGTTAAACATGAATCATAAAAGGGAGGTGATTGGCACAGTCTGTCATAAACACTGGGAATCGTCAGTGGGAAGGAAAGGCCTGGGCCAGGCATTGAAGTGATACTGTGTTAGGACCTGGCAGGCTCTGCAAGTGTCCCTTTTCAAAGCCATTCCTTGCAGAAACAATGCTGTCATGTCAGCTGGGCTAGCTCTGAACTGGGTACTGTCTAGGCACCCCGCAGGCATTATCCCTAATTCTAATGATGACCTACAAGATAGACACGATCCCACTTTCTAGTGGGGACACCAGTTCAGAGAGGTGACAGCCTGTTCAAGGCCACGTGGCCAGGAGATAGGATCACCAGGAGCCTCTGGAGGCACGTCCCTCTGCCCCCAAAGTTATTCCTGCACTGCCACCTCACCACTTGCCACTTGGGTTTAGAAGCGATGACAGAAACCTGCAGCCCAAGTCCCCTGCCCTGGCTAAGAAAGTAAAGACGCTATTTTTTATCACTCATTCGGCAGACAATATTTACTGTCTCCTCCACATGTGAGCCTGACAGCCTCATTCCAGGGACCTTCCAGGGGTGAACAGTGCTCTTCAGACAGCTCAGAACACTTACAGGGACCAGCTCTTGCCATGAGACTTATATCACATGCCCCGGTGATAGACTGTCACCAGCTATTGATGTGAACACCTCAGTTCCTGTCTCCCCTGATCAAAGAATGATTGTGAGGGACATGGCAATTTATGTAAAGAAGCGAAAAGTTTAATCCCTGATAGTACACTCTGATCGTACACTCCAAACTATCAGAGACGGATTGCAGCGGGCACACGGCCTGCAGACTGCAGCTCTAGGGTCTGCGGGGGCTTCTCCTTATCTATCCTCTGACCTCCCTCATTCTTGATGTCTCTGCCCTGCCCCTTTTTTTTGACCACTGGGGACCCTGCTATAGGGCAGGGGATTTTTTCACCTTATATGAGCCCACTGGGGTGTGGGGCAGAGGGACTGTAATGTCACATGTGTCCTGTGTTGTTTCTGGTGACACTTGTGCCTGCCCTTCTCTGGTTATTGCTAGGGTATGTTCTGTTACTCAGTATCCCATTCAGGTTGCTGTTTTCTTATTTTTTCTACCTGTGCTCCCCATCTGTGACACTAGTGGTTATTCTTTTCTTGCTATCGTTGCACGTCAATCCTGTCTATTCATGCTGCCCGTCCTGTGGCTCCTCTGCTCCTTACTTTCTTGCCCATGTGAACAGCAACCTCATTCTTCAAGTGGCCAGTATGGGGGAAGCTCTCCAGGCCGGGCTTCACGTGTTTTGAACCAAGGTAGCCGTTGGAGAGTTCAGACTGGTGAGATTTTTAGGAGGAATCACTGAGAGTGAGATGACCAGTTGAGTAAGGAAGGGTTGGGGATCTAGAGGGACTTCCCGTTTCTGGCTGGGACAACTGAGTAGTAGTGCAGAGGGAAGGGAGGGAGGACAGGGGCATGTTTGGAGAGGCAGGGTGAGATGCCCAAGGAACACGTGACTGGAGAGGGCCAGCGGACAGGGGAATGAACACGCAGGCCTGGGGCTCGGCTCAGAGGTGGCAGCTGATGTCAGGCCATTGGTGAAGTCGCCCGGGAAGAGTGTATGGAGCAAGAAGAGGGCAAAGGATGAAACTGAGAGTCGCTGGCATTTAGGGGCTAGCAAAGCCCATGAGAGAAGTTAGGAAGGGCTGGCCAGAGGAGCACAGAACAGCCAACAGAGAAGTCTGTTTCCAGAAGGACAGCATGACGGAGGCGGCTGGTGGATTCGGATCTGGCAGTTGGGTCACTGGTGAGAACACTTTGGCTGGAGTGGTAGGAGCAGAAGCCTGGTGAACTCAGCAGTTTGGAACACTGACAGTGTGTAATGCATGAGCCAGAGGATAATGGGACACATATGAACAGCAGGGGCATTCGGGGGCTGGAACCTCTTTACACAATGTTGCCTAAGGCCTTAGAATTTAATTTAAGCGCATGTCATCCATGGGATGGAAGCTTTTCACAGCAACAGTAGACTCATTATTTTCTCAGAGCAATTCTGTCACCGCCACCACCAAATACAGGTTTTGAAGTCCACGAGCATCTTGGCTACAATGAGTTTTGGACTTAGAGAGTACATCTGTGAGAAGCAGCAGGACAAACAGCACAGCCACCCGAGGACTGCAGCCAAGTGGAGATGGTCTTCCCGAGAAGTGGTTATTCTTACGGCACAGAAATGAATTCAGCCATCAAAGTTGTTTTCCAGAAAACAATGACACCGAAGGCTGTTTCTGAAGGACCCCGAGCTGACTACATACCAGTAGGCGTATCAGATTCAAAAAGAACAGAAAAGGCAGGAGAGGACTAACAGGAAATGTAGAACAATGACCTGGTGTTTGATTCGTTGCCCTTCTTCTTACAAGAGCAAAAATAAGACATTGCTGCCGACGGGCGGTGGGTAACAATACAGATTATTCTATTTGACGTGTGGGGTGCCTTAAAATAGCAGGCAGGCCCTTGGAATAGCAGCGTTCTGTGCACTGATGTGTCCAGAAGAGCCCTCTTGCTGTGTGGCTTTGTCCTTGAATTCTTCACGCGTCTTCCCATTCTCAGCGTGAATTACTTTGCAGAATGACAGGACACCAGTATATATTTTTTTAAAAAGTGAAAAACATCGTATCATGGGTGCATCAGCTGCCTTTCCTTTGGAGTGGGTGGGAGGAGATGGGGGGGCATTTTCGTTCTTGGCTCCTTTCCTAACCTTATTCTGAAGAACAATGGGAAGAAGTGAGTTGAAGGAGCCGTATTTGATGGCTTTCTCTGGCTCCCGCCGCTGTCATTCAAAACGTGCATCCTCTCCGTCCCGGAAGCGGTGATTCTAGAACCGCTGTGACTTGCCCTTTCTGTGGAGGTGGCAGTCGTGATTCTGACAGCAAACGTGGAGAAAAGGAGAAACAAATCAAGGGAAGAGAGATTAAAAAAAAAAAAAAAGACCAGACTGCATTGCAGGGCATCTTTTTTTTTGTTTTGACTTAGCTGTAACTCTGGAGAGCCAACAGACCCCCTCCACTGGCACTAAGCACCCACAGTTCTCTTTCCTTGGGTTTTAAAAATAGCTCCCAAATTAGAGAAGAATTGCAAGGGTCCTCACTTGTGCTGACTAGTGCGTGACCCACTGATTATACAATGTTCTTCACAGGGACATTGTCTTGAGTAATCCGAGGAAGAGGAATGCCTTGTCACTTGCAATGCTCAAGTCTCTGCAGAAGGACATTCTTCATGAAGCTGAAAGCAAAGATCTGAAAGTGATTGTAATCTCAGGTATAAATTGATACCCGTCCTTAGTGTCCTGCTGTGCTCAGGAGAGTCTCAACAAGTCTGTGGTTAGCCAGGCGTTTCCTCACTTAGCTAGAGAATTGTTTTGAAGATCCTTTACATTAATTATGGAAAACTCTTGTGTAATTAAGGACTTGGTCCTAACGCCTATTAACCTGAGGAAATTATAGGAAGGACAGCTGTTTAGTGAAAATACCATACAAGGCTGGGGGTGGTGGCTCAGCCCTGTAATCCTAGCACTCTGGAGGCTGAGGTCGGTGATCCCGTGAGCTCAGGAGTTCAAGACTAACTTGAGCAACAGCAAGACCTGGTTTCTACCAAAAATAGAAAAATTGGCCAGGTGTTATGGCAGGTGCCTCTAGTCCTAGCTACTCGGGAGGCCGAGGCAGGAGGATCACTTGAGCCCAAGGGTTTGAGGGTGCTGTGAGCTATGATGCCATGGCACCCTACTCAGGGCAACAGAGTGAGACTCTGTCTCAAACTAAAGGAAAAAAAAAAAAACGACTTGGCACCTGTGGCTCGAGTGGCTAAGTCCCCAGCCACATACACCTAAGGTGGCGGGTTCAAATCTAGCCCGGGCCCACCAAACAACAATGACGGCTGCAACCAAAAAAATAGCGGGGCGTTGTGGCAGGCACCTGTAGTCCCAGCTACTTGGGAGGCGGAGGCAGGAGACTCACTTGAGCCCAGGAGTTGGAGGTTGCTGTGAGCTGTGATGCCACAGCACTTTACCCAGGGGCTCAGCTTGAGGCTCTGTCTCAAAAAAAAAAAAAAAATCAGAGAATCAGTTTCCTTGTGGACCTTATGAAATGAGTTTAATCACTAACCCTTAGTGATTAACGAGTCAGATTAGCTAGTCAGCCAGGACCTGTGGGGACATTTGATTGGTTTGTCCTTCCTGTTCTTAGCAGAAAAATATAATGAATGATGCTTTGTTTTGCATACTCAGCTTATCTTTTCAATTGTTAACTAAAATGTGTAGCCGTTGTGTATGCTGAAGGTAAAACAAATTTGAGTTCGTAGAGTCCGGCTGCCATGCGAGGTGTTACCTACATGCAGTAAAGGCAGCAGCTTCTTAATTTCCTCACTTGTAAAAAGAGAATACTGTTGCCTGTCTCCATAACCACAGCCACAGGGAAATAGGAGAAAGTGTTATCCGTTCATGAGTGGAATGACATTTTGTTGCCGATGCTAAAGACAAAATGACAGCTGCCACATCCCTGAATCCCTCATGTGTAAAATAAGGAGCTCAGACCAGAGGGCAGCTGAGGTCCCTTCTCACTCTGACCTTCCCGGTTCAACCCCTGTCGCTGGCCACCACCCTAAGCTAAATGACAGGGTGACTGCCTATGGCCTGAGACGGCATGAGTCGATACGCTCAGGCAAGACCAAGTCACAAAAGCTCTGTAAAAAATAACCTTCAGGGTCAGCGCCTGTGGCTCAAGTGGCTAAGGCGCCAGCCACATACACCTGAGCTGGTGTGTTCGAATCCAGCCTGGACCCACCAAACAATGACGGCTGCAACCAAAAAGTAGCTGGGTGTTGTGGCAGGCACCTGTAGTCCCACCTACTTGGGAGGCAGAGGCAGGAGAATCGCTTGAGCCCAGGAATTGGAGGTTGCTGTGAGCTGTGATGCCACAGCACTCTACCCAGGGCAACAGCTTGAGGCTCTGTCTCAAAATAAATAAAACAAATAAATAACCTTCACGTTGGTTGCTAAGCCTTCTTGTATAACTGCATATTTTTATCAGTTTCTGTTCTGGACATCAGGATACAGATGCCTCACCTTGCATTTTTCATCACAAAATTCTGGCTGTAACTTTTCAAGGGAACCAGAGCTATTCGTTCCAAAATCGAGCCATCCGTTTTCTCTAAGTGAAAGTTTGCTGCAGTTATTCAGTAGACAGGCCAGTAGACAAGTAGATTGCCCACCTCTGGCTGTTTATATCTTTCTCTTTTCTTTTCGCAATTGGAAACATTCGCAGCTGAGGGGCCTGTTTTTTCTTCCGGACATGATTTAAAGGAACTGACCAGTGAGCAAGGCCAAGGTTATCATGCTGAAGTGTTTCAGACCTGTTCCGAGGTAAGCCAGGATGATGGTCAATGTTGCAAACGTGAAAATGATGACATGAAATGTTGCATTAACCTTCAGGTTTACGGATAGGATTTTGTCTTTGAGACCTGACCACCAGAGAGAGACTGAAAACCCTGGGGTCACTGAATCCTTCATCCAAACAGCTATTTGGTTTAGACTTTTTAAGAAGTGACCATAATTTGGTATTGATTTTGTTTTGTAGAATATATGATGTTACCCATAGGTACCATCTCCAGCATCGTAGGGGTGTGCCTTGGTATACAAGTTTTAAGTAAGAGGTGAAAGGTGAAAATGCATATCTTTGAAGGGGAAGAAGCTAGGATTATGCTAATTTTACAAACTGTTAAACTAAAACAACTCTATTAAGTTGGAAAGAAAGCGTCCCGAAGTGGAACAACAACAACGGTTTTGGAAATTATTTTCAAATCTTTCTTTCAACCGACCTTTATAATCACCACCTCCAAGGAGGAGAAGTAACCTCTTCCTTGTTGCTTCTTTTCTGCTTGTTTTACCATGTTAAGGAGGAAAATTGCCAACAGCCACAGAGGAAAAAGAGTTCTTAGATGGTTTATAAAAGCATTAAATAAAGCCTGCATAGGAAAGAGTTGGATATAGAAGCCAACACACTGTTCACTCCAAGAGTATCGAGCGCCCACAATAGCATCACGCAGGTACTTGCAAGGTTTTGAGTAAAATAGAACAGGAAAAAAAAATTCCTGTCAAACAAAGTAAAGAAACTATATGTATACAACAGTTTTGTAACCCGACCCTAAACTTACTTAATTTTTCGTTCATTCATTCACTGACTCACTCGTTCACTTGGTCACTAACGATTGGACACATATTGAATAATCCCTGCTATGCGGACAGGACAGGGGAGCAACAGGGAGGTGAGAGGGAAGAGATGAAGATGATGGGTTCTTGAGCGTCATTTGTTTTCTTTGTCCTTCCAGAAACCCATAAAGAGATCAGGGTTTATTTCTTCCCATTTCATGGAAAGACAAACAGGAAAGAGATTCACCGGCCGCTTCTTGTGGAGGCGGAAGCAAGCTAGAGTGAGACTCAGGTCTTTGTTTCCTGCACTAATGGTGTTTATGGAACATTCTGCTCTTGGGTTTGCTGCGGCTTGGTGCTTTGAAAGTTTTTTCCTAATATGCGTTATGTTTGGCTAAAGACAAGCATCAGAGAAAACCAGTAGAACCTTTCTGTCCCCCCTCAAGGGTCTGCTTTTATCTTTCTGTTGCGGTAACCTCATGAACTGAGATCTGAACAGGTTAGCAGAGGGCCACAGGGGAGCCAGGGCTTCTTCAGGAGATAAAGGCCAGATTCCTTGGAAGCACCTTGACCTTGACCTCGAAAAAGACTTGCTTCATGAACAGGCTGTCGCCCTCAAAAAGAAAGACAGGTGTGAAAGTGGACTGATTGTCTTGGATAAGTCTGAGCAACACGGACTCGTGCAAGACTTCAATTTCCAAGTGTAATCCACAGGCAGATCGGAACAGAATGAGCTACAGAGTTCACTGCTCAGCTCAGGCATGAGAAAATCGGGTTTTTTAAAAGGAAGGTAGAGATACCTGAGTTAGCACCGCAGCTACAAACGCTAGCAAATCTGTAACAGGCCAGGGCTACCGCACGATAGTTAATTACTTACAGATCGGGAGGAGGGCACATTGAGGAGGAGAAGAATGAGAATGGGAAGAAGTTGGTCCTGGGAGAGTGAGTGACCTTCTGTGGGGCAGGTTTGGTGGCTTATGCTAGAGACCTGCCCTTGTCTCTGTTCTAACATCCTGTTGAAATTTGGAGATGCACACTCAAGCCCAGGGGGGATTCTTCTCACTTCTTATACCCCAAAATGACAATCAGCCAGGTCTCTGGCTTTGGGAAATAACTTGGAATCCTCAGTGATGCTCTTAAAGGAGACAAGGGCAGAGTTAAATTTACGTCACGTTTTGGGGTAGGCAGAACCAAATTTAGTACAATTCCAGAAGAGCAAATAGGAAGTCAAACCAATTCTTGACTCTAGCTTTTGACTGTCTGAGCTTATTCATTATGCAGGTTCCCTTTGTCTTTTCTGAGCCACTCTCTAGTTTTTTTTAAATGTTTTCCATTATGAAAGTAATAAGTCCTTGCTACTAAAAAATTTTAAAATTGGGCAGCACCTGTGGCTCAGTGGGTAGTAGAGTGCTGGCCCCATATACCAAGGGTGGTGGGTTCAAACCCAGCCCCAGCCAAACTGCAACAACAACAACAAAAGTAATTTTTAATACTTACCTGGCAGGGGAGATACCATGGTGACGAAGGTGGTTTTCTCAGGGCCAGGCTTATCCACTGCACTCCGGATGTGCTGACCCCTGCGATTTCCCCAAATGTGGGAAACTCAACTGCATAATTTGTGGTAGTGGGGGACTGCGTTTGCACTTTCCCCTAAAAAAAAATAATAATAATTTTAAAAATCTAGAAGCATAAAGGAAGAAAAATAGATTACAGATGCTATACCATATTTGTAACACTGAAAAAGAACTTAACATTTTACTATATTTCTTTTTTTTTTTCTAGAACGCCTAAGTCAGAGTTATCATTTTAAATGATTTTCTCTCTCTCTCTCTTTTTTTTTTTTTTTTTTTTGAGACATAGTCAAGCTGTTGCCCTGGGTAGAGTGCCGTGGCCTCACAGGTCACAGCAGCCTCAAATTCTTGAGCATAAGCAATTTTCTTGCCTCAGCCTCCCAAGTAGCTGGGACTATAGGCGTCTGCCACAATGCCTGACTATTTTTGTTGTTGTTGCGGTTGTCATCGTTGTTTTAGCTGGCCCAGGCCGGGTTTGAACCCACCAGCCTCAGTGTATGTGGCCGGCGCCCTACCCACTGAATTACAGGTGCCTCCCTTAAATGATTTTTTCATGTGAACATATTTAAATAGCCACATACAGGTGTGATTATAGTGTGTAATGTGTAATATGATTATGGCACAGAATGGTTACTATGTATCAGATGTATTTTAAGCACGTTAGGCACATTTATATGTTTAATTGTCATGTTCTTTAAGGTTGGTGATCTTATCATACACATTTTATAGATATGAAAACAGAGGGACTAAGTGACTGTCCAGGGCTAGGCGGTCAGTAAGGGACAGCCTGGGCATCGGCCCCCAACAGCCTGGCTCCAGAGCACAGCATAAGCTCGAGAATGCCAGAGTATTCTATTCAGAGTATCCAGTTTAGTTGACATTGCAATTTATTCATTTTTCATACTTAGAGTCTTTTACTGTTATAAAACAATGATTTGGTGCATATCTTTGATCATAGAGCTTTCACATTATCTCCTAGAAGTAGAATTTCTAGATCAAAGGTGTAAGCATTTTCAACATTACTGAATATACACACTACATGACCTAAGCATTTTTCTACGAGATTTTATGAAATCCATTCAGAGATGGCAGGCAGGGAGCATAGACTGTTCAACTCTAATCCCCATCAGCTGGCTTTTCATAAGTAACTTCACCGAGGGATAGAAGGACACTCAGGTCTAAAAATCTTTTCTTTGTTGCAAGACTTTAGACATTCTTGTAAGTTCCTCCTCTTGTTATTCCATTTCACTGGGAACCAGTTCAATCATGAGCGTGTCCCCAACCTTATGATGCACGAATCCCCCAAAGCCATGAACAGTTTTGCCTACAGGTGTCTGCAGGGGAGAGGGTCATTAGCATTTATCAGATTCTCAAAAGGTGATCCCTCCCCTCCAAAAGTTAAAACCCCTACTGTAGAATAAGACACCACCGGCTTCAATATATAACTAGTTATTTTAGACTAAAGCTACCAAATAGCAAATGTTTATGAACGTACAAGGTAAGTTTCTTAGGCAGAATCTTTAAATCAGTGAAGGTCGTTTTTCTTTGAATAGCTGCCTTGGGGAAAGAAGCCAGATTTAGTTCCTGTGCGCCCCCCTCCTTCCCTCCCTCCCTGCGAAGGTTCAAAGAGCAACAATTTAAAAACTGAAGTTACCATAGCAACACAATCTGTTTAGAGTGTCAGGAAAAAAATAAGCTGCAAAAGTAAAAGTTGAGGAGATTTGTACCAGGGGCTGGGGTCACACGAGCACGTTCTGTCTCTCCTCTTTGTTTTAGGAATTTTGTTTATTTTGATGACAGCAGGGCTGGCCCTCTACCCCCATTTTAATGGGATTGAGAGAGAATATTCTCGGTGTTAATTTGCGTAGTAACGACTGAGGACGTTGCCTTCAAGTCCCTTTTCCACCTTAATGTTTCAAGGAAACACCAAATACCCGCTTCAGACATTTTAACACAAGAGCCGCACACAGGCAGGGTGAGAGCTGCACTGTCCGGGAGCCCTTTGTTTGTCCTTGGAGATAAAAATCCGCAGTTCTTTAGGGGGGTTGCTGGGAGGCAGCCGGTGTGCAGGGCTAGGGCTGGGCCGCCACCTCACAGGGCTAGTCTTGGGGCCACAGACCTGGCACCTGCCCCATTTCCCTTTTTCCTGTCAGGTGGCCTCAGGTGGGTGACGTCCTGCTCAGAGCTTAGTGACTTTGTCGCAAAACGGGGTTCCTAGGAAGCCCAGATTATACAGTCTGGTTCAGGGCAGATACTTCATACAGGTTGGTGCTTCTGTGCCTTTTCCATAGAACTTCATGTACCAGCTCATACAAAAAGTGCTCTGGAAACACGACTGTCCCAGCTCTGAGGCTAGCGCCGGTGTGGTTCCCGTCTGCGTGGGAGTGAAATGCATGTGTCTGCCTTCACAGGTCATGATGCTGATCCAGAACCACCCCGTGCCTGTCATCGCCATGGTCAACGGCTTGGCCACAGCTGCCGGCTGTCAGCTGGTGGCCAGCTGCGACATTGCCGTGGCCAGCGACAAGGCCTCCTTCGCGACTCCTGGGGTGAACGTCGGGCTGTTCTGTTCCACCCCCGGGGTGGCCTTGGGGCGAGCGGTGCCCAGAAAGGTAATCCACCTTGTCCCCAGCCCTCCTCTGGAGCTCGCCCGCAGGTTTGTGTGAATTTCCAGAACTAGCTTGTTTAAGATGCCACCCACATGAGGACATGCTGCCAACCGCATATCAGGTCGGATGAGCCACCATCTTCCTTGTAATGCTGGGGAGGGCAGGGCCAGCTGCCTGCCTGTCCCTCTGCAGCTTCTCAAGCTGGGCGTTAAGTTTGTGAAGTCACCACGTACGACCACTTAGGTTTTGGAAATTGTTTTCCTAAAGGTACATGTTTTGGTCATCTGATATGAAGTGTAGTTGAGAATCAGTTTGGTTACACCCAACAGTTGAACCATGAGATTGAACAGCTTGCTGACGCCATGCCCGTGTCTAGAGGCTGGGATAGCAGGCTACGGACTCGCTGTTCATCAACCGTCTGTCTTATTCCAGACAGAACTTACTGAGTCTGGTGGGTGCACACACAGTCACATTTCAGGACCATGACTATCCCACGCACGGGATGTTGGATCTGCCCAAGAAGGAGCCACGTTGCAAAGTGGTTTTGTCATTGCTGACATAGTGAAGTCTATTTCACAAAACTTTCATCCTTTCTATGACATCGTAAAGTAATATTTATGGAATATCCCTTAAGTGTAAACCAACAATGTTCTTGTTCGAGAAAAAAGTACATTCTCATTCAGAAATCTATACAAAAGGCGGGCAGAGTCATATACCATACCAAGCAGGAAACCTAAACTGCTTTCAAGAATGTACTGGCCAGGCGAGGTGGCTCACGCCTGTAATCCCCGGCCAAGGCAGGTGGATTGCCTCAGCTCAGGAATTCAAGACCAGCCTGAGCAAAGTTGAGACCCTCGTCTCTACTAAAAATAGAAAAACTAGCTAGATGATATGGTGGGTGCCTATAGTCCTAGCTACTTAGGAGGCTGAGATAAGAGGATCACTTGAGCCCCAGGGTTTAAAGTTGCTGTGAGCTATGACGCCCTGGGACTCTACCCAGGGTGACTAAGACTGTCTCAAAATAAAAAAAGAATATATTGTTTATTTTAGCATCAACTATGAAAAATAGCAGTTCTTCACATGCCCAGAGCACAAAAGCAATGAGACCCAAGGAGACCCCTGCAATGAGGCCAGGAGGTTCAGGGCTGCACCCCTATCTCCCGCTGCCTCCTGCTTGGTGCCTGCAGAAATGCCGGCTTTTCTGGGATGTCTGCAATGTGAGGAAATTCCAAAGACACCTGCAAGCTTGCATGCCCAGGAAAATTGGTTGGAGTGGGCTTGCTAAAATGTCTCAGACTGAAATGATAGATATTTGGCTGGGCACAGAGGCTCACACTGGTAATCCCAGCCCTTAGCGGGGCTTAGGTGGGAAGATCACTCGAGCCTACGCATTTGAGGTTGCAGTGAGCTGTATATGTGCCACTGCCCTCCAGCCTGGGTGGCAGAATGAGAATGTGACGCTAAAAATAAATAAACAAAAGTGTAGATATTCATTTAGTAAATATTTCTTAAACCCCTCCTTTGTGGAAGTACATTCAATGAAAATGTGTTGCAGGCTGGGCATGGTGGCTCACGCCTGTAATCCTGGCACTGTGGAAGGCTGAGGTGGATGGACCACTTGAGCTCAGGAGTTTGAGACCAGCCTGAGGGAGGGTGAGACCCCATCTCTACTAAAATAGAAAAACTAGCTGGTCATTGTGGTAAGTGCCTAGAGTCCCAGCTACTTGGGAGGCTAAGGCAGGAGGATGGCTTGAACTTAGGAATTTGAGGTTGCTGTCAGCTAAAATGACACCACCCCACTGTACTTAGAGTGACAGAGACTGTCTCAAAAAAAATTTTTTTGCAAATCTATTTTCAGAACTTGCTCATAAACTAATAACTGTGTGAATTAAATCATGAGGCCTCTGTGTAGCGAAGGTGGCTGCACTGCTTAGCCGTCCTGGTGCCTGTTCATCCTCTCAACACCCGACATGCTGGAAGGTTCTACCGTCAGGCATTTAAAACCTGTAAATCAGCCCTACGGTCAGGATAAGAATCCCTTCTTTCTCAAGACAAAGTTTTGAAACCAACGCTTATTAGAATGGACTCCTAGAAGCTTAACAGTTTTATCACATTTATCAAATTTTAAATTGTTTTTTGAGAAGAGGGAGAAATGTGACAAAAACAGGCCTAAAGTTCCAAGGAAGCCCAGTCCTCAGAGCCACACTGCATAATTGTCCAGTGACAAAGATCGAAGGGCAGGGACGTTGTAAGGAACAACGTAGCTTTTACCTCCCAGAGACAGTGTTGGCTGTCTCAGAAGACAGGACAGAGAATCTCAAGGATTATCTTGCTCTGTGTCCCTCGTGTCCTGATCCCCAGAAGGCCCCTAAGTCACTCAACTTGAGACTTTAGGATCTTCTTCTAATCAGCCGTCTGAAAGGGGTTCAGGGTCCCCTCAGTACGTGCCTTTCCACTTGGGGCTCATTAATGCTGGGCCACTTGGGGATATGATTGGGGTCCGCACCGATGAGCAGAAACCCAAGTCCTAATAAAGAGACTTTTGTAGGAGGAAAAGTCTGCCAGACCTCAAGGCCTTCGCTGGGTTTTCTGGATTTGCAGATCTGACCTGTGTCAGATCTTATTTTTAGAAGGAAAAATTGGGATCCATAAAAATCTAAACTGGACCAAAAACACCTGCCTGTCTCCTGAGCTTCAGGAGCACGCGTGTCACAGAGATGCCAGCAGGTGCTTCTGCAAACTGGCCAGGATAAGCGTGTCAGCCCTTTTCACACAGGCTAAAACAGCATGGTGGGTCAACAGTGCCCTCTGCCGGTTATGACAGGCACCTACCTTCCCAGCTGTGCCAGAGACGGAAGGCGGGGCTGTCCACTGGGAGCCAGACTCAGCCGGGGCATGGATAATTCCCCCATCTGTAAAGGCCCCTCTCCTTTTACCTAATGCATCGTCTCCCATCACTTGAGCACACTGCCTGATGCAGCTGCTCCCCTCCCCAGGGCTGGCCTTGTCCTAGAAGCACTTCCCCCAGGCCTTAGCCGACAGCATGAGAAAAATCAGAGCCCCTTCTTCCCAAACCAGGCATCTTCTGGGGCAGGAAGCCCGGCTTCCCTGTTTGCCTGTTGAAGCTTTGTGTGTCTGTATAATCTCATTTCCAGGAGTCTGATGAGGACAGAGAAGGGTTTCCAAACCGGAGGGTCCTAACGCCCTGCTTTGCAGACCCCTCAGGCCAGCCCCACACAGAGCACCTTTTGTGATTTGCGTGGCCAGAGTCTGAGAAAGGCAGCCTTAGAGAGCGCACGGTTCAGCACCCCAGTTTACAAGAGGGCCTGAGAGGGTTTCTGTCAGCTGGGCACTGGCATCCTGCTCAGCCCTTGCCAGCTCCGAGGTGTGAGTGTGCCCACGTGTGTGTGACAAACAGCTCGCAGGTCCCCGCACCCGACCCTCTCCCTGCCTCTTTGCTTCAGCTCTGCAGCTGGGATGCCCGTGATCCCTGGGAGACAGAGGCCAAGCGTCAGTCTGGATGTGTGCATGCCCCCAAGTTTTTGCTGAATCCTCACCCCCATGGTGATGGTATTAGGGTGAGGACATTGGGAGATGCTTAGGGCATGAGGATGGAGCCCCCATGAAGGGAATTAGTGTCATTAAAGAAGGGATGGACCCCAGAGAGCTGCCTTGGCCTTTTCTCCCTGAGTGAGGACAGAGCAGGAAGCCGCTTGGGTCCCCCTCAGACAAGGGCTACCTTTATCCTGGGCATCCTGGCCTCCAGGACTATGAGACATGTCTGTTTATAAGGCTGTGGTATTTTGTATACAGCCTGAAGGGAAGATGACCCAATGCCCATCTGAAAGGGCCCAGGGTGGGGAGACAGTCTCCTGTAGACTTTAGCACACGGTTCTTGTCACGTGTGTGACTCACAGGGACCCAGAAGATCCCTCTGCATTAAATGAACGCCCTTTCAGGGGCTGTAACACCTAAATTCAGCCTTAGCCCTTCCCAGGAATCTGCCATTGGAATGGGCATGTTCACAACAGCGACGCAGGATGACGGGCACCGCAGCGAGAGGGTGGAGTGCTCTCTCCTGGTTTCCAGATGAGGAAACGGCCCTGAAGGTGTTGTGCTTAGTAGGCCGCAGGCCTGGGGTTGGAGCTTAGACACCTGCTATTCCAAACCATGTTCTTCCTACCCCGCTCACACTCCTTGAGGGTTTATCCGTGGCCCAATGTCCTTTTTGTTAATTTTAATGCAGACACCCCTCGGAATTAAATCACCAGCTTCTAATGGGGGACTCACAGGGCACAAGGCTGAAAGGCAGCATGGGGTGATTGGGGAGAAGTGTGGGGGTTTTCTTCTCTTGATTCTGAAGTTCAGGGGGCACACTGTGAGGAAACTTAAATGCTAAGTGAGAACTGAACTGATGAGCCATAAAGTCAACAGGACATTTCCCTTAGGGAATTCCACTCTTATCTGTCTGGGCCAAATCCCTGTGAACCAGTGTGCTGCTAAATAGTATCATCCCCCCCAGGGCAGATGAGGAAACTGAGGCCCAGAGCGGGGGATAGATAGATACGTCGGGCATGACTCAGGAAGCCACAGGCAGGGCCAGGGACTCAGTCCAGGCCAGTCTTCCTTTTATGAGTGTTAATCCCATTCAAATCTCCTTGCCCCTCACCTGTAGCCCCCGGGTGGATGGGGGAGGAGCCATGCTGGCAGGAGCTGCGTCACACATGCTGAATGTCCCCCAGGCAGCCTGAGTGTCCTCTCCAAACTGGAGGGGAGGCTGGCACAGCGGTGTCCTCCAGTGGCCCAGCTCAGTGCTCTGGCTCGGCCTTAACTGTAGCGCCCCAGCCCGTGCCTCCTGCTTCCTGTCCATCTAGACGCAGCAGTTAGTTCAAGGGGACACTCAGCTGCCCCCCCCCCCAACCTGAAGGGAGCTTCACTCTTCCCCTTGACTATTCTGCTTTCAAAAGCTGAGATTCCGGGGACATATCCCGGAGGCCCCACATCTCTGTGGGGCTGCACAGGTTTGAGGAGAGACCCCAGAAATCACAGCCAACTGCCCGATTCTAGGCTGGTGACCCTGCAGAGCCCACCAGGGCCAGTTGCCAAAGCCCAAGGGCAATGTCATCCCCACCGGAGACTCCAGGCATGACAGAGAGGCCTGTGGGTCACTCCCCTCCCTTCAAGGTGGTCTCTGTCACTTTACATCAAGTAGGAAAGGACAGGCAGGGCACATAAAGCCTCCACTATGTAGCGATTAGCATCTTTATCATGAGTGAGTCCTGTGCAAATGATGATAAAAGTGTGCCCCCAAAGTAAGGGATAATGAACCTACAGAAGAAGGGACTTGGCCAAAAGACATGATCCCTTTATCCTGTGTTTGGCAAGGCTGCCCATAGAATGTTCCACATTGATGTTTTCTTTTCTTTTTTTGTTTGTTTTTTTTTTGAGACAGAGTCTTACTCTGCCACCCAGGCTAGATGGCTATGGCATCAACTTAGCTCAGAGCAACCTCAAACTCCTGGGCTCAAGTCATCCTCCTGCTTCAGCCTCCCGAGTAGCTGGAAGTACAGGCACCTGCCACAACGCCTGGCTACTTTTTCTATTTTTAGTAGAGACGGGGTCTTCCTCTTGCTTAGGCTGCTCTTGAACTCCTGAGCGCAAGGTATCCTCCTGCCTCAGCTTCCCAGAGTGAGAGGAATACCACTGCAACCAACCTCTTTCATCTTTTAAAACGATTTTACACAAGATGGTGTCAGAACTTGCTGTCTTTATAGCCACGAGGCTGCAGGTAAGAGGAGAGGAAGAAATGGCGCCTGCCCGCTGTTGGATGCCTGAATGTGCCAGGCACAGCACTCATATTCTAGTGGGGCTCTGCTGACAGCCACTGTCTTTGTCTCTCTCTGAACGTCTCTGGCTGGACGTCTGGCAGCCTGTCCTGCCCTGACTGCGAGATTGAAGGGAGAAATAGCTTTTCCGTGGAATTAAAATCCCTCATGTTCTAGCTCAAGTTCATCTCCTTTTTGTTTACTTTTAGAGACCCACCAATAATAGAAGGATCTTTTGTGTAGAAGTGAAGTCAAGACACTGCTTAATTCTTACCCCTGCCTATAACCAGAACCTTCTCCCCGTGACACACAAGGATCTTCCCTGTCCCCTATTGCCGGGGGTTTGAATTCCACATTCTCCCAGAGTGATTCAGTTGGGATATTTTAATTTTTCTCCTTCATTCATTAGTAAATACAGTAGAGCCCCCATAGCTGACCACCTCCCTACACTTACCACATCCTTAAGTTGACCTGATTCCCACAGACATGCACTCCATGTGCTCAATGGAAGTTCCTTACGTTGACCACCTCCCTGTGTTGGCCAGTTTGTTACAGTCCCTTGCGTGGTCAGCTCACAGAGGTTCCACTGTATTTAGTAGGCTGCTTACTATGTGCAAGACAGCCTTCTAATGCTGGAGGCTCAGAAATGATTGAGGCTTAAAAACCTGCCCTGTTGGGGTTTACATGCAAGCAGAGGAGATACACAGTAAAACACCTGAAATATGCAGTATGTGTCCCATGGGGGGAAGGGCAAAGGTTAAAATTTAGCCAGGAATGGGGACAGCCTTGGGGTGTGTGTTGCAGTAACAGGGTGGTCAGAGTGAAGGGAGAGGGCAGCTCCCAGGAGCTCACCCCAGTCACCTCCGTGTCTCCCCCAGGTGGCCCTGGAGATGCTGTTTACCGGGGAGCCCATCTCCGCCCAGGAGGCCCTGTTGCACGGGCTGGTGAGCAGGGTCGTGCCCGAGGCACAGCTGCAGGAGGAGACCAGGAGGATAGCAACCAAGATCGCCTCTCTCAGCCGGCCCGTGCTGGCTCTGGGCAAGGCCGCCTTCTATAGGCAGCTGCCCCAGGACCTGAAGACCGCCTACTGCCTCACCTCCCAGACCATGGTGGACAACCTCGCCCTGGAGGATGGGCAGGAGGGAATTGGGGCCTTCCTGAAGAAGAGGCGGCCCGTCTGGTCACACTGAGCCATGGGAACAGAGCCGTGGCAGGGTAAGGCCAGCACTCAGCTCCTAGCCCAGCCACTGCTGCTGCCTCTGAACAGACCTCAGGGGCCTCTTAGGACACTGATGTTGGTTCCACACGTGGCCAACATCAGAAGCCGTGGTTTCGTGGAGAAAGAATGAAACGGAGGGCAACTGAGGTGCTAACTCGGGATGGTTGGTGAACCCCTGAGAAGGACCAGGTGTGGCAGAGAGCCTGGCAAGAGGACTCCTCCTCCCCACAACCTCAAGTGACTGACACCCTGACACAGCAGGTGACATGAGATTGAGGCAAGAAAAGAAGGTGCCAACCTGACCCTATCCAGCAGTGTCCTCTAAAAAGGAGTTAATTCTGGTTGCTCCAGAGAGGTGCAACATTTCCAATCTCCACGAGACACTCTTCACACTGGAAATCTTCCTGATTCTAAAGAGAAATGATGCCTTTGGCTTTGGAATAATCTTATATGATTTAAATAGATTAAATATTTATAGAGAGGCTGGTAATTTTATCTTCCCAACCACCCTGTACGTTGTCTAAGAAAAGAAAAAAGAATCAATTACCTCTTTCTTTTTTTTTTTTTTTTTTTTTTTTGAGACAGAGCCTCAAGCTGTCCCCCTGGGTAGAGTGCCATGGCATTACAGCTCACAGCAACCTCCAACTCCTGGGCTCAAGCGAGTCTCCTGCCTCCGCCTCCCAAGTAGCTGGGACCACAGGCGCCCGCCACAACGCCCGGCTATTTTTTGGTTGCAGCCATCATTGTCGTTTTGGCGGGTCCGGGCTGGGGATTCGAACCCGCCACCTTAGGTGTACGTGGCTGGCGCCTTAGCCGGTTGAGCTATAGGCGCCGAGCCAATTACCTCTTTCTCTGTATGCCCACGCTGATGGGCACGGACAGGCTGCCTGGGATTCCTGTAACGAATTTCCTTGACATTCAACTCACTGTGAAATCAGGAACCGCAGGCTGACCCTGAGGATGGGAGCCCCGTGGTGGGGGAGAGGGAGCGCATACCCCACCCGCTCAGAATCACGAAGGTCCAAACTCTGCTCAGCTCGCAGTAAAGAATCCCGACCAGCAGCGGGCGCGCGGGTCCCCAGCTGAGCAGGTGCGCAGCCAAGGGCCTGAGCTTGTCACTTTCTGCCTTCAAGTCTGATGTGGCCCAGGAAAGGTCCTCAAACTTGCCTGTAGGGATGATTTTTTGGTTTGGGGGTTTTCTCGAGACAGTATCTCACTTCGTCACCCTCAGTATAGTGCCAGGGCATCATAGCTCACAGCAACCAAACTCTTGGGCTCAAGTGATTCTCTCGCCTCAGCTCCAGAGTAGCTGGGACTACAGGTACCCACCACAGTGCTATTTTTTAGAGATAAGGTCTTGTTCTGGCTCAGGGTGGTCTCAAGCTTGTGAGCTCAGGCGATCCCCCTACCTCAGCTTCCCAGAGTGCTGGGATGACAGGGGTGAGCCACGCTGGGATGATTTTTAAAAAAGCAAATTTATTTCATCTACGAGTTGACTGTGCCCGTAAATGTGCTCTGTACCTGCTGGAGATAAAGATCCACATGGCTCCCCGTGGTTGTTATTCAGCTTGCTGGGGCAAGGGCCTCACGCTGTGGATATCCCAAGTACTTTCTTGGGCTTCTGTTAAGATTGGGGATTTTCTTTTCTTTCTCGGGTTTTAAAAAATGTAGAAAAGAGTACGTTCTCAAAAAAGGAGACGTTTGTTACAGGTGCTATTCTTGAGCAGAAAAATTGTGAGAGCTTCCTACCATTCCCGGGGCTCCCGGTACGCACTGGTTCCCTCGGTCCCTTCTTGTCTGATCCTCACAAGGACCCAGTGGGACGGGGCTTGCCGTGGTGTCCGCCTCCCAGATGGGTGAGAGGCAGGTTGGACACTGGCCAAGGTCAAACAGCTGAGATTATAGAGTGAGGATTCCAGATACCCTCGGCCTGATAAAGCGATAGGTATCCACATGGCCTTGTGTGGACACTCTGGATGGACGTGAGGCCAGCCTGAAGAAATGGCCATCCCTCGTGGCAGTTTTCCAAAACAAGGGAATGGACCAAGTCCTCTTGGCTACTTTGCCAACGTGCCAGAGAAAGCAGGCCTGTCCACCGCAGACCACCTGTAGCGTTTACTACTAAGCTAATAAGCAGCTGGCGGACATGGGTGAGGAGGGTGTGTGGTCAGCAGGCACCTGTCACACGCTCCTTCTCAGGGGCCCTGCTGTGGTTGCCGGATCAGGATCACACCATGTAGAGGAAGGGGTGACATAAACCCTCTGGTTTGGAGACAGGAAGAGGCCTTTTCACAACCACAAAGCGAGAGCTGCCTTTCTCTATTCCGTATGAGCCCCTCAGGCCCGCGGGCTTCCCAGACATAAGCTGACAGTGCCCTCAGAGACTAGCTGTACTTTCTGTCGTCTAGGGCAGAGAGCAATACAGAAAGGAACCCACTCTCCCACGCCATACGATTTATCCCAAAGCAAATATCAATTCTGGGTTTATTTGTATCACTGCTTCCTTACACCAAGACATTGAATAAAAATCTTCTGATAACCACACATGATAATTGATTCTGGAAAGCCTACAACATTCATCTCATGCCGTATACCATTTACATCCAGGGGAGCTGAGCACAGCCCAGCAGGTCTTACCCTGGCCGGTTCAGGGGCTGGAGGGTCAGTGAAATGGGCCTTCACTTCTGCCCACACTGGCATCCTGTAAAAGCACACGGTGATTTATTGAGCTGAAAACGGTGCCAGGCAGCCCTGTGGAGTGGGTCTTCTCATCCCGCATGTCATGTGTGAGGCTCAAAGAAGTTAAGGCCTTTGCCTGTGGCTGAGCCCGTACGTAGGTTTTGATCATACAGCTGCAGTACCCGGCTGTGGACCTGCACCAGTCTGTGGCTTGTTAGGAACCAGGCCACACAGCAGGAGGTGAGCTGTGGGCAAGCAAACCTTCATCTGTACTTACAGCCGTTCCCCATCACTCAGTCAGCACCCGAGCTCCACCTCCTACCAGATCAGCAGCAGCATTAGAGTCTCGTAGGAGCACAAACCCTACTGTACAACTGGGGTCTAGGTTGCTTGCCCCTTACGAGAATCTAATGCCTGGTGATCTGACGTGGAGCTGAGGCTGTTGCTAGCAGCTGCCAATACAGATTATCATTAGCACAGAAGTCGCATTATGGTGAGTTATATCATTACTTCATTACATATTACAATTAATGATAAAGCACACAGTGAATGTAATGTGCTTGAATCATCCTGAAACCATTCACCCCCACCCTGTCCATGGAAAAATTGTCCTCCACGAACCAGACCCTGGTGCCAAACAGGTTGGGGACTGTTGGTCTATAGGATTATGAAGTCTGTGCTCCGACACCCACCCTGTACCCCTCCCCACACGCTGAGAAGTGGCAAGGAGACACATCAGAAAAGACACAGCAAAGGGACACAGACTTGCTTGCCAAAGGAGATTTAGGGGAAAGTCACTGGTTTGACCAAGAAGAACACTAAGCACTAGTCCCAGTTGTGCAGACAGACATACAGGTAGCCTCTGAGTGTCCTGTTTCCCTCGCCATAAAGTGATGCTGTTGGACTCTCCTGTCCTTTTAGCGCTGACACTCCAGATTCTACAATGCCAAGATCTGAAAACATTTTGCAAAACTTGAAACAGACTTGCTGAAATGAAACAGTCTTGTACACACAGAGAAGACGGGCATTTTACCCTGACAATCGGTAGACATTGAAAACATCTGATTACATTTGCCAGCAAGAAATCCACTAACAGGGCTCGGCGCCTGTGGCTCAAGCGGCTAAGGCGCCAGCCACATACACCTAAGGTAGCGGGTTCGAATCCCCAGCTGGGGCCCGCCAAACAACAATGATGGCTGCAACCAAAATATGGCCAGGCGTTGTGGCGGGCGCCTGTAGTCCCA
>NW_003852414.1:19995452-20011098 GCF_000181295.1 Otolemur garnettii | reverse complement strand
AAAAAAAAAAAAAAGTTCAACACTTTGATTTTTTTAATTAAAAAGTGTTATTAAAGTTCATTATTTCTTGACCATCTAGTATGGGAGAGTTAAATTCAACCCTGCCGAGGTTGACATGTTGCATTTTGTAGACTTTTAATAAAGCAGTAAATTTTAGTCCTGCAAGAGTTTTTCTTTTCTATGTTGGAGCCCCAGATTAAGTTTGCTGGTCTCAAATGAGGCCCATGAAAAGCTGGTGGGGCCCCTAGGCCACGTCTATGGTGTCTTGGACAGATGGTCAGGCCCAATCTACCTGCCAGAGGGGAGGGGGCCGTTCCCCAGGTAAAAGGGAAACCAGAGGTTGGGTGAATCCAGTGTCACGAGCTTCATGTTCCCAGTGTGGCACCTTGTCCTCACTCATCTTATACTGAGGCCACTTTCTCCTTCTCATCTCCCTGGCCTGCCCAAGAATATTTAAGAACAGACCCTAAAAACAATTTGAAAGTATTTTTTGCACCTTTTAACATTGTATGTTTTTAATATTTTCCTTACCAAATTCTATATTAAAATGTAAATTCCAGGTCTTAGAAATCTCTAGGAATTTAGAAAATGAACAACGTACTGGTCCACATAGAACAAGATCTAGATCTCATCAGCTGCTGAGCTGATACAGTGATTGCTCTGTGCCTGGCGCTGCTGTGAGCAGCTTGCAGATACTGTGTTTCCCCGAAAATAAGACCTACCCCCAAAATAAGCCCTAGCAGGATTTCTATGCATTTGTTAAATATAAGCCCTACCCTGATAATAAGACCTAGTGATGGGCGTGGCTATGCAGTGTATCTGCATTTTGCCATGCATTTCGGTGCAGAGAGAAGACAGGCCCTGAAAATAAGCCCTAGTGTGTCTTCTTGAGAAAAAATAAATATAAGACACTGTCTTATTTTCAGGGAAACACGATAGCTAATGCATTAAACCCTCATGAAATTTCTATGATGTAAGCCTTATAAAGATATTAAATGACTTGCTTGTATCACAGAGCTAGTAAGGGCAGGGTTAGGTTTTACTTATTTATTTTTATTTTTATTTTTTTTATTTTATTTTTTTTTTTGAGACAGAGCCTCAAGCTGTCCCCCTGGGCAGAGTGCCGTAGCATTACAGCTCACAGCAACCTCCAACTCCTGGGCTCAAGCGAGTCTCCTGCCTCCGCCTCCCAAGTAGCTGGGACCACAGGCGCCTGCCACAACGCCCGGCTATTTTTTTGGTTGCAGCCGTCGTTGTTTGGCAGGTCCGGGCTGGGGATTCGAACCCACCACCTTAGGTGTACGTGGCTGGCGCCTTAGCCGGTTGAGCTATAGGCGCCGAGCCTACTTATTTATTTTTAGAAACCAGGTCTGACTGTGTTGCCCAGGCTAGAGTGCAGTGGCACGATTAAAGATAACTCACTGCAGTCTTGAACTCCTGGATTCAAGCGATTCTCCTGGCTCAGCCTCGCGAGTAACTGAGACTACAGGTCCTCAATCCAGTGTCTGTCACTGGTGGGGACATAAGCTGGTTTGTATTGGGCACCCTGTAAACACCCGCTTCCTTTAGTGAAGAAGCGTCTGCGTGCCAGCCGTAGCCGCTCACGCCTTGTGGCAGGGAAGCAGCAGAGGTGGCTGCTCAGTGAACATCATGGGCCATGAAGATTACAGGAATCACCAGGGGAAATCCACTTTGACGCATTAGTGAGCAAAACGGCACCATCGTGGAAAGCCTTGGCTCCTCCAGCAGGAGATCTCGGGTCTCAGTCAAGTGACGAATGGGGACGTGACGCAGATGAAATAGACTAGAAAGATACAGACCTGGACTGTACCAGTACCTAAAAGTAGACCCCGACCAAATGCTGGACTGGCTTCTTGTCGACACCCCCCCAGACTAACTGCGGAAGCCACTCTAGAATGTTCTAGGCCCTCTGGAAACTTACTTAGCAGCGTTCGGGGGCAGGCAGAGCAGACACGTTGTCCTGAAACTCCCTCCAGAGGCCCCGAGAGAAGGAATTTATGAGCGGCTGCTTCTCCTGCCCCTTCCTTGGCATTTATTGGCTTTTTGACGAATGTTAGAGCAATTTTTCTGTCAACAGCTTCTCATTAGGGGCCTGGTGATGCTCCCTCTGACCATTATTTCACTGAGTATCATGCCTGGTCGCTGTGAGGAGGGGTTCCACTTAGCAACCATCCATCCTTGCAACAGCCTCAATGGCCCTCCGGCGCTGACAGCAGCCCCGGGCCATGCACCGGGAATTCAGACAAACGCCAGGCTCTAATGAACCTCGGTCACCGTGTCTCTCCATCCCTTTAAAGACCCATTTCAAGTTTGATTCTGTTTCTTTTTAAAATAAATTATGGGGAGCCTGTTGGAGACGTAATCGCTAGGACTCACTAAAAGAGATGACAGATTCTTATGACCAGTGACAAGCCTGCCGTGGGAAAGTGTAGAGTTCGCAGGTGCTGGGAGAAGGTGTCCAGTCCCCTTAATGGGCTGTTAAGCGCACCTCTCAAATGTGCCATCTTAAACGGTTACGGTACAGGAAAGCATTTGGAGGCGATTCCTGAAGTTTCTGTCATCCTTTACCATCAATATCAACTTTACCATGCGTCCTCCACCCTGCCTAGCAGTAGACACAGGCATCTAACCTAGAATGGCACATTTTAAAAGTTGTTTTTTTTTTTTCAGTGTAAATCATCTTACCCGTACGGGAAAGTCTGAAGTGTGATAAAGCACTCTGTACTCACCACGCAGCTGTGACAATGATCGATACGTGGCCATCTACCCCCACCCCAGACTATTTTGAAGTGAATCCCACGACCACTCGTCCTGTGCAGCTCAGCAGTAAGTTTCTCCCACAACACAATTCTCCAAAAGGGCTGCGTGTGGGGACTGTTGGAACAATCAGATAATGTCGTGGTTTGAGGCACAACTTTGGCCAAGGTTCTGGGGAACTCCTTCAGCCCAGGACCAAATAAGTTTTGTTTTATAAGTCAGAAGATGAAAGATTTTGGACCCTCATGATAAAGTCAAAGCATTTACAGCAAAGATGGCTTTTTTTTTTTTTTGCAGTTTTTGGCCAGGGCTGGGATTGAACCCGCCACCTCCAGTATATGGGGCAGGCACCCTCCTCCTTTGAGCCACAGGTGCCAACCCAAAGATGGCTTATTTTGCAATCAAGAAACATTGTCAGGCCTGGTGTGGTTGCTCAAGCCTGTAATCCTAGCACTCTGGAAGGTCGAAAAGGAAGGATTGCTTGAGCTCAGGAGTTTGAGACCAGCCTGAGCAAGAGCAAGACTCTGTCTCTACTAAAACCAGAAAAATCTGGCTGGGTGTGGTGGCTCACGCCTGTAATCCCAGCACTTTGGGAGGCCAAGGCAGGTAGATCACTTGAGCTCAGGAGTTCGAGACCCCTGTGTGACACCAGTATCTATTAAAAGAATAGAAAAACTGAGGTAAGAGGATCACTTGAGCCCAAGTTGGAGGTTGCTGTGAGCTTTGGCACCACAGCACCCTACCCAGGGCAACAGCTTGAGACTCTATTTAAAAAAAAAATTAGCCAGGCATTGTGGTGGGTGCCCATAGTCATAGCTACTCGGGAGGGTGAGGCAGGATGGTCGCTTGAGCCCAGGAGTTGAACCTGCAGTGAGCTCGGCTGCACTAGAACTCAGGGTGACAGAGTGAGACTCTTGGAAGGAGGAGGAGAAGCATCGTTCTATTTACCCACCCTGGTTGCTCAGCCCTGTGATGGCCCTGTCTATCCATGGGCCCCATCTAACCACAGCTTCTCTCCCAGGAGGGACATTGTCTCTCTAATATCTGAGAAGATTCACAACAATAATAACCAACGAGAACTTTGCCTGGGCCAGGTGTTCTTATCTACTATGATAACTGTAGTTCTCCCCGGGGGAATACCAATGGCCAGGGGGCAATTTTGGAACTTTGTGGGAGCAATTTTTATGGTCCAAAAGAATTCAAAACCCTACAGGCATTTAGCTGTCAAAGACCAGAAAAATGAAATGTCTCGAAAACCGTGAACGAGTTCTATAAACTAAACATGCGTCCCACATTCCACAGGATTGCACCTTCAGGGGGGTGAACAACCTGCTTGCACCGGGCAGCAATCCCAGTGTGTATCTGCACAGCGGTGCCGTACCCAGAACGCTCCAGGAACTCAACTGTGTAAGTTGAAAGAAGATGGTTCTTTTTGTTGCTGTTCAGAACTTTACTAAGAGTTGTTTGCCGTATAGAAAACCCTGATCCCAAGAAGCATTGGCTCACCATTGAGTCAAAAGTGGATTTTTTGGGGAGGTCTTGCTTCTTATAATACTTATTGCCTATACTGTTCATTTAGCAAACAATCCTGTTGGCTCCATATAACGTCTTCTGTTGCCAAAGCTTGTTTCACCTAAAACATCTAAGCAGCCTGCGTTCGTAGTTGCCCCGTTCACAGGGACTTTACACACAGGTACAAGTGTCTGAGCCCTTCATTATCTCCCACCACAGCCATGTGCTATTTTATTACGCATTATATTACACATCACACAGTATTACGTGGTACTTTGCTTGCTTTCTTGAGGACTTAGAGCATTCCAGTTGAGCAAGAATGGCCCAGCATTGGAAAAAAGCCTCTAAAGTAGACAATGGTATCAAAACAAAGCAACTGGTTCCTTTCGGCCGGAGACCCCATCGTCCAGTAATTCACCCAAATGACGAACACAAGGGGAAAAAGGAGAGGCCCCCGATACATGTTCTCCGGGCCTTTTAGAAAACATGGAGTTGTTCCTTTGGCCACATACATGCGAATCTACAAGAAGGTGATATTGTAGACATCAAGGGAATGGGCACTGTTCAAAAAGGCCACACAAATGTTACCATGGCAAAACTGGAAGAGTCTACAACGTTACCCAGCATGCTGTTGGCATTGTTGTAAACAAACACGTTAAGGGCAAGATTTTGCCAAGAGGATTATTGTTTGTATTGAGCATATTAAGCACTCTAAGAGCCGAGATAGCTTCCTGAAACGTGTGAAGGAAAATGATCAGAAAAAGAAGGAAGCCAAAGAGAAAGGGACCTGGGTTCCACTGAAGTGCCAGCCTGCTCCACCCAGAGAAGCCCACTGTGTGAGAACCAATGGAAAGGAGCCTGAGCTCTGGAACCCATTCCCTATGAATTCATGGCATAAAGCATATAACATAGCACACAGGAGTACCAGGGGACCCATGTTTTTAGGTGCTGGAAACTATTTATTCCCCCATGAGCTCATGGCATAATAGGTGTCCAGCACAGCACACAGGATAACCAGTAGACCCCATGTGACAGTGATACAAGGTGCTGGAACCTATTTCGCATGAACTCAAAAGTCAATCAACGCTTTGTCACATTCAATGGCAAGGTGCCTCCCTGAGCTACCGGAACCTCTTCCAGTATGAATTCATGGCATGGTAGATAAAAATAATAGCCTACTGCTACTGTAAAAATGTTCCTCATTCATTCACTAAAAGTGTGATATTGGGGCAGCACCTGTGGCTCAAAAGGGTAGGGCCCTGGCCCCATATGCTGGAGGTGGTGAGTTCAAACCCGGCCCCGGTCAAAAATAAATAAATAAATAAATAAATAAAAATAAACTGTGGTATATGTACACCATGGAATATTATTTTTTAAAAAGTGTGATTTTTTTTCCCTAAAGAAGTATTAAAGCAAATTTCAATGTGTCCTAAAAACAAACAAACAAACAAAGCAACTTGTGAGAAACAAACTACACAAGGGAAAAAAACTTTAAAAATAACAATCACGGGGATATTCCCAGTGATGTAGGAGATTATATTCATGACAGAAGAGCAAGTTGATAATGTGTATGCATGCACATATTACGTGATTGTCTATGTCATATCAGAAATATTTCATATTACATATTACTGCATATACATGAAAGAGGCATGAGAGGGGCCAGGCGCGGTGGCTCACGCCTGTAATCCTAGCACTCTGGGAATCTGAGGCTGGTGGATTGCCTGAGCTCAGGTGTACAAGAGCAGTCTGAGCAAGAGCGAGACCCTGTGCCTAAAAAATAGCCAGGTGTTGTTGAGTGTACGTGTAGTCCCCAGCTACTTGGGAGACTGAGGCAAGAGAATCAATCTCTTGAGCCCAAGAGTTTGAGGTTGCTGTGAGCTCTGATGCCACGGCACTCTGCCAAGGGTGACAAAATGAGAGTCTGTCAAAAGAGAGAGAGAGAGGAGAGAAAGAGAAAGAAGAGAGAATAAAAAGGAGCGTTTAGAGCATAAACTTAGTCAAGGAATTATATTAAAATTCAGGAAACTTTCCTAGAGCTGAAACACAGACAACAGAAAAGTATTTTAAAGACCAGTTCAAGAGCCAGCTACTGAGTAATAGGAATTCCCGAAAGAAGAGAAAAATAGAGAAGGGAAAAAATAATTTAAGCAAGTTTCTCAGACCTGAAAGATAGGTGTTTCCAGATATGAAGGGCTCATGTACACCCAGCACTGTGGATAAAAATGGACTGACACTGAAGTCACATCACTGTGAAATTTCAGAACACCAGACTAAGAGAAGACACTTCAAGCTTGGGTGGCAGGGATGGGAGAAAAAAAAACCCAAAAAACAACAGTTCACTTCAAAACTCAACAATCAGATTTTTAGCTTTGGACTTCTTGACAACACTAGAATTAAGAAATCAAGTAACACCTTCCAAAACTACAAAAGAATGAGATTCCCAACCTTTTAATAAACTGTGAGACTAGAATAAGGACATTTCCAGGCATGCAAGTTCTAAAGACGATTACCTCCGACGTACCATTTTCAGGAAGCTAGTGGAGGATGTCCCCCAAGACAGGGTAAACCCAAAAGACAGAAAGGGTCGAGAAAGCAGGTGTCAAGCCCAGTCAGGACACACAGGACCATAAGGAGGGTGGTGAGAAAGAAGAAGGCAAGTATACAGCAGGCACAGAGGCTGGCTATGTGTCCGGCTGGCAATCAAGCAGTTCAACACACTGCTGTCGCTAGGCCTTCTGCCATTGTGCTGTTTTTTGATGAAACTAGTAGAAAAGCACTCTGCCAAGACAAAAGCATAAGCCCGGAGAGGAGGAGACGTGGAAGACAGAGCAGAAAGCCCGTCTGTTCAAGACACCCTCTCCTGCTGTGCCACCTTGTACTCGGCCCCCACCCTTCACAGGTGTGATTTCACAGCACCGAGTGGGGGTGTTTGTGAAAGTCTGCCCACACAAGCTCATCCTGTGAGTGCAAGGGACCTACAGCCCCTCAAGGAAAGGCTTGGCCATCAGGGAACGGGAGCCAGTGGATGAGGGATTGTTATGTGATCTCGGAGAATGCGGGTGCATTTTCTACTGAGCTCCCTGAGAAGTGCCACCAGGATGGAGCCCCAGGTGCCCACTGTTGTGGCCAAGTCAACACACCTTTCCCTCCTCCTGTTTCCCCTCTTGCTCCTGTCCCTGGGATCCCTTCCAGAATCAACTGCCTGCTTGTAGTTCCATGATTGGCCATCTGCAAACTGGAGACCTAGGGATGCTGGTAGTGCCCAGCCCAAGTCTGAAGGTCTGAGAACCAAGAACACCAAAGGCATCAGATGGATGCTCCAGCTTAAGGAGCAAGACAGTGAATTCCTCTTTCATCTGCCTTCTTTTTTTTTTTAAGAGACAGAGTCTCATTTTGTTGCCCTCAGTAGAGTGCCATGGCATCACAGCTCACAGCAACCTCCAGCTCTTGGGTTTAGGCGATTCTCTTGCCTTAGCCTCCTGAGTAGCTGGAACAACAGGCATCCACCACAACACCCGGCTATTTGTTGTTGTTGTTGTTGTTGTTGTTGTAGTTTGGCTGGGGCCAAGTTCGAACTCACCACCCTCAGAATATGGGGCTGGTGCCCTACTCACTGAGCCATAGACACTGCCCTCATCTGCCTTTTTTACACCCATCCACACTGGGGAGGGCCATCCAATTTACTCAGTCTATGGATCCGAGTGCTAACCTCTTCAGACATACCTAGAAATAATGTTTAGCCAGCTATCTGGGCACCCCATGGCCCAGTCAAGTTAACACGTACAAAGAACTATCACAGCACCTATATTAGTATATGCACAGTCTACAGAGGATGACACAGGGACAGAACTCCAGCTGCTGCCAGTTGAGTGCAAAGCTGGAATGGCCCAAAACACCACCCAGAATGGCAGGGACATCACCTCCCCACCACCAACCATGAATGAGGGCTGTGCTGGCAAGATTAGTAACCTAGCCCAGGTGGTTCCCTGGGGCTGAGACAACTGAGGGCTGGCAGCTAAGGCAGCAGCTGGACCCACAAGTCCTTCTCTGAGAAGGCATCTGTGGGTCCCAAATAATAACAAAAAATGCTCATGATAGCATGGGGAAATGATTATTAAAAAAGAAAAAAGTCAAACATGTTCACCTATGCCAATTGTACAAATGAAAACAATAAGAACTATTTTCACAGCATTTTTATTTTCATGTTTCTATAGAAAAGATAATATGGAAAAAGAAAAGATTCCAGAATGTTAAGTCATTTTTCTTCTGAAAGCGAGACTGCTCATAATTTTTCACCTTCCTTTTGCTTGTCCATCTTTTTGGTTTTTTTGAATTTCCTATCATTTTTAAGTAATCAAAAATCTAAAAAGAGCCTCCAAGGATCTGCTTCTGTTGTTTGTATCATTAACCTTTGATCTTGTTTCATGGATTAATTCTGTGCTTGTGGAGAAGGTACAGGAATTTAATCTTTTTTTTTTTTAAGACAGAGCCTCAAGCTATCCCCCTGGGTAGAGTGCTGTGGCATCACAGCTCACAGCAACCTCCAACTCCTGGGCTCAAGCGATTCTCCTGCCTCAGCCTCCCAAGTAGCTGGGACCATAGGCGCCCACCACAACGCCTGGCTGCTTTTTGGTTGAAGCCGTCATTGTTTGGCGGGTCCGGGCTGGATTTGAACCTGCCAGCTCAGGTGTTGTGGCTGGTACCTTAGCTGCTTGAGCCACAGGCACCGAGCCAGGAATTTAATCATTACCAAATAATAATGTATTTTAGAGTACTACCTAAGAAAGAAACTGTTCATAGAAACCTACACCCTCCCCACTCTTGTCGGCAATCACATAGCCAAAGGAAAAAGTCGAGGGCCCCAGACGCTCAAATTAGAACGACCAGCTTCTGGTATTTTTTTTCTCAGCATTTGGTGCTGCAGTTATAAAATTCTCCAGCAGAGGGCAGTGGGCATTCCCCTCTGGATAGAGACCAGAGCCACCTGGCCTGCCCATCGCTTTGGAAATTTGCCTTTGCTTTTCAGTCCTGAAACTAACTCATTTAGCAGGCTCCATAGTGAAGTCTGTTAGATGTCATTTCAGCCGAGGCAGTGGAGAGGAAGCAGCTCATAAACATAATTGTTTGCTTTTCATTTTTATTGTTTTGAAATAACACAGCCAGCTGATCTCATGGCCTGCTGTAAATGTCACTCCTGAATTTTTCACTCCTGGGGTGATCATCAGCGCAAAGGCCCAGGGCAGGTCTCTCAGCTGTGGCACTATGGACCTTCTGGGTGACATAACCCCTGGCTGTGGGGGGCCGTCCCTGGCCTCTACCCAAACGTGCCAGCAGCTCCTCCCCTCAGCGGTGACAACCAAAAATGTCTCCAGACATTGACAAATGTCCCCTGGGAGAGGGAAGTGACATCACCTGAAGTTGACAACCATCGCCCCAGATAGTTACCTGAGCTGGTTACTTTATTAAACATGATCTCCGCACGGCCAAGGGGGGTAGTTTGAAGGAGACCTTAGTGACATTCAGCAATGAGGTATGGAACACTTTGTCTAGGATGGGCTCCTGGACTTGATTGCCCAGCCCCGCAGATGATGCCAGTGACACCAGGAGGGGCTTGGATCCTGCTCTGGCTATTTACGGGCACTGGACCTAAACTTCCCACATAACTCTGATGCAATCACTTCTATCCTAGACCTCACAGCAGAACTCCGCAACTTGAAGCCTTCTCAGGAGATCCGACCCTCAGAAAGCTTTAGGGGGAAATGGGTATTTACTAAAGATGTCCTGAGAGCAGCAGAAGGGACACCCCTAAAATCTTCCCTTGGACATTTCTGTCCTTAACCCCCCAGAACTCTGCACCGGGCCTCCGACTCTGACAGGACGGTGAGGACAAGCTGTCATCGTCACTCCCTCACCCAAGAGCACCCGTGATTCCTCTAACTTGTCTTGTCCTAAGAGACTTATCTAAGCATTTCTCATTCAAACAAGCTTTTGGCTAACAAATGACTGTCCCCAAATGTCATAGCTAACAAATGATGGATGCCAGGGGGCTGACCTCTGATCGGGCTGGGTTGTCTGTTAGGCAATGAGGCATAGGGCCTCATGATCTACTAACATGATCTAACATGATCTACTCGTTTAAACACTACATCAATTCCAAATCATGAAAAATGGTGTCTTTGTTTCCTTTAAATTCTACCTTAAGACCTTGAGCCACCCCAGCCTCATGAGCTACTTTTCCAACACTAGATGGGGTGGGCAGGAGAGTGGAGGAATTTAAGCTCTTTGACTCATTTTCCAGGGCCCTTTGTGCCAAACAGAGGTAAGGGGACATCTCAGCTCAGGCTGTCATAACAGAATACCATAGACTTAGACAACAGAAGTTATTTTCTCACAGTTCTGGGCATTGGGAGTCCAAGACCCCGACCAGGTTCTGGGGAGGGAGGGCTCTCTTCCTGGCTTGTGGACAGCAGCCTTTTGCTTGAGTCCTCCCACACTGGAGAGAGTTCTCTGCTGTCTCCTCCTCTTCCTTTGACTCCAGTTCTGTCCCATCAGGGCTCTACTCTCACACCTGAATTTAACCATAGTCACCTCCATAAGGGCCCCACTTCCAACAGTCACAAGGCAAGTGACGGCGTTAGCATGTGAATTTGGAGGGGGACACAATAGCAGGAGAGTTGGTCAAACAATTCATAGCCGGTGTATTTTTAGTCTTTAACTGCAGGGCTGAGCTAAACAGTCCGGGAGGAAGGGTGGAGCGCCCTGAGTAATCGTTCCCAAGCCTCACCTCCCCGGCTGATCTTTTCCTTGGGTGAATACAGCCCGCACTGTAGCAGCCCCGTGGCAGTCTCTCCTCTTACTGCCAGGGTAGGAGACGAGGGGGCTTATTTTGTGTACGGTATGGTGGAGAGTTTGGGTTTGGCTCAGTTCTTTGGGTTTTTCCCCTCCTTTCCTTTCCAGAGAACAGGAAAGATTCCTGCCCAACCAAGGTGGCAAGTTAATTGCCTATGAAATAAATTCAGTCCGAACTGACATTTTCCTTCAGCAGCCTGAAATCTCTCAACTGTTGTTGCTGCTAAGCTGTATTTCTGCCCAGCTGACTCTGACTTTGAATCGTCTGCTTTAATGGAGATATGACAGAAATATGGTTTTTCAAGAATTTATTTGATGGGGGCACAAAATTATACTGCTAAATGTGTGCCGTTTGGTCCGGCCTTAAATTTACATCCCCTGAGCACGTATCCCTTTCCACCTGGGTGCCCCTCCACTTCTGAGGTTAGCATGAGTGATTTTGTGGCATTCAGAGCCCAGGTGTTTCATTTGGGACAGCCCCTGCCTAGTCACCAGCCCCAAAGTCATTTGGCCACCCCATACATATTATTTTAATTCACTGTCCCCAGGAGAGCTTGGATGATAGAACTGTGAGACCACAGAACAGAATGAAGTTGGTCCGAAATTCTCAAGTGGAGTAGAGGGTCTAGGAGAGGACGGGACCTCAGGTGCTACTGGGCAGTGGTATAGACGTGAGCATCATTAAAGGTCAGAAGTTCAGGATTATGGGTGACATTTTATTGGCTGTCTTTCCAGATGCTATGGGCCTTTAGGACCATGGCAGGGACAGAAGTGGAAATGATGGGTTAAGTCCCCAGGAGAGATCAAAGACCAGTGAAGAAACTCACCTGTTCTCCCAGCCTCTTCAAACCCCCACATTCTGGTATCCAAGGGACCTGGGCCTCCTCAAGTAATTGTAAATGGGCAGAGAAAACAGAAACTTGGTCATTTCAGAAAGAATCACCCATGATGGGATCAGATTACAATGTGTTGAAAGTCAGTGCTACAAGCAGCTATACAACACGCTAGCAATAATTACTGTCAATTAGGGAACGATTGTGTCTTCACTAAATAGAACTGTGGAGAAAAAAGATTCGCGGGAAGTAAGAAGTATGTGGGAGGGTCCTTGTCATTAAGGTTTCCAAGAATGGATTGAAGTCCCTGGGCTTACGTCCCTCCTGTCTTCACTCTGGCAGGTCGGAGACAGTCCTTGGTGCCTGTCCAAGTTTCCCTCTGGGACCACTCGTGTTAGAATCACCTGGCGTATCTCACCAGGGGTGGGATCTCAGGGGTGGGATCCCAAGTTTCCCTCTGGGACCACTCGTGTTAGAATCACCTGGCGTATCTCACCAGGGGTGGGATCTCCCCGTCTGGAGGAATGCAGGAATTTACATTTTTAACAAGCTTCTCCAGTGATACTTGTTGTATCAACACAAAGGGGAAACGTCTACATATCTGTGTCTTTGTTTCCGTTTTGCTCTGCGTTCCTTCATGCAGAGGGCAAGTAAACATTCCCCTGTGCAGCACGGAGTCACATAATTCTCCAGTTATGTGTGTGTTTTGTCTGGTGCTGAGTGGTTCTTGAGGACAGAGTAGGGATCCTCACTCATTGAGCACCTTTGTTTGCCAGAGGAAGCTTTGATTTCACGCGCAGGCTGGGTGTATGTTGCCCTTGGCATCCTCCCAGAGAATTTTAGCACCAGCAAGAAACCCTGGGATGAGTGGAGCACGGCTTCGTAGGATATCTCCAACTTCACACGCCTAAAACTCAGGACTGTGTAGAGACCCGCGAGTGTGGATTCTGGCTAGGCTTCAAGAGCAAAAGAAAATCAGAAAGAAACTGCCGTGGAAAGCCGACCTTCTCCAAGGACACAGTGAGGACTGCAGGAGGCCACAAAAGTCTACTTCGAGAATATCTGGATTTTTCTAGATGTTAAAACTACAGGGCTAAAGGCACCAGACATTGGGAAAATGCAAAACTGTAGTTAAATGTGCACCTCCAGAATATTTGTTACAAAATTTTACGGAACATTTACGCAATATTCTCTATGTGTTGGCTATCTCTCTATAAAATTTTGTAATGAATATTATGGACGTAAAGGTCCAGTTAGCTGGCTAGGCGCCCTCAGCATAATGGTTACGGCACCAGCCACATACACCAAGGCTGGCAGGTTCAAAACTGGCCCAGGCCAAATAAATAATAATGACAACTACAACCAAAAAAATAGCCAGGCATTGGGGCAGGTGCCAGTAGTCCCAGCTATTTGGGAGGCTGAGGCAAGAGAATCGCTTAAACCCAAGAGTTTGAAGTTGCTGTGAGCTGTGATGTCACAGCACTCTACCAAGGGCAACAAAGTGAGACTGTCTCAATAAAAAAAAAAGGTACAGTTCACTGCGACTTCCTATTTGCCCCCTATACGATGACTTTAGGGGCACCCTGGATTGGGGTATTACATGGCTTTCCCTATGAGGAAGAGGAACGTGACATCCCTGCTTAAGTTCCCAGAGAGAAAGATTTGAAATGAGGACCTTGAAAGAAATATAAGTGTCTCAAAGATGAGGTCCGTTCTTGTGAGTTATCTGAGCGCCCAAGGCAAAATATACCTGCAAAACCTCACCTGTGATAACAGCAATTTAAATTCTACGCAGTTCCAATGAACTTTGTGCCTGAAGGTGCCAACCAAATGCAGAGCACCTACTTACCCCCAAGGGCAACAGTCAGCCACGACCAGGGGACCCCAACTTCACTAGAGCCCCCCATTTTCACCTGTCTCACACAGAGCTCCCCCAATCGTTTCCCCTGATAAAAGAAAGTTTCAAGAGCGGGATACTTTCAAGCCTTTGAAAGCCTGAATACCGACATTCCCCACAGTAAAGATTAAGTATCTTAGTCCAAAAAGCATGACCCGCCAGAGGGTCCTTGGTAACAGATGTAGGGCGCCTTAGCTTCCCATAGCTATCATGACCAAGTGCCACAAACTTATGGGCTTAGGACGCCTCAAATTTGTTACCTTACGGTCTTGGAGGTCAGGAGTCCAAAATGGGTCTCACAGGGCTAAAATCAAGGCATTGGCAAGGCTGCCGTCCCTTTGGAAACTTTAGGGCAGAATCTCTCCCCTTGCTTCTCTCTTCCAGCTTTTAAAGGCCAGCCGCATGTTTCTGAGTCACTTCTGTGACCCCAGAGGCAATCAAGTCACTCTGACCTCTGCATTCTTCACAGCTCAACTCTCTCCCTCAACTAAAGACATGGGATTGGGATTGTATTGGACCCCCCTGGATGACCGGGACTGTCTCATTAGCATGACTCTTAATCACACGTGCAGAGTTCCCTTGCCACGTGAGGAAGCAGATTCATAGCTTCCAGGAATTAGGATACGGACCTCTTTGGGCCACCCGATTCTGCCTCTGACCACACAGGACCAGAACCCAGGTCCGCTAACTTCCACCCCTGGGTCTCCTAGGGCTCTCAGGTCATCACCACCCCTTCTGTCCTCTTGGGGATCCTTGGAGGACTTCCTCTGGAGCAGTGGTTCACCACTGTGTGCACCGTATGCCCCAACATAATCCCCATGTTACCTAAGCCTCAGAAGGAAGGGGCTGCCCCGTCAGGAGGCATCTTGACTCACTAGGCAGGGTTGGGGGTAGACTGTTCCCCCAGGAGTGATGGCAGTGCTGCCCACCTCCCGCTTCCCCTCTTGGGAACCTGTGTGTGGTGGGATGAAGCACCCCAGTGCCCACGAGGCCTGAGCATGGCCTGACAGCTGGTGCACAAGCCCTTGGCCCATGTTGACCTGAAGCCAGCGGGGAAGCAGGGACTGAGCTGGGCCAGTGGTGCAGTAGACAGGCCAGTGCTCACAGCAATGGAGAAGGACGAGTGCCCAGCACCGGGTGGCAGCTGAGTGACCCCCCACTGCCCTCAGGGCCCACTAAGCCAGGAAGGATGGACTGGAGGAGAAACATGCCAGGAATTCCCACGGCCTTCCTGGGCTTGCCCGAGGCCATTCTCCCCACCTCTGCAGGGATGGGCCATTCTCCCTCCCTCTCCAGGGATGGTAAAATTACAAAGGTATTTCCACTTTTCTAAGATACCACCACCACCAGGGGGCCGGAAGGCTGTCAGACAGCCTCAGCCAGGGGGCAAAAGTGACTGGGTGTTAGCTCTGATGCCTGGACCCTGCCGCACCTGTACCTCGAGGCGCTGGACAGACTCCCAAGGATAATCATGGGGGCTGCAGTCTCCTCTCCCTGATAGCAGGGGGCGGGCCCCTGACAGTGCCAGCTGAGAAAAGGCCTGATGGAAACTAGAGATGAAAGGTGGGAGATTAAACACACGAAGACTGTTCTGGGAGGCGGATGATGAATAAGACCCGTCCTCTCCAGTCTAACGTCAGGACGGACACCAGCACGTTCAGAGGGCCAGCCATGTGGGCATGTGGCCCCAAGAGCTGCCAGGGCCCTGAGCTTGCTTTACTGGGCTGCTGTGGCCATCCTCAAAGTAATCATTTCTTTTCTTTTTTTTTTTTTT
>NW_003852414.1:19984831-19995264 GCF_000181295.1 Otolemur garnettii | reverse complement strand
GGCTGGGGATTTGAACCCACTACCTTAGGTGTATGTGGCTGGCGCCTTAGCCGGTTGAGCTATAGGCGCCGAGCCAAGGTAATCATTTCTAAACAAGAGGCCCTGCGTTTCATTTCAACCTGGGCCCTGCAGATGATATAGCCTGTCCTGTGGGTAAATCATCACTGCATTTTCGTAGGACAGAGGGTTCAGAAGATACAAAATGCTGGTCTCAGCTCAAGGCAGATATCCAATCTGTTCGTTAAGGGAGATAAACCTGGATGGAGAATCCCCTTCCCCTCTCCCCCTACATCTATTCACAGATACAGGGACACACCGTGCTTCCCCCACACCACAGATCACACCCAACTGAAGTCCACTGATCTGAAGGGTCACACCAGGCCATGAATCCAGAGATGCTGAAGGGTGTTTTATCCCATTTCAGGGAAACGACTTGGTGCCCAGCTGATGGGCCCGAACACATTTCTACCATGGCTCAGGGGACTGAAGAGGAAGGCTGAATTTTAAAACTAGTTTGGACATTTGAAATCGAAGTGCTTTAGCAAACTTCACCACCACTGTCAGAATAAAATTTAAAAAGCCCAAAGAGAGGGCGGTGCCTGCGGCTCAAGGGAGTAGGGCGCCAGCCCCATAGGCCGGAGGTGGCGGGTTCACCCCTGGCCAGAAACTGCAAAAAAATAATAATAATAATACCCCAAAGAGGAAAGGATGACAGTAATGCCAAAAAAGAGAAGATCAGAATGATTTCGTATCAAGTAGTTGGGAGGTTTAAGTGAGGTTTCTTTACACAGAGTACTTCGGCCCTGCAGTGGCTCCCTCCTTCCAGAAGTTTCCATTAAGTTTACAGCGGGCACCCAGTAGGGCCACACCCTCAGACTGGCAGCCTGTGGCTTTCCCCCATTTGTTTCTCTGTTTCACTGTCAACACTGTGGGTTTTCATCCAGAATCAGTCTGTCCCCTTTGGCCGTATTTTCTGGCCAGCCCCTTGCTACAGACACATGGCAGGAGGGAAGGATGGGGCCGGGCAGGACAGACTGGGCAGCCGGAGCTCTTGCTCTCTTTCCTGAGTAAAGCCTTCTCACTCGTCTGCCTTTGGGTAGTTTCCAGAGCCCCAGAGGGACTGTTTTTGACCATTTTTCCTGAGGTTTGTGGGGGAAGGACTTGCTGATGGTTTCATACCACTGTAGCTGGAAGTTTGGTCTCTTTAAGGGATTTAAAAATTTTTAAACTCTCCCCCACCCATGGGCCTTGACCTGGCCTGCTTCATTCACCTGCTTTATCTGCCCAGCCAGAAGGCTTTACAGTTTACGGGGTCCACAGCGGTGGCGCCAGGACACTGTCCTGAAAGTGCAATGGAATTTGTACACAGTAATAATCCTTCCTCAAATATTTGCCCTACCCTAAGGCCTCCACTAGATCCTCTCTGATAGGAAAGAACAGAGGACAAGATCCTCGTCCTCACGGCTTTTTGAAACACTGGGGCTGGCCGGGGGAAGAGGGGAGATGGTATCTCAGGTGGAGGACACACAGACCCTTTCCAACTACATGTTGGAAACATGTGCCTAACTTTTAGGCACTTTCACTTAGATACTTGGAATGAAATTGCTTCAGTTAGAATAAACTGGTGCAGCCCCGAAAGGAGAGAATTTGGGGTGCTGCATGGGCTGGAGTGCTCGATGTCACCTTGCAGCTGGTGGAGGGTAGATTCGGCAGAGGATGCTGAATACGCTGGAAGAGCCTCGGGTTCCACGCCCACCCTGAACCCTGCAGCTGTGCGACTGGGGCAGCCCCTTTACCTCTCTGAGCAATCGATTTCTGCAGCGATAGAGTAAGGAAGGGGTAGGGGAAAAGGGGAAAGGGGAAGTCATTTTTGGCTCAAACGTTCTGTGGTTCTTAGGGAGAAGAAGGGGTCCTTTCTCCCACACGCAGTCTCTAGAAGACATGATGACCTTTAATCTTTTGATCCTACCACATCGGGGGAAGCATGGTCACCCAGAGTTGCCCCCAACAACTGATCTCCAGAATGGTTTAAGCAATGGTTAAAACCCTTAATGGTTTTAAATTTATTACAGTATAATGTTTTGAAAACCCAGTGAAAGTTGTGACTTTTTTTTTTTTTTTTTTTTGTAGAGACAGAGTCTCATTTTATCGCCCTCGGTAGAGTGCTATGGCGTCACAGCAACCTCCAGCTCCTGGGCTTAGGTGATTCTCTTGCCTCAGCCTCCCGTAGCTGGGACTACAGGCACCCACCACAATGCCTGGCTATTTTTTTTTTGTTGCAATTTGGCAAGGGCTGGGTTCGAACCTACCAGCCTCAGCATATGGGGCCGGCACCCTACCCAAGGCTTCCTATTCATTTTAGAACAGTCAAAAAAAAAAGAGAGAGAGAGGGTGGCACCCATGGCTCAAAAGGGTAGGGCGCTGGTCCCATATGCCATTGGGGGCAGGTTCAAACCCAACCCTGGCCAAAAAAAAAGAGAGAGAGAGAAGTAGGGTGGCTGTGGTAGTTCAGTGGGTAGGGCACCAGCCACATACACCCAAGCTGGTGAGTTTGAACATAGCCCGGGTCTGCCAAACAACAATGACAACTACAACAAAAAAAAAATAGCCAGGCGTTGTGGCGGGCGCCTGTGGACCCAGCTACCTGGGAGGCAGAGGCTAGAGGATCACTTAAGCCCAAGAATTGGAGGTTACTGTGAGCTGTGACGCCCTGGCACTCTACTGAGGGTGACATAGTGAGACTCTGTCTCAAAAAGAAGAAAAGAAGGAAAGGTTTGAATTAAAAACTAGACCTAGAAAATTCTGCTATAGAAAATGGAGACAGTTCATCGCTAAGAAAGGCAGACCAGGGAGCATGAAAACCTCGCTTTCTACGGAACCCAGGCCCAAAGGAGAAATGGCAAATTACGGGCATTAATATTTATCACAGCCAAGGCAGGAAAAAATGCAGGAAATGATTAGCAAGCCTGCGACAGCAATTATAACCAGACAGGAAGCTGCGCTGGGAAGTTCATCTCATTAGTTAATTTGAGGGCAAAACTCTGGGGGGACATTCTGCTGCCTCAAGGGAACCTTTCATCCCTCAGTGAGAAGCGTCCTCAGAGATGGTCTCTCTTCGGGCCCCTTTTGGAAAGTGGAGAAGGGATTTGGGCAGGAGAAGAGAGCATTTTTATTTGAACTCTTGGACATTCGTGTGTGGTGTTTATTTTGAAATTAGATTGAAGCATTTTGTAAAAGCAGCAGCATACTGGAACAAACACGTGTCTGACAGGCACCAGGGCCTGGAGTAGGGGAGGCAGGACCCCGTGGCCAGCGGGGCTGCTCACGATGCCCAGAGCAAGAGGATGGAAAGGCCCAGATCACAGAGCACCGGGGCAGGACACTGACCCACAGTCCCTCATATCACTCTCTTGCCTTTTGCCACCAACTCTCTGCCTTCCCTTCTGAATTCCTCTAGAAGAAGAGAGATTTTTTCTTTTACTCTCCCACTGCCAGGTTTATGGCTGAGATGCCTGCAACAAAAGACCGACTGACTTCTCAGAAGAGTAGAACCAGATTTATTCAACGTAAGCTTTACGTGACGCAGAGCCTTCAGAAATAAAGACCCACGGAAACGGGGAAATCTGAGCCATTTTATGAACACTAACTGGAGGACAAAGGGGTATGATGTAACGGTAATAAACTGGGGGAACCCAACTAGGCTTGTTTGATCAAGTTCTTGGCACCTCTGTGTGACATTCCTTTCCTCTAGGAACAGGATAGGACACCCGCCACCTGAGATCTACAAGGGAGGAGAGAGAGAAGCCCAAAGAATGGGCATCCCAGGTATATGACTGCCATATTTGGGGGTAGCATGTCCTGAACCCCATCAGTAACCCCTTAGTCTCTTCCCTACCCCCTTCAATCTGGTTTCCATCCACACCAGTGAAGTTCCATCTCTACCGATGAGGTTTTTATTTCACCAATTAAACGGTGACTCTGTTCCCGGTGCTAAGGGGAATGAGCACATGACCCCTGCTTCAAAGGGATCAAAGTGTTTTGGACGGCCTGTGGGTGCTGAGTGGGCTGGTGTAGAAAGAACCACCCACCAGACAGGACACTGCAAGTGCTATGGGAAGATGGGGGGGGGAGGGGCAGCAGAGGCGGCTAGGGACACTCTGAAACCTTCACGGAGGAGGTCCGTTCTAAGCTGAGCCTCAGAGGACCAGCGAGATTTCTAGTAAGACAGGATGAGAGCAGCCTGGGCCAGCCCGGAGCGGGAAGCACAGGAAGAGTTCAGAGCACAACACAGTCACAAGTGACTAAGGGAAGCAGGGACAAGAGTGAAGCAGGAATGCGGGGGCCAGACAGAGGATCACAGAGGTAGAGAGGTCGAATTTGGGGAGCCACCGAGTGCTTCTGAGCAGGACTGGAGGAGTCTGAGGGGTTTATAGGCAGCAGTGACACCCCACACACGGGGGCTCAGTTCCAGCATTTCCACTTATTAGTAACAAAGGAACTGAGTCACTATGACAGCAGCAACACGGCCCTGGAATCCTTTGATGCCAAGCCCGTCAGTCTTTTTCCACTAATGAAGAAAAGAAAGACGTAATTCAATGGCCTGGCTCATCAGTAATTGACTACAGAATCCTCACACGAGCAGGGTCAGAAGGTTCTATGCTGAGCCTCCCACGGAGAAAGAAGGAAACAGCCTCTTTGCTGCCCAACGCGGACACGCCACGCAAGCCAGCCTTGTGTTGAGGGTCTGGTCATTTCTGTCCCCTACCTGAAGGGCAGGAGCTCCTCCAGCCGTCTTTAGGGAGTCTGGGGCATCTTGCCTCAAGTTCTCATCCCCAGTTCTCTCCCATTTTGACTTTTGCAAGAATTGGGTCATCAAGGAACCATCTGGAAGTGACTGCCAAGGCAGCTTCTTCCCCAGAGCACAGCACTTGCTTCTCCTGGGAGGCAAAAGGCCCTCAGATAGCAAACAGTGCTGTCAGCAGATAGTGATCAGACCCAGAAAAGGTGGCCAGGCACAGGCCGGTGCTGAAATGTCACACTACCTTGGCACGCTCTGATCCTCCTGTTTCAGTTACGAGATACTTTTTCACTCATTTAAAGACATCCAGCCAAGCCACCCAGTGGCGTCTCTTTGTTGAGCAAGAAGACAGAGCCTCGTGTATTAAAAAAATAGATTTAAACATTATTTCCCCCTAATCCAATGGCTATGGCTTGTTTCAATTAAAGGAAAAATATTCTGCTGGGGAAAAAAAGAATTATAGTGTGCTGTTGTATCACTGCCTTATTTTAATAACACACTGTTTACACAGCAACCCCACCTGTCAGCCAGGGTTGCTAAATGAACAAAGATCTTTTTTGTTGTTGTTGCCCTGGGTAGAGTGCTGTGGTGTCACAGCTCACAGCAACCTCCAACTCTTGGGCTTAAGCAATTCTCTTGCCTCATTCTCCCAAGTAGCTGGGACTACAGGTGCCCACCACAACACCTGGCTATTTTTTGGTTGTAGTTGTCCTTGTTGTATGGCAGGCCCAGCCTGGGCTCAAACCTGCCACCTTCCGTCTATGTGGCTGGCACTCTAGCCGCTGAGCTACAGGCACTGAGCTTGTATAAAAATCTTTTAATGAAGAAAACTGGGGTCAGATATCATGACTTTCTCCAGGTTTTCTGGGGTTCTCAGTCTCAGTCACAGACGCCAAGCATTTTTTTTCTTTTTGTTTAAGATAGAGTCTCACTCTGTCACCCAGGCGAGAGTGAAGTGGATCATCACAGCTCACAGCAACCTCAAACTCTTGAGCTCCAGCGATCCTCTTGCCCCAGCCTCCTGAGTAGCTGGGACCACAGGTGCCTGCCACCACACCTGCCTACTTTTTCTACTTTTAGTAGAGATGGGGTCCACTCTTGCTAAGTTTAGTCTCAAACTCCTGAGCTCAAGCAATCCACCCATCTTGGCCTTCCAGAGTGATTACAAGAGGAAGCCCCTGTGCCTGGCCCTCATATACCATCAGACAGGTGGATGCCCCTAATGCCCTGAGGGCGAGTTTGCCCTAATGCCCCGAGGGCAGATGCCCTAACGCCCTGAGGCCAAGTTTGCCCTAATGCCCTAAGGGCGGATGCCCCTAACACCCCGAGGGCGAGTTTGCCCTTGTGCCCTGAGGGCGGATGCTCCGAACGCCCTGAGGGCGAGTTTGCCCTTGCACCCTGATAGCAGATGCCTCTAATGCCCCAAGGGTGGGTTTGCCCTAATGCCCTGAGGGTGGATGCCCCTAATGCCCTGAGGGTGAGTTTGCCCTTGCGCCCTGAGAGAGGATGCCTCTAATGCCCTGAGGGCGAGTTGGCCCTTGCACCCTGCTGGGGTGACAAGAGGGAGCTCCTGTGCCCGGCCCTCATATACTCTCAGACAGAGGGATCATTGTAAGCCCACTGCTCTCTGCTTCTCACCAGAGCCTGCCTTCCACGAATCTGTGGTTACCTGGCCTAGCAATATGTTTTTATGCATTTGATTTCTATAAAGCTAATTAAGGGATTTGTGCTCATGTTGCTGACTATTTTTGAGGTTATTAAATTAGTATTGGGAAAAAGTACAACCTTTATGAGAGTTTAAGGAATAGTAATAAACATTAGAAATGCGGAAATCTCATTAGAAATGTGGAAATCTCACCTTATTAAATATTCATGTAAGGCAAGACAGCCGAGAAGATGCTTAGAGGGAGGGCAACAGGAATAATAAAAACAAAATAAAATGGAAGCTATGTCTCTTAGCAAAAGGTTGAGGACTACACAAAAAACCATTAAGATTTTGATGGAAAGCATTAAAAATTTTTGCAAGTGTTTCGTAAAGAATTATTGCATACCAAATACAAAGTACTGTGATATACATATGGAAAGATTCTGTACGGCCATATATCAAATAAATACCAAATAATTTTATGGGCATAGCCAATGAAGGTAAAGAGTAATTTTTTCTTCTTTTTGAGACAGAGTCTCTGTCTGTTGCCTTGGGTAGAGTGCCATGGTGTCATTGCTCATAACAACTTCAAATTCCTGGGCCTCAGGTATTCCTCTTGCTTCAGCCTTCCGAGTAGCTGGCACTACAGGTACCCGCCACAATGCCCTGCTAGTTTTTTCTATTTTTGGTAGAGATGGGGTCTTGCTCTTGCTCAGGCTGGTCTTGAACTCCTGAGCTCAAGCCATCTACCTGCTTTGGCCTCCTGGAGTGCTGGGATTAAACGAGTGAGCCACCATGCTGGACGTAAAGCATCATTTCTCCCCCAGACAGACTAAAGCTCTGTGTTCAAGCAAAAGCACGGAAACAACAAAGAGAATGTGCTACCAGATTCATACGAGGCAGACATCATTTGGCATGTCATCAGAATCATTTTATACATCCTCTACGTTTCTTTGGAAGCCCTTAAATGTCAGAAGTGACAAAAAAAGCACAGGTCATTCAGGGGAGATGCAGAGTCTCCTTCTGAGCCCCAAAGCATTTGGAGATCACGTGGTAAATACTGTGAATACCCACAGTGGCCCGTCGAGTGCCCTCACATCTGTGAAGAACAGGCACCAAATGTCATAGCTCGATGTCCTGTACGTGAATATCATATAATTCAAGTAGCCCCATAGCCTCCAACTTATTTAATGTCAGAATAAAATGACTTTAGGAATCACAATAGCAGCATCCAGAAACCCTCCCCTATTTCCCAAACGTATCCAAGAGCAAAAGTATCGCTTGGAGAAAGTATTGCTTTCTCCATGCTGTCACTGACATCTCTGCTGTCCTCCAAACCTCCAGTCCCAGCTCTGTGTTAGCCTGTGCTGGCTTTCCTAGAAATGACGGGATAGGACCCATTACTATGGGAGAGCGGCTAATGCCAGCCTGGTGTCACCAAAACTTTGGGAACAGCAGCCAGAATTTGCAAGCCCTTCACATGCAAGTCTGGAGCATGTCTCACGTAGGGGACACTTGCTTTTCATGTCTTCCACACACAGGTCCTGAGCTTCCATGTCAATGCCCGCCACCCTCCCTGCCTCCCTTCCTTCTCCACCAGTGATTTTCAACGGGTGTGCTGTGTGACAATGTTAGGCGTGCCATGAAACTTTTTAAAGATCATTGATTAAATTGTTTTCAAAAGAAGTTCAAAGCACAGTTAAGTGTATATATATATGTTTTTTTACTCTTTTTTGATCAACATAATTTAACTGCCACAGAAGTTAACTACAGGTTCAAGTGTGCCATGATATAAAAAAGTTGAAAACCACTTTTCCTTCTGTTTCCTTCTTCCTAACCCCTCTCCAAGATGCCCAAGGATCTGCTCCTGTTTCTACACCAGTCAGAAAGATTTCACTTCTTTTCTGTTTATTCTTTTCCCGTCCCAGAGACGGGAGAACCTTGCCTTTCACAACCAAGGGGGTGATGGATGAAGGAATGAATTTAATGAGTGAGAGACTCAGCAGAAGCGGAAATCGGAAAACAAGGTTCCCAAGAGGAAGGAGAGGAGGCATTCAGCTTGTTAAATGAAACAAAGAACGCTCAGTGGTAGAGGTAACATCTGAGGCCACCTCAAATGCCACCTCCCCCGCCCTTGGGGCGCAAGGGCAAACTCGCCCTCAGGGCGCAAGAACAAAGTTGCCCTTTGGGGCATTAGGGGAATCCCGCGGGGCATAAGGCAAACTGCCCTCGGGGCATCAGGGGAATCCGCCCTCAGGGCATTAAGGCAAGCTCGCCCTTGGGGCATTAGGGAAATCCACCCTCTCAGCTAGGGGAATCTGCCCTCAGGGCGTTAGGGCAACCAGGAACCTGCCAGGAACCTGCCGGGAACCTGGTAAAGGGCCAGTTCAGAGTTGCTGGCCGTCAGGCCTTGAAGGCCAACATGTTCCTCGTGCCTGGTAATTTCTTGAATGTGAAATGCACACGATGGTAAGGAGCTTTGGCTCTTAGATTCATTCCTCTGCCGTAATCTTAGGACATCAGGAAACAGCCCGCTTCTGATGGTGAATCACAGCCTGGGGTGCAAGCTCCCCTTGAAAATGTTGAAACTCTCTCTAGGAAAAGTTTTATCTTTTAAAAATTATATTTATCAATTTAGAAATTGAAATAAAATGTTGAAATTCTCCAAGAATTGTCAATAAGGGTCCTCCATCCTCCCCTTCAACCCATATTGGAACTGGAAAACACAATGGCAACCAGTGCGCCAAAGCCTGGTCACTCCTACAGGCCCTGCAGGGACCTGGGGGCTGGTCTGCAAGGCTGAAGGGCTCATCTGGGTGTTGCTGTCATGCCAAGTGGTCAGCAATCCTGTCAGGACTCTTTGGTCCTGACTCTGCTCTGGGGAGAAAAGCTGACTCACAATTCAGGAAATGTACACCCTTAAGTTCAGGGTCAGATCAGAGGGGAAATTGTCTTGAGTTGCAATTGAATTATATGAAAAAATGCTGTGCCCTCAAACCTGGATATCTGGTATAATAAAATGTTTTAACAGAAATGAGTTGACACCAATTCAACATCACAGACCAGTAGCACAGACCATACATGCCCACTCCTTGGCTCACTGAGCTCATCTTCCCTTTCTTAAGAGGCACTGTGTATGTCTATACCCCAAACAGGACTGAGCCCTTTGGTCCCTGCTCTCACCTGGCACTCACCTGGGGCCAGTTTCAACCCATATGCAAATCTCCTGGAAACAAGTTTCACTCCCAAAGTACAGAGGGTGTGGGGGGGGAAGGGGGCTTACAAAAGGCAGGTGGAAGCTGCAAATGGTTAAATGCCTAGGCCTCCTAAGAGCAACTGCCCAGTCTCCCTAGACACCACAGGGTCCCAGGCCATTTTCAAAATCCACAGAAGAGATGTTCAGGCCAGGTTTATTGAAATGGGAGGGTGACCTGCCTGGGCAGTGCAAAGATCGCATCTCCCTCCCCACCCCACAGTTAGAAAGGGCTTGAAGGGTGGGCTTGCCTGTCAGCGTAGGAACTTTTAGCTGGAACTTCTCCTGGGGTGGGTTAGCCACACCCTTTGTATCTTGTCTTAGGAGGAGAGAAGAAGGAAGAAGAATAGGAAAGGTTTGTGTGTGGCTGCCTTGGGCTCCCCACAATCTGTAAACCAAAAGCCAGTCACACGGATTACAGAAGCAAAATGCATTCCCTCAAGCCACGTGGTAACCACCCACTGCCGCTCAGGTTTATCTCTGGGGAATGCAGTTCATCCTACCTACCTGTCATAGCATTTACAGAATCACTTATATTCTACCTGTGGCCTCTAATGCCCTGAGGGCCAGTTTGCCCTTGTGCCCTGCAGCAGGTGCCCCTAATGCCCTGAGGGCAGAGGCCCCTAATGCCCTGAGGGCGAGTTTGCCCTTGTGCCCTACCTACCTGTCATAGCATTTACAGAATCACTTATATTCTATCTGTGGCCTCTAATGCCCTGAGGGCCAGTTTGCCCTTG
>NW_003852414.1:19974429-19984631 GCF_000181295.1 Otolemur garnettii | reverse complement strand
TTGTGCCCTACCTACCTGTCATAGCATTTACAGAATCACTTATATTCTATCTGTGGCCTCTAATGCCCTGAGGGCCAGTTTGCCCTTGCGCCCTGAGGGCAGATGCCCCTAACACCCTGAGGGCAGATTCCTCTAACACCCCGAGGGCGGGTGCCCCTAATGCCCTGAGGGTGAGTTTGCCCTTGCGCCCTGGGGGCAGAGACCTCTATTGTCAGTGATTAACAGGTTTATCATGTGATTCTTGCCTGTGTTCCCCGCCAAGCCCCTCTGTAGATAAGTTCCTTATCTCTACCAGCCCCGGTGGTTGTAGCTCCCAGACCAGGGTGGGAAACCTCTAGCCTTAAGTGCAACCTATTGATTGAATCCAAATTTTACAGAACAAATCCTTTTATTTTTATCAATACCCTTTTGTTTATCTTTTTATTTTATTTTTATAGTGAGCATACTTAAAATACCAAAGAATAAAATAAGTTTCAATGAAATAATCCTCCCAGATTGACTGGCACCCTTACAGCTACAAGGGCTAAACTAACCCTGCAATGCTCATGATTTAGTTGTAACTTCCCCCAGGGCCTGAATATTGTCACTACCACAGGAGGCTGGTTGGGGAAGAGTTTATGGGGCCAAAAGTCTGTTATCAGTTTTTGACTATGATGTACTTTGTTTCTGTCTGAAATAGAATGTGTGAATAATCCCAGCTACTTGGGAGGCTGAGGCAAGAGAATTGCTTAAGCCCAGGAGTTATGAGCCCAGGTTGCTGTGAGCTGTGATGCCAAGGCACTCTACCAAGGGTGACAGCTTGAGACTCTGTCTCAAAAAAGAAAAAAAAAAAAAAAGAATACACAGCTGTTATGGACCTTTAATTGGAGAATACAATAAAAGAATCTCTGACTTTGAGAATCCTGACATCAAACATTCAAATTTGCATTTCAGCCTCACCTAGTTGATATCACCAAGGCAGTTAAAGAAATATAGATGGGGCTCGGCAGCCATGGCACAGTGGTTATAGTGCCAGCCACATGCACCGAGGCTGACAGGTTCAAACCCAGCCTGGACCTGCTAAACAACAATGACAACTGCAACAAAAAAATAACTGGGGTGTTCTGGCAGGTGCCTGTAGTCCCAGCTACTCAAGAGGCTGAGGCAAGAGAATCACCTAAGCCCAAGAGCTAGAGGTTGCTGTGAGCTGTGATGCCACAGCACTGTACCAAGGGCAACATATGTCTCAAAAAAGAAAGAAATTGCCGGGCAGCACCTGTGGCTCAAAGGAGTAGGGTGCTGGCCCCATATACCAGAGGTGGTGGGTTCAATCCCAGCCCTGGCCAAAAATTGCAAAAAAAAAAAAAAAAGAAAGAAAGACATTGCCAAATGAAATGTGAACAAATGCAATAGAATACCCATACCTTTCACAACATGCCCCCAAAGCTTTCTTGCTTTTCAACAACTTATGCTACAAATCTATATTCTCCTACTTAACCCAACTCAAGACACCTTAAGGTCACATGACTGACACCCACCCAGAGGATCGACTGGAACTTCAGACCTCCATGCTGCCACCAAATATTCAAATGCTTTCTGACAAAAAAGCAAATGTTACAAGGCCATTACAAAGTTAGTTAACTTTAAAATTAACCAAGTTTTAGGCTGCTTGAGTTGGCTCATGTCTGGAAACCTAGCACTCCGGGAGGCCGAGGCGAGTGGATCGCCTAAGCTCAGGAGTTTCAGACCAGCCTGAGCAACCCTGTCTCTAAAAATAGCGAGCTGTGGCAGGTGCTTATAGTTCCAGCTACTTGGGATGCTGAGGTAAGAGGGTCTCTTGAGCACAGGAGTTTGAGGTTGCTGTGAGCTATGATGCCATGTCTCGAAAAAAATTTTTTTTTAATTTTTGAACTTTTTCTTTTTTTTGAGACAGAGTCTCACTATGCTGCCCTCGGTAAAGTGCTATGGCATCACAGCTCACAGCAACCTCAAGCTCTTGGGCTTAGGCGATTCTCTTGCCTCAGCCTCCTGAGTAGCTGGGACTGCAGGTGCCGCCACAACACCCGCTATTTTTCTGTTGCAGTTGTGGTTGTTTAGGTGGCCCAGGCTGCGTTTGAACCCACCAGCTTCAGTCTGTATGGCTAATGCCATAACCACAGTGCTACAGGCACTGAGCCCTTTTTAGTCTTTTTAATACAATTTTTGAAATTATTAATTACATAGTAGTTAGGGTTTTACAAAATAGTGTACATTTTTTGAGTATATCTAATTGACGTTTCTTAAATGTGTTTCTTAAATGTGGCTTAATTTGAGTACAGCTAAATGAATGAGGCCTTCCAACCTGAAAGGCTCCCCCAACTCTGTCCTAGACCTTACCCCCAGTAACAGCTGGCTCATAACCCACAATGGGTCATTTTTGAATGAAGAATGGATGGGCATCACACACTCTCTGCCCCTGTTTGGACCTCAGTCACTTAGCAGTTCCTAAATTTTGCACGAGCAGCCCTTGTTTTCCACCGGGGACCTTCTAGAGTTTTTCTTCTCTTTTAGAACTCTTATCACTACACTTAGATATCACTTACTGTTTTCTTCCACAATCAAACAAAATAAGGCGTAAGTTTCTCCTTCAAAGTAGGAAAATGGACAAGGAAGCCCAGCATTCACTGTCTGGCTGTGTGAGACACCATTTCATATTGTTTTTATAGCTTTTCTCTAAACTTGCCACCAAAACCCTCTAGGTCATAATTTCCTCCTCTACAGAAACAAAATAACTATTTTTCTCTTTTTAAAAAAAATCAGGAAACCTCACAAACAAGTTACCCTTGAAATCCATCAATCTCCTTCTCTTCCTTCCATCCATCCACCAAATATTTATTAAATGTTAGAAAGCAGATTCTGTGCTATGCACATTGGTATTTATTGTCTCTTTAAAAAAATAAAACTTGTTAGTTGTGTTCATTATAAAAGTCATATAGTCACAACAAACAATTTAGAACATATACAATACTATGAATAAGGGATATAAGGCTGGGTTTGGTGGCTCACCCTTATAATCCTAGCACTCTGGGAGGCCAGACAGGTGGATTGCTTGAGCTCAGGAGTTCAAGACCAGCCTGAGCAAGAGCAAAATCCTACTAAAAAAATTTTAAAAACCAGTTAGGCGTTGTGCTAGGCACAAGTCTAGCTACTCCCAGCTACTTGGGAGGCTAAAGCAAGAGGATCACTTAGCACAGGAATTTGAGGTTGCTGTGAGCTATGATGATGCCATGGTACTAACCAGCGCAACAAAGACTCTATCTCAAAAAAAAACCTGTTATCTTTTTGATATATCCTTCTAGTTTTTCCATAAATCATGCATTTTCTTCTTCTTCTTCTTCTTTTTTTTTTTTGGCAGTTTTTGGCCAGGGCTAGGTTTGAAACCGCCACCTCTGGCATATGGGGCTGGTGCCCTACTCCTCTGAACCACAGGTGTCACTCTAAATCATGCATTTTCCATAGCTAAAATAATAATTTACATGTAAGTTTGCAATGTTCTTTTTTCCCTCCTAACAATATATTTTGGTATTTTCTTGTACTCATAAAAATTTCTCATTTTTAATAGTTGCATAATAGTTTATTTAAACTTCTCCTTAATTTTGGTTTTTACTAATTTTCTGGTGGTGTGAAAAAAGAACCAGTGTTTATTTTTATTTATTTATTTATTTTGAGACACAGTCTTACTATGTCACCCTCGGTAGAGTGCTGTGGCATCACAGCTCACAGCAACCTCCAACTCTTGGGCTTAAGGAATTCTCTTGCCCGGCTGTTTTTTGGTTGTAGTTGTTACTGTTGATTGGCAGGCCCGGCTGGGTTCAAACCCGCCACCTCTAGTGTATGTGACTGGTGCCATAGCCACTGATATAGGCGCTTAGTCACCAGTGTTTATCTTTATGCATAAATCTTTGTGATTATTTCTGATTATTTCCACGGAAGCCTTGGATGTGAAATTATAAGGTCAAAGTATATAAAAATTTTCAAGCTTTATAGGGTGTTTATAGTCCCAGCTACTCCAGAGGCTGAGATAGAAGGATCACTTGAACCCAGGAGTTGGAGGTTACTACTGTGAGCTAGGCTGATGCCACTGTACTCTAGCCTGGGGAAGAGAGGGAGACTTTTCTCAAAAACAAAACAAAACAATAAAACAGTAATAGTACCAATATACAATACAATGTACACAATAACATACAAAGTCCCTCCCAAACCATTTCTTTTTTAAACCTCACTTAATGTCCTTTCTCAACTTTGAGTCCCTTTACGTGTGGGGTTTGGCACAAAGGTGCCTAGACAAGGGGGCTCATTGAGGACAGAGAATCAGGCTGTGCTCAGCAGTTAAGCGGATCCCTGGCTAGGCCTGCACTGGCCTACAGGATGGCCAGCGGACCGTAATTCCCACAAAGATTTGACACATGCTAGCCGGGGCTGGCCTCATTCCCTCACCACCTCTCAGCTGGAACTTTATCAGTCTCATTCTCTTCCCCCTCTTTATTCCTAATGCCATCATCCTTCCATTTCTTCCTTCTTATTTCTTCTTAACTTACAAGAAAAGATTCACAACGAAAGCTTAATCAAGCAAAAATAACAGTAATAAAAAGAATCCTGGCAAGCATTTATCAAAGTATATTTCTTCTTGATCTGAATTCCGAAAAGACAGGAGTTGCCTAAATTGCCTGTTACCCATAGGTGTTCACTACTAACTTTTATTAAGTCACGGTATGGTGAATGCATTTACATTTAACACAAATGACAAACACTGAAGAAGTTTAGAAAGAAACGAGAATATCACCAGAACCTTTAGGTTTGTTAGTCACCAAAGATTAAGGGCTGTCAGAATCGATTGTCTGCTGGATTTGGTTCAGAAAGAGGGGGATAATAATACTTGTCTAATTACCTAGCATGTTGGTAGATTAAAGTGCTTTGTAAACATTAATTAAAGATGCAGAGAGTTAGGTGAGGCCAGTGTGTTATTAGAGAAAAAGTTTTCTTCCCTTTAATCAAGTATCTCTTCCTGGAGAGGACAAAGAAATGAGGTAAGGACTAAGGAATTGGGGCTCAGTCCCGAAGGCAGCCAGAGTGACTCAGTCATTCTGTGGAACCAACCACTTCCTTCCTTTGCTTTCTGTAAAGCGAGGATAAACACAAACATTTTTGGAATGCAGGTTGTTATGACGTTCGCCATTTGAACGTACAACAAACTGCAATTAATAAAACCCCATTACTCTTGCTTTCTCTCTCCCTACAGAGTTGTTCCGCCTATGGAAGCGCTGGTAACATTAACTTCCACCCACCTACAAGGGTCTTCCACAACTAGCTGTTAACCTTGGTAGGTATTTCCACAGTGATAAAGAAGAAACTGGCAACACGCAGTGGGGCTAGAACTCTTGGGTGGACACTTCAGCTTCCGGAACCTCAGTTTTCCTCTCTGTAAAATGGGGATAAGAAACCATAGGATTATTTTAAGGGTTAAATGTAATAATGTGGGTAATGCCATGTCCGAGGGTATAAGAATTCAATAAATGGCAGTTGGTGCTATTATCCTCAAATATAACCTCTCAGAGCTAACCATAGTTTAAAATAATAATAAAGTTGTGTCTCGTTCAAGTTTCAAAAGCACTTCCTTACTGCTTTTCTTTGCGTAGGTAGCGCAGCGATGGGGACTAGGCATTTGCGCTCTGGTCGTCCGCTTATTCAAACTCTCTCTACCCAGGCAGAGGACCCGCCCCCAGCACCCCAAACGGCCGCCACCGGGCCTGTCCCTTTAAGTGCCACGGGCGCGCGCAGTGCGTGTCCGGGGAGCCCGGGCCGCGACGGCCGGGGAGCGCGCACCGGCCGAGGGCGCGCACAGGGGGTGAGGCGCTCGCGGGCGGCCGGGCTGGCTGGCGGAGGCGAGAGGGCTGCGGGCGGCGATCGGCGATCGGCGTGGGCACCTGCGGTCCCCGCGCGGAGGCTGGCTCTGGGTGAGTGCGGTGACCCCAGGCAGGGCTGGAGCGCCAGGAGGGCGTCCTGGCAGCGGCGGCGCCGGGTCTGGAGGAGAGGTGGGGGCGCGGCGGGTCGGTGTGCGCCCCGCTCCAGCCCAACTACGCGCTCCCCCACGCCCCTTCCCGGCTCTGCACTTGGGACACCAGTGGCGCCCAGTGCGAGGCCACCAGGTAGTCGCTGCGTTCCTGAGAACTCCAGGGCTCGGGAGGCTGGGGAGAGGCGCGCTGTTTGGGTCTTCCAGAGGCGGGTGGGCACCGAGGGGTGGCGGTTTTTCTAGTTTTGGTCCCCGACGCCCCAAGCCCGGAGCACTGCTAGGGACACGGCACAACAATTCTCACCGGGGACCTCTGTGGGTCCGACCTTGGGCGGGGGTGGGTGACCGGAGCCACCTGTTGACCTGACCTGGGGTCTTGTGCACAGTAATCAGCAGGTTTTTGTCCTGCGCCCGCCGCGCCCCCAGCCCCCGGCAGGTAAATCAATCACGGAGGAATGTATCGGATCTGCCCAGTGAACGGGCGGGAGGGATTAAAAAAAAAAAAAGAAAAGAGAAGAAAATGAGGCTAATGTGATGAAATTTAACAAAAGCCAATAAAATAAACTCCAGTATTTCTCCAAGGCTTTGAAAGTTTCCCAGTATTGTTTTACAGAGTCTAAATTTAAGCATTCTAGCCCCCCCTTAACCGCAGGAACTAACCTCAGAAAACTTTTTAACTCTTTGCCAGAACCTAGTTGGTGCAGAGCAGAAAACCCAAGGGTACAGGAAAACGATTTTATGTATCTTTTTCCTCCTCAACAGAGTAAAACATTCAGGTCTGTTGCTGGAGAAGGTAGAAGATTCCTTCTGGCTCCAATTTTAATGGAGAGCATTTAAAAAAAAAAAAATCTGTATTACTGAAAGGTACAGAAACACCAAACCACGTGTAAGAGTGAACTTGAGGGAAATGCTCCCAAGAGAAAACTTTATTAAAAATACTTTTCTACTTGATTTTTTAAAAAAAAGCACTACGGTAGGGCTCTTGCATTCACCGAGAGGTTTGCCCTGAAAGTTCCATGTCTGAATGTTACTGATTGTTTTTCTAGGTGGAGGAGGTATTTTCGTTCCTGAAGCCAGTGTGGAAATACAAACAAATGTCCTATTTACTTGGGATTGGGTGGGAAGGATGGAAGTTGTCTAAAATCTTTCTTGCCAAAATTGACAGCGTTATGTATGGAATCTTGTGTGTTTTCTTGCCCAGACTAGTAATAGTCATTTTTAACTAACTGGGTATATTTCTTGGTAGCAGCACCTCAAATGAGCTTCTCTTTGAAAACTGGGGGTGCTGATGATTTAAAAGTAACCCGTTTTCTCCCTTACTAGAAATAAGAAATCCACAATTAGAGTGATAATTGGAGAAAGCTGGAAAAAAGAGTGATCCTTTTAAGAAAATTTGAGGGCTCAGCGCCTATAGCTCAACCAGCTAAGGCGCCAGCCACGTACACCTAAGGTGGCGGGTTCGAATCCCCAGCCCGGACCCGCCAAACAACAATGATGGCTGCAACCAAAAAATGGCCAGGCGTTGTGGCGGGCGCCTGTGGTCCCAGCTACTTGGGAGGCTGAGGCAGGAGACTCGCTTGAGCCCAGGAGTTGGAGGTTGCTGTGAGCTGTAATGCCACGGCACTCTACCCAGGGGGACAGCTTGAGGCTGTCTAAAAAAAAAAAAAAAAAAAAAGAAAATTTGAGTATGTTTGGCTCCTTTGTTGAGAGGGGGGATTGCGTGTGCTAAATGCAGGCCTGGCGCACTGGTTAATTCGTTCAGCAATATCGTAGACTGACCACCTATGGTGTGCTGAGCCCTGACTGGTCGTTGGGCATACAATCATTTCCAGGTAGCAGCCATATGGTCCAAACTGATTAAAATCAGATCAAGTAAGCCTTCGTCAGGAACTGAAGAGATACCTAGCCCTGCTGCCAAGTTCTCAGACACCTAAGGAGCCTATACTTGGCACACTCTGGTTGTCATAAAGATCATCTCAGATAACTGCAGGAGGCAGAGTGGAGCCTTGAACCCAAAGGGAGAGAGGAGAAAGGCCTGTGTGGAGCAGAGTTGAGAGCAGGGAATCCTCTGGAACAAAGAGTTCAAGTGCATCTTATCTACATTGTTGTGGGTCAGCTGCCAAATGGCCGAGAGGCCAGGAAGGTGCCAGGGGAATCCTAGGAGCTTCCCAGAACACGAGCTCTCTTTTCTGATGGTGAGGGTAGCATTCCCTTTCAGTTTCCATTGCAGTTTCTGGTGGCAGTGTGGTAGCTTGGTAGCTGCCCATGCGCTCTGAGAGGATGGCCTTGGCAGCTCTGTCTGCGATAGACTTGGGGCCATCCCCTCTCTACTCTGAGTGGTTGGCTGGGTGCCTCGGGAGGGCCTCGGTTCTGGGTGGCACTGCCCTCTACCCTGCAGTGTTAAGACAGTGGCATCAATGATAACAGTCTCCATGAAAAGCCACAGCAGAGTTATACCTCTCACTAAGGCTGCTGTCCCCCTTCTAGACTTGCCACATTCACCTGGAAACCTAAGAGTTTTCTTTTGTTGTTGTTTTTTCTTTGCAGTTTTGGGCTGGGGCCAGGTTTGAACCCACCACCTCCAGTATATGGGGCCAGCTCCTGTATCTTTTGTATCTTTTTGTATCAAAAAGATATTCCTTTGAGCCATAGGAAACCTAAGAGTATTTTAAGGAAGTCTGTGCTATATTTATAATCTAATCTGCACGGTCAGGATTGGTAGTAAAGGGATGTGTGGGGCAGAGCATTCTGGCCTTGTTGGCTCTTTGTGAATGACTGTCTTCAGATTGTGTATGTCCAGAGACTCCCGCCCTGGGAAGACTTGATTCCCTTTTATTTTTTTTTATTGAAGTAAAATACACGTAATACAAAATTTACTACTTTCGAGTGCGCAAATCAGTGGCACTAAGTACATTCCGTTCACAGTGTTATGCAACCATCACACGATCATGTTCCAGAACTTTGTCATCACCCCGAAAAGAAACTGGTACCCGTTAAGCGGATGGTCCCTTTTCCCCTGTCGCCCCAGCCTCTGGGGTAATCGCTGTCTCTGGATTTTCCTATTCTGAATGTTTCATATAAATGAAATCTTACAGTTTGTGGCCTTTTGAATCTGGCTTCTTTCATTTAGCTTAATGTTTCCAAGACTCCTCCATAGTGTAGCCTGTGTCTGTTCTTCGTAGGGTTGAATAATACTCCCTTGTGTAGCTCTATCTCCTTTTGTGTCTCCATTTGTCAGTGAATGGACCCTGGAGGTTTCCGCCTTTGGGCTGTTGTGAACAGTACTACTGTGAACAGTCAGTCGCGTGCAAGTTTTTGTTTGAACCCCCTTTTCAGTTCTTTTGGGTCTGTACCGGAGAGTGGGCTTCCTGAGTCATCTGCTGAGGACTGCTGACCTGGCTTCCCAGCACTGCCACCTTCTGCATGCCACCAGCAGAGTGCGAGGGTTCTGGTTTCTCCACGTCCTTGCCAACACTTATTATTTTCTTTTTCTTTTTTAAGTTACACCCATCCTAGTGGATAGTGGATGTGAAGTGGTATCTCTGATAGTTTCGATTTGTTTCCCTAGTGACCAATACTGTGGAACATCTGTCCACGTGCTTGTTAGCCAGTGACGAATCTTCTTTAGGGAAACCTCTGTTAACCCCGTTCTCTCGGATTAGCTTTCCCGTCTCCAGAGCTTGGTGCGGATGGAAGTGCAGCTGCTTCAAAGAGCGTGGTTTGCGTTTTCCTTCTCAAACCTTCCTTCTGTGGTGGATACTTCCCCCCTGCTTTCTCTTTCAGCTTTCTCCTCCTAAGAAGCCAGTTTTCTGACTAGGTGCTAGGAAATATTTAATATCTGCCCGTTATAGTTATTGAACCCAAGGCTGTGGTGTTCATCAGCTCACTCGGCAATACAGTGATTGGTGCCTGTTTGACAATGACCTTCAGTTCTCTGAGCCCTGAGCCGGGCACTGGACTTACAAACACACCAGTCCCCTGTATACTTCTCTTTTTGATGTACACAGATTACATTTTATTTTTATTTTTATTTATTTATTTGAGACAGAAGCTGTTGCCCTGGGTGTAATGCCGTGGCATCATAACTCACAGCAACCTCCAACTCCTGGGCTCAAGCGAGTCTCCTGCCTCCGCCTCCCAAGTAGCAGGGACCACAGGTGCCCGCCACAACGCC
>NW_003852414.1:19943194-19972840 GCF_000181295.1 Otolemur garnettii | reverse complement strand
GGCGGGTCCGGGCTGGGGATTCGAACCCACCACCTTAGGTGTACGTGGCTGGCGCCTTAGCCAGTTGAGCTATAGGCGCTGAGCCGGGGTTCCTGCTCTTAAGAAACTTATGGTCTAGTAAAGAAGATAAGATAAATGACAAATGTGAACTGATAACAATTTCACACATCCTTGGGGGACAGACGACAGAGATATTCTTTCTGTCAGAGATGTCGTAACACCTGGAGAATGTAACATTCGAGCCGGACCAACAAGAGCCCTGAGTGGAAAATGAGACTAACTAGACGTGTGGATTTGATTATCATCTGAGAGTTTGGCCTCTAATTTGGAGCCATTAACCTTTGAGGGTTCGTGAGAGTAAGATTGTGACTGCAGATCTCGGCTGCCGGCTCCACGGTGCCGTAGACAGACAGACGTTTGCAGCCGCGGGGTGTAACTTGACAGGATGTTCAGGATTGAGAAAGGAAGGATGAACACACAAAGATAAAAGATGGTATAAACGTGGGAGAAACCTGAAACTGTCAAATAGCAAATAGAATTCCTGGTCCAAAAAAGCGTTTTTGGAAAGATTACACTAGAGTGCCAGCGGCAGCTACCTGGGACTCGCCACATTGACTCAGAGACTTTGCACCTCACTCTCATATCCACTAGATAGCCAGTGAATTTGTGGGGTGAGCTCCTGCTAATGCAAGCAGATTCACTTTCTGAATCAGGCGTCTTTAAAATCAACGGTGAGGTGAGTACGCTGTGTAATTTCTTTTCCCTATTGATTCCTATTTCGATTTCAGTGATAACCTTCTCAGCAAAAACATTTTAGTATCCACGTGTAATAAAACCACACCTAAAATTGTATTTCAGAAAACACTTTGCTCTTTTTTTTTTTTTACAATGGTAATTATCAGTTCAGTCATCAGAATATTAGGTTCACCGTAGGAAATTACCAATATTCAACGATGCCCCACACCAATGATCACCTTCACAGGACTCAGCCCTGTGGTTAGGCCCTTCCCTTTTCAACCATTGTAAGCATTTCATGTCAGTGAACTTGAAAATATGCAGAAAGTGATGGTGTGTTTAAATATTGTGTTTCTTTGCAGATTCTCCTTTCACCTGGATGTTAGTTTTGTTTTTGTTTTCCCAGGTGCTGAGGCTTACAAGCCCGACTGCCCTCAGACCCTTTCCATTCCTTTCCGCAGTCATTATCAAACTCTACTCTTGGCAATCCTTGAGATTCTGAAAGGAATAACATCTTCACTGTCAGTTGGGGTCATCTAGTTTTTTCAGCAAATATTTGGTTGTCCCAATTTCTTGAAAAAGTGCTAAAAACCCCTCATTTGGCCTGGTGCGGTGGCCTCACACCAGTAATCCTAGCACTCTGGGAGGTCTAGGCAGGAGGATCTCTTGAGCCCAGGAGTTTGAGACCAGCCTGAGCAAGAGTGAGACCATGTCTCTGCTAAAATTAGAAAAGCTAGGGCATGGTGGGGGGCACCTATAGTCCCATCTACTCAGGAGTCTGAGGCAGGAGGATTGAGGTTGCTGTGAGCTGTGATAAGCAAGGCACTCTAGCCTGTGGCTACAGAGTGAGACTGTCTTTAAAAAATGAAAAAGTTTGACACTGTAGGTTGACCCAGCAGGAGATCTGGTGTGAGCCTTGCTCCTCCCTGGTTTGGACTGAAATCTGTTCAACTTGAGATAAGATATGTAAATCAGATCTGGCCTGCCAGTATGACCAGGTGTTATAAATGCCATTGCAAAATGGACAGGCTCCCAGTCAGCTGCATTTTCCTCGTAAGGATGAATGAAAAATGCAGCCAAGAATTTTGAGCTGCTCAGGGGTGGGGGGAAAGGTGCTGTGCAATAATAAGGTATGGCTGTTCCTTCCAGGTGGGAAGGACTACACTTTATCTCACCAGCTTAGCACATATCGGGCTGGCTAAAGAGAATAACTGCTGAATAAATGAAGACAAAGCATGCACTGAAAGATTCTTATTTTTTAATTTTCTCGAGAGTCCAGAAACGCTAGAGGCATATTGACTCATTTTTCTATAATGAGTTAGTAAGAATTTGCAGTCTGTCTTTGCAAACATGTCATCAGATAGAACTGTTCTCCCAGCTAGACTTTGTTTTTGTTGGTAATTCTCTGCTTCCTCGTGGTTGTTACTCTCTGTTACCAGAAACCCAGCAGACATCCCTGACAACCAAGCTCAGGTGAGATTTTACTTTAGGAAAATGGGATTTTCGTATCTGATTCAGTGAGCAGACTGGTAGTAGGAAATGTCTTCCCTCAGGGCCTTTGAACTTGGCCTGCCTCGGTAGAGGCGACCTGGGGAACTTGTTTGCTTAAGTGTGGGCGAATCAGCCACTTTCCTGCTCAGCCCTACGCAAATTATCTCTTCCCAGTAGTTGAAACTATACACAATAGAGACAGCCAGAAATCAAAGTTGTTTTTCTATGTTGTTCAAAAGAGCTTTTCAAAAACTGAAAGAGTGAAAGCATGCTCATTCTTCCAGGAAGTAAAATTACTGGCCTTTTTCAGTTTTTACTTGTACTTAATACCCTCGAGTGCCAAATAGAGTTTAAGGTCCTAAGTTCTTACATAAGACATTTCGGAAGTAAGGGGAAACCCAACGCAGAAGAAGAGCAAAATCATAGGGAAAGGGTGCTAAACCAGTGCCCTCGTCACCTTTTTAAAACTCCAGAGCAGGCTCGGCGCTTGTGGCTCAAGTGGCTAAGGTGTCAACCACATACACCCAAGGTGGCGGGTTCAAATCCAGCCCAGGCCACCAAACAACAATGATGGCTGCAACCAAAAAATAGCTGGGCGTTGTGGCGGGCGCCTGTGGTCCCAGCTACTTTGGAGGTGGAGGCAGGAGACTCGTTTGAGCCTAGGAGTTGGAGGTTGCTGTGAGCTGTGATGCCATAGCACTCTACCCAGGGGGACAGCTTGAGGCTCTGTCTCAAAAAAAAAAAGAAAAAAAACAAAAAACTCCAGAGCAAAACTAACTCTGTACCACCCTCCTAAACAAAATCAGCTTCCAACTGAGGGGGATTTTTCTTTGATCTTCAGCCCTGGGACATAGTCATGCTTGCTTAGTGAATATTTTTGGAAACATTCTTTTATTTTCAAGGCTTTTTTTCTTGAAATTGAGAAACAGCCCAGACTAGAGAGTAGTTGCTACATATTTATTTCTCTCTTTTCTTTTTGAGACAGAGTCTTAGTTTGTCGCCCTTGGTAGAGTGCCATGTCATCATAATAGCTCACAGAAACCTCAAACGCTTGGGCTCAAGCGATCCTCTTGCCTCAGTGGGTGGACTACAGGTGCCCACCACAAAAGCTATTTTTAGAGACAGGGTCTTGCTCTAGTTCAGCCTGGTCCTCGAACTCCTGAGCTCAAGCAGTCCACCTTCCTGGGCCTCCCAAAGTGCCAGGATTACAGGCATGAGCTACTGCACCCAGCAACACATTTATTTCATTTCATCCTGTTAATTTGTGTGCAGGCCCATTTCTGAGGTTAATCAATCCTGGACTACACACTGACATTTATTACTTACCGACATTGGGGATTGTTACTGGGTTGGGGTGTTTATATTGACTGGTGCCGGCCTTCTGGTATATCCCTGTTAGTGAAGCAGAGTTAAGTACCTCTTCTATACCTGTGTGTAGCCAGCTCCCTCCTCCTTCCCATTTGCCCTTGATTGAAATCCATACATTGCATGAGATGAATTTCGCTCAAATTTGAAGGATTTGGCTCGGCGCCTGTGGCTCAAGCGGCTAAGGCACCAGCCACGTACACCTGAGCTGGAGGGTCAGCCCGGGCCCACCAAACAACAATGACAGCTGCAACCAAAAAATAGCCGGGCGTTGTGGTGGGTACCTGTAGTCCCAGTTACTTGGGAGGCAGAGGTAGGAGACTCGCTTGAGCCCAGAAGCTGGAGGTTGCTGTGAGCTGTGATGCCACTGCACTCTACCCAGGGTGACAGCTTGAGGCTCTGTCTCAAAAAAAAAAAAAAAATTGAAGGATTTGATTTTGATAAAGGGAGAAGCAATGATTACAACACCATTAACAAGTTTGAAACTACTCCTAAGTGTTTATTTAAGCTTTTCTTTTAGACCAAAGGTCTATTTTTAGGATTCTCTAATTTCTTTTTCCTACATAAGATGTTTTTAGAGTTTTAAAATGGGAATTTTGGTTAAGTAATGAATCCTGATTATCTTTTGTGATGAGTATTATCTAAAATGTTGGGGCTATATTTTTTTAAAAAGAGATTTGCCTACAAATTTATAATCTAATTGAAGAGAAAGAAAAAGAATCACATGCAGAGACCTGATGTGATCGGGTGTATGTGGGTGACAAAGATGGCCCATTAGTTAGTAAGCAGTGGGGTAGTCAGTGTGCCCAGGAATCAGGTGGAGGGGGCAGTGAGGGGGGAAGCAGGAAGGAAGCTTTGGGGCATTTGGCAGAGGGGTTGAGCTAGGGGTTGAGGTTGGGAGGAAAGAGACTCACAGCTGATTTGTGCCTCACTAGGGGACCCTGCTTAGCTTATGTTACAGACAGTGAGGCGGAAGGGACCAGATTGGAAGGGACCAGATTCGGGAGAGGTGGGAGAGAGCTGAAAAGGCTTACGGTCTTGCGGATAGGTTTCTTGGCAGCATGGATTAGGAAAATGAAAACCTGTACTACAGACCTTCCGTAGTATCAAGAGTAATCTGGGGTTTTAGAAAGGTTATTTAAAGACTTGGCAGTTTACTGGTGACTGTTGTACTGTTTTGTTTTGTTTTTTTAACAACCTTTTCAAGAGTAGAAAGACTTGGAAGAACATGCACTGTAGGAGCAGCCACTCCCTTGGCCTCTTGGGTCAGCTCTGTGATTTGTGTCCATCTCTGCAGCTTTGGTGCAGGGAGGGATGGGGGAATGCATGAGAGGTAGAACAGAGTACTGTGCTCACAGTCAGATGCACTGATGCCTGGAGTAAAATCCTAATTTTATGGAAGTAGTCTATAAGTTATTTTTAGAGGGAAAATGAAGTGGTTAATTTAGTTTGAAAAATTTTTGTTATTTATTTTGTTAGAGACAGGGATCTTGCTATGTTATCCTGCTGGTCTTGAATTCTTGAGCTCAAGCGATCCTCCCACCTCAGCCTCTTGAGTAGCTGGGCCTATAGCCATGAGCCATTGCACCCAGCTCATGAGTCTAATAAATTTTTTAAAAACTAAATAATAAAAAAGAATGTCTGTACTCAGTTTCCTTTCAACTTATGAGCTGAGTTAATAAAACTGTAAGAGTCTTGGTGTCATTCATAGCTTCATTTTCTGGTAAGTTTCTTATAAAATCATTTCTTTGCTAACGTACATTATCTACATAAAAATAGAGTTAATACAGAGCCATAGTGAAACCATAAAAGCAGGACTCCCATCATCTTTGTGGGGTAAAATCAGGGCAAAGTGCCTGCCCTGTGGAAGACACAGCACGTGCTCCCATGAATGAATGTGTCCGGAACCGCTAGCGTGAGGCCAGCAGCAGCTGTTCTGTGTGCTCCGATCTTTACTTTCACCCCTGCTTAACCATATGGAAAAGCCCAGGCATGAGCATGAGCCCAGGAGGTCTGGGCCGGTTCCCACTGTGAAAAGCTTTCCCTTGTCTCCTTGAAAGTCAAGAAAAACACTATTAAAATGGCGTGGCTGGTACATCATCATATTGGGGTTTTTCAGGATGTAGCTTAAAAGATAATTCTTTCCTAAGATTGTTTTCTCCAGATTGTGGAACAAATTGCACCAGAGTCCTGTGAGCGGAAGTTTAGGACGATGAGATGAGCACTGAGTGAAACTTGAGTGAAACGTCCATCTGCCCCAGTGTGGGCGGCACGACCATCCCGCCCTAGTGTGTGTGTGTGCGCCACCCTCCTGTTCTCATGTGCGGGTGTGCACCACATCCCTACACTAGTATATAGCCCGACACAGGGAGGGGGATGTTTTTAAGAAAGACCTAGAATGACCCCGAAGATCTGCACCAAGCTCTCCTTTCATCCGCCCACACCCAGTTCAGGATCTAACAGCCACCATCAGACCCACAGCACAGGGCAGGTAACTGTCTCTTCACTGTTCACCTGAAAGTTCTGTTTTTGCTGAACTCAGGGGCCCCGCTAGGCTGGTCAGCGCCCACTTTTTACACAGACAAGCTGTGGCGACTCCTCTGACTCCTCCCATCCCTGCTGCTCCCAAGTGAGCCCCCCAGATCCTTCCTCTGCAGCGTGGCTTGTATCCCCTTCCTGTCTGGCCCCTCCCTAACTCGAGACCATCTTAGCACCTGCCTACATCACTGCTGTGGCCACTGTCGCCTTCTGTTTTATGCTAGTGTAACGGAGTGCCTGAGAAAGGGTGACTTACGATGAACAGAACCCTATTTGGCTCGAGATTGCAGAGGCTGGAAAGTCCACGAGTGAGGGGCTGCGTCCAGAGAGAGCCTTCCTGAGGACCATGGCAGGGAGGAGGGCACCGCATGGCAGAGAGAGGAAGAGAGCAGTGACCTCACTTTTAGAAGGAACCCACTCAGGATAACAACACTAATCCCCTGTTGAGGGCCGAGCCTCGTGACCTAATCACCTCTCGATACTGCTGCCCTGGGGATTAAGTTTCCAACGTGTGAACTTTGGGACCAAACCTCCACCGCAGCTGCCCCTGCTGCCCGCTTGCTCTCTCACCCTGTGCTTCTGCCCAAATCTTCTGCTGGGTTAATCTTGAAACACCACTTGCGTGTCACCACTCTCCTAAAAGCAATCAACATTTTATTCCTTTTTTGGAAGCAGAGTCTTACGCTGCTGCCTTGCCTAGAGTGCCATGGGGTCATCCTAGCTCACTACAACCTCAGCCTCCTGAGTAGCTGAGACTACAGATAGGCACACACTATCATACCCAGCTAATTTTTTTTTATTCTTTGTCGAGGGCTTTGCTCTGTTGCCAAGGCTGGTCTCCTGCACCAATCGAGCCTCCCACCTCAGCGTCCACCTTGGAGCCCCAGAGTGCTGGGCTCACGCTCACCAGCAGTCTACTTTAACCTGCCTCCAACAGGCTTTAGACTCGAGGTTCATCCTGTCAGTCAACACCTGCTTCAACCACCCCGAACCTCCTGTCGAGCCTGAGAACATCCTTTCATGCTGTTTTCCTAGTGCACCCTGAGCAAGCTCTAGGTCAGAGGTTCCCAACCTGCAAGTCGTGACCCACAGGAACTGTATTAAAGGGCCATGGCATTAGGAAGGTTTAGAACCACTGATCTAGGTACTAGAAAAAGACAGATGCGTACGTCACCCCTTCTAGAGAGAAACTCCATTCTGCGCACTGACTCTTAACCCAGGCAACGTATCAGAAACTCCTTGGGACTCAGACCAGGCCTACTGAATGCATTTATGGAGTCAAGCCTCTGAACTGAGACACATTTAACTTGTGCAGAACCTTTCATTTCTAAAAGATTGAACATTTTACCATGAGGCCCACCAACCAGTGTCTCTGTATGATTTCTGCAGAAGTGATCCGCTCCCTCAGAATGGGACACTGACCCCTTCTGCACTTCCTGTGGTCACACCGGTAACGGGTTTCCGTGGGGATGCCTGTGACCCACCAGAAGTCAGACTCCTCGGAGATGGACTCCAACACGTCCCCCCACTGCGGGCTCAGGGACCTGAGCAGAGGTGGGAGTTTGGAGAGTCGGAGCAGCGGGTCTCGGTCCAGAAGTTTCACATTGGTGAGTGGCGGCTTCCTTTGGAGCTTTTCGGTGCCCTAATTGATTGGCTTTGCCCCTTCTTCCCTTTAGGGAATAGCCTACAAAATCCCCTCCATGCAGGGAGGCCCCTGTGGCTCAGAGGAGTAGGGCACCAGCCCCATATACTGGAGGTGGGGGGTTCAAACTAGTCCCAGCCAAAAAAACTGCAAAAAAAAAAAAAAAACCCCTTCCATACAGATTTTACATTTCTTGATTTTTTTGCACATCTCAAAACTTTTATAATGACCCACATACATGTATCATTTGATTGCTTCACGAAAAGAAAAATATATAACAAATTACACTCTGAATATCTGAGAGCCTACAGATACTTAAGAATGCAGAGTCTGAAACTTAACTTTTAAATTAAAACAATAAAGAAGGCTTGGTGCCTGTGGCTCAAGTGGCTAAGGCATCAGCCACATACACCTAAAGTGGTGGGTTCGAATCCAGCCCTGGCCCGCCAAACAACAATGATGGCTGCAACCAAAAAAAAGCCAGGCGTTGTGGCAGGTGCCTATGGTCCCAGCTACTTGGGAGGCTGAGGCAGGAGACTCGCTTGAGCCCAGGAGTTAGAGGTTGCTGTGAGCTGTGATGCCATGGCACTCTACCAGGGGGATAGCTTGAGGCTCTGTCTCAAAAAATAAATAAATAAATAAATAAATAAATAATATATTAAGAGAATATATAGAAAAGACATACACATTAATATTCCAGTCATTAGTGTCCTGAAGTCTTGCTCTGCTAAAGAAGGGTATTTCTTTTCTTTTTTCTTTTCTTTTTCTCCCCTCTCTCCCCTCTCTTCTTTCTCTAAAAAAGACAGGGTCTCTGTCACCCAAGCTATAGTACAGTGCCATGATCACAGCTTGCTGCAGCCTCAGACTCCTGGGCTTAAGTGAGGCTCCCAGGTAGTTGGGACTACAGGCATGTGCTACCATGCCCAGCTGATTTTTTATTTTTTTTAGGAGACCAAGTTTCACTGTGTTGCCCAGGCTGGTCTCAGTCTCCTGGCCTCAAGGAGTCCTCCTGCCTGGACCTCCCAGAGCACTGAGATTGGTGTTCACCACAGCGCCTGGACTCAGAAGGGCATTTCTAAAACTTGGCGCGGCTAACTTAGGGAATAGGCCGAAAGGTACCCTGTCCGTGAGGCGATGGTGTTAAATTGAGAATGTTCATCAGATGAACATCTAAGCAAATGGGTGCAATGATTGAGAAGTGGGGATATTTGAATTATTTCTTGCCTTTCTTGTTCATTTTGCTGTAGAACTTGAGGAACAACTTTCTTAACATTCTTTGTACCCCGGCCTCTTCTAATGGAGAACTGATATAATACCTGCCATTCTTCTCCAGGGAGAGACCATGATACCAAGTTTGTCAAACATTCTGAATTTGGAGAAAGAAAATTACTGCTTTGATATCATCATTCTAATTACAATGGGTCCATTCTTCATTTTAAGCAGCTAAACCCTCTCACAACAAATCCTGCTATTCTCCACATAGTGCAGAGATAAACTAGACCTCACTGGCCTCTGCATATCTGCCCATTTTGAGGAGCAGAGTTAACGGACTATTCTGTTAACCTTCTGTTTTTTGTATTTGCGCGTGTGTGTACAGACTCTCATTTTGTCACCCTTGGTAGAGTGCTGTGGCATCATAGCTCACAGCAACCTCAAACTCTTAGGCTCAAGCGATTCTCTTGCCTCAGCTTCCTAAGTAGCTGGGACTACAGGCGCCTGCTATTATGCCCAGCTATTTTTAGAGACGGGGTCTCTTGCGCCCATTCAGGCTGGTATTGAACTCCTGAGCTTGAACTCCACCTGCCTCAGCCTCCCAAATTGCTAGGACTATAGGTGTGAGCCACGACGCCTGGCTTCTGTGTGGTTTATGTATTCACTCAAATATTGAAGTGCTCGGCTCGGCACCTATGGCTCAAGCGGCTAAGGTGCCAGCCACGTACACCTAAGGTGTAATTCACCTAAGGTGAATCCCCAGCCCGGACCCGCCAAACAACAATGATGGCTGCAACCAAAAAATGGCCAGGTGTTGTGGCAGGCGCCTGTGGTCCCAGCTACTTGGGAGGCTGAGGCAGGAGACTCGCTTGAGCCCAGGAGTTGGAGGTTGCTGTGAGCTGTGATGCCATGGCACTCTACCCAGGGGGATAGCTTGAGGCTCTGTCTCAAAAAAAAAAAATATTGAAGTGCTCTTCTGGGGATCCAGGATACCATGCTGAGTGTCATCCATTGCTGCAGATCCACATCCCAGCAGCACATTCTGAGTTGGAGGTTAGAGTGAAGCAGGCTCCCTGGTGGAAGTGTCCCCAGGACCAGTGTCAGTGCCAGGAGGAGGAAGCAAGATTGGTCAGAGAGAGAAGCCAGGCTGTGACAATCAGTTTCCCTCAGCCAAGACATTTCCCAGATAAAGTCTGACAGCTCAGGGCGGTCTTCAGCCACACTCACCACGGATGGGGAAAGAGTCCTCCCTTCCCGACTGGCAGTGCCTCGAGGCTTAGGAGAAATGAAAAGAAGCCTCTCACTAATCAGAGCACCTGCAAGATATTTTAACCTGAAGAAGTGGGTCTGTGGCATGAACTCAGGGAGTTTCCCAATACACCTGTTCACAGATGATACAGACATGTGGAATAGCCAACCCTGTCATCGGGCAAATTAGGAGAGCACTCCTCGTGTTGACTGTTTGTTAAGATGTCGTACGCAAGAATGTGCCTTCATTGGTAAGAGCTCTTGTGTAAAGGAGGCCGGTCGAGTCACAGAGAGAAATGGCTTATTCCACCCCGGTGTCTCGCTTGGGTCCTTGCATTTCTTTCTTTTTCCTTCCTCCCTAGGATCTCACAAGTTTCTTAATTCTGCCAGTCCTCTTTCGGGGCACAGCCATGAATTTAAAGAATACTCTTCCTGCACAGTTCTTTTTTATCTGGTAGAATCTCATAGCGGTACTAAGGGGATGAGTTTGGTTTCTCTGTACGTGCCCTGTGGGGCCCATCAGCGTGCATAATAACATGAGATGGTGGAAAGAGTGTTTCACGTCCCCCTTTGATGAAGCATGTGGTTAAGTCACGTGTGCATGTGAGGTGCCCACTCGTGCAATTCTGCACATTCCCCGTCACTGCCTGTTCTCCACGGGATGTGGAGGAATGTGCCCATGTGTCTCATCATCTTTCTCTTAGGCTTGTTAACTGTGCTTCAGGCATCTTCCTTCGTGGACAGTTACTGAGTGGAGTGTGATTGTTTCACAGTTGTGCATTGTCCTTAGAACTAGCAAATAGAGAGACTTTGGCATTCGACTTTCAATGACAACTGCGGCGTTTTAAAGGATCAAACGAAATGCAGTTTTCACAGGACAGCTTTTCAGCAGGTGGTCCCCATCACAGCAGCATAGCATCTTCAGACGTCATACTCTGCTTTTTGGAAGTCTGAGTCTAGAGATTTGCTTTTATCCTAACTCATCAGGTCCTTTCTTTTTATGTGACTTTTCTCTTTAGAGCGGGAGTCAATCACAGTGGTTCCTTCACTTGCTGTCCTTTAACCCCCAAAGTCACGAGAGATGAGTCAGTGTCCAGTGTGTCAGGGTCTCCAGACTGTGTGGCATGTAAATGCCCCTCTGAGAGGCTCTTAAATGCACAACCTAGTTCTGATTTACACAAGTATGAGGTTTGTCTTGTTTTGTCTTTGAGACAGAATCTCCTGCTGGCACCCAGGCTGGAGTATGGTTGCATCGGCCGAGCTCACAACAACCCCCAACTCCTGGCTCAAGCCATCTGCCTGCCTCAGCCTCCCCAGTAGCTGGGACTGCAGGTGCACACCACTATGCCCAGCTGATTTTTCTATTTTTTGTAGAGAAGGGAGTCTTACTGTTGCACAGGATGATCTCAGACTCCCAGCCTCAAACCCTCCTCCTACCTTGGCCTCTCAGAAGTGCTGGGATTACAAGCCTGAGCCACTGGGACCAGTCAGAAGCAAAGGTTATTTTTCAAAGAACATACAAGATGAAAGCTTGATAATTAAACAAGAGTATACTGAAGTTTTAAAATACTTGTTGAAGTGTTGCCTGGGATGTAACAGATCATTGTTCTTTAGAAACTTTTCTCCTGAGCCAGTGCAAGTTACAAATTAAAATAGCTACTTAAATAGCGTTGTTACACTGGTACATGCGCTCACCATCGTGACTGAAGCTATTCTAAGAGGGCCGTGTACATGAAGTCTTTGAATCTCAAGAGGCAGTTGTGTTTGTTTATGTTTGTTTTTGCTTTTGTGGTTTTTTTTAGATCCAGAGACAAACTGAGATATAGATAAGTATGTATATACATATATGTGTTTGTGCGTATGTGTGTTGGTGAGGAATTCTGCCTCCAAACATTTTCTAATGGACGTTACAGATAAAACTAGAATTAATTGGCCAAATCCTAGAATGTCTGGCTAAAGAGCATCCCCGTTAAGAGAGGCAGCCCTTCTTTGCCAAGTTGGTAACTACCCCAAGAAGGGACACAGACTCAAACTAAAAGGTTCAAGGAGGACGGAGAGATGTGCATAAGTGATGGATGTCTCCTTAAGGCTGCCGGGGGAAGCTTTGGGCATTAGGTCACCACCATTCTTGACTTCTTAAGGCTGTGTCTCCCATGCTTACACCACCTCACGGAGCATCCCGGTGCATTGCCAGGAAGAGGTGCTGCCATCGGTCCTCACTCTGAGCCTAAGCCTGAGGTCTCTTCTGCCCTTCAGACCTCTTGGAGCTTCCTCTAGAAAATGGAACCAGCCTTAGTTTGACTCTAATACTGTGTCTCCTTCCTGAAGGGCGGTTCGGGGGACACCCGAGTGTACTTCCTGTTCATCTTTACCTCTGACTTGGGCCTATATATCGCATTCAACAAACTGTCTTGAAACCCCCCTTCTCCCTAACAAATGCTGTGGCCCCCCCAGGCCCCTGTCAAGTCTGTGATCAGCCTGGGCCTGAGCTGCCCCTCCCTCTGCAAAGCATTTGATGCCTGTGGCCTCCCCTATTAAGATGGTAAAGCCTGCGGCGGGGCGGCCTTCCTCAGGGCTAGGTCAGACAGAAGGGGTGGAGGACCCCAGGGATCTGACGGGCAGTTTGCTCTGTTATCTCAGGGAGGGGGGCAGGACTAAGGATGAGCAGGGAGAGGCCGACTCATCGTCAGTGAGGAACCCTGTCATCCCTGCATTCCACCGTCTCACCCAGATGGCAGTGAGACGGCCCTGGCCAAGCAGCTATTTTAAGACGTGGCTAAACAGCTCTTACAAAGGTCCGTTTCGGGAAACATGTAGCATATGCCTGCTGTGTACAGGTGGGAGATGGACTAGAACTTGTTTTATTGTTTTTAGAAACTCACAATGCAGTGGCAAGCCTGTCCCAGAACTAGGACAAGGTGACACAGCTTAGGAGGGCCTTGGGGCACCCACAGGGCCACACATTCATGGTGTTCCCACCGTAATCGAGATCTCTTTGTAAGAGAGGCCCAGGCACAATCCAGACCAGTGTCACCAGCGTGAGGCAGCAGGGCCCAGTGCAAGCCTTTGGGGCCGTCTCCCCACAGCTCTGTAGTGTTCAACAAACTGTCTTGAAACCCCCGTCCTCCTTAAGCTAACTGCACACATCTCTCCTCCCTCACTGGGTTGTTTGTGCCTCTTTCCTGCCAGAACTACAGGTTTCAGTTAGCCCTGCTGAGAAATTACAATAGTGTCTAGTTAAAAACAACCATAATTAAACCCTTATCCCAAAAGCGGGGAAGCACCATGTGCACTTAGGGTTTTTCTGACCCTTTGCAAAAGGACGCGTCACAGTTAAAGCTGTTTTCTTCTCTCTGCCCCCGTTCGGTTCGGCTTTGATTGGGCCCAGAGTATCCCTTATCAACTCAGATTATTAAATCCCAGTAAGGCACTGCTCAAGTCTCGGGGATGCGATTTTAGTGTCCCAAAAGAAGAAAATATAAACATCAAATCCTACTCTGCCAGGGCAAATGCCCTCGGCTGCCCACCTGGGCGACTAGTGGGGGAGAGGAACTTGGCTCACCTCAAGGAACTTTCTTAGCTAAAAAGTAATTTTTTAAATGGCTTTCAGGGTCTGGAAAACAGGTGAGTTCTGCTGTTTTTTTTTTTTAATCCCTCACAGGGAGTTGCCACAATTATCTGTAATCTGCAGTAAGACAAAATTTCTTTGTTTAAAAGAAAAAGCATAGAAGAAAAAAGCCTGAGAACTTAATTATCAAAGCGAGACTCAGTCGTTTTTTAGGTAGGGGTTGTTTTACTATGAGTATGTAATGGCTTCTCAGCTTTTTTAGTCAAACAGACGTTTTCTTCTCCATTCTTTCCCTAAAAACAAAACTCCTGTCCCAAATCTGTACTAACATAGATAAATCTAAGATTGTTGACTTTTGTGGGGTTTTTTTGTTTGTATGTTTGCTTTTTTTGGAGACAGAGTCTCACTATGTCACCCTTGGTAGAGTGCCATGGCGTCACAGCTCACAGAAACTTCAAATTCTTGGGCTTAAGTGATTCTTTTGCCTCAGCCTCCCAAGTAGCTGGGACTACAGGCGCCCACTACAACGCCCGGCTATTTTTTTGTAGCAGTTGTCATTGTTGCTTTAGCTGGCCTTGGCCTGGTTCGAACCCACCAGCCTCGGTGTATGTGACTGGCACCCTCCTCACTGATTGTTGAGTTTTGTAACTATTTTTTTTTTTAAGACACAGTTTCACCCTGTCACCCTGAGTAGAGTGTTCTGGCATCATAGCTCACAATAACCTCAAACTCTTGGGCTCAAGTGATCCTCTTGCCTCAGCCTCCTGAGTAGCAGAGACTGCAGGTGCCCACCACAAGGCCTGGCTAATTTTTTTCTTATCTAAAAAATTACTTTTTAGCTAAGAAAGTTCCTTGAGATGGGGTTTCACTCTTCCTTAGGTTGGTCTCAAACTCCCTGAGCTCAAGGCATCCTCCTGCCTCAGCCTCCCAGAGTACGCCTCCTATAACTATTGCTAGCATTTGCTTAACAAGCTTGTCATTGACTTTTTGTCTAGACCTTCTTCTCAGCCTGAGTGGGGCCAGATAGACCCGTTTTTCTGTCATCTTTGTGCCAAGTGAGGAGACCTGGGTGAGGCCAGGGGCTCACTCTCTTCATGGGGGGCCTGTTCGGTGTGCATTCTGATTACCTTAGTATATTTGGCATTTTGGATTTTCTGGTTTGAATGTTTTAGAAATTATTTCTTCAAAATCCCATTAGGGTGGTATTACACGTCTGTCATTCTTGGAGCAAAAAACAGTGTTTCTCTCAGACTTGTTGACATTACTTGAAGTTAGCATGGTGGGCTAAAGGGGGTGAGATAATGGTGTTCTATGGAAATTTTGGCCTTTTAAAGGGCTGCTATTTATTCCATAATCCAAATTGCTACATTAAAAACTCTATTTAGGGTGGTGCCTGTGGCTCAAAGGAGTAGGGCGCCGGCCCCATACGCCAGAGGTGGCGGGTTCAAACCCAGCCCTGGCCAAAAACTGCAAATAAAATAAAAACACTATTGATAGGAGTGGATTTTTTTTCCTAACAGCCTTCTACTTTTCAAAGCAATAGGGACAAACTTATGCTTTCTCCAACTCGCTTTTTTTCCGAGAAAGCCGCTATTTCTGTCAATCCTCATTTCCTTTCTACTTAGTTCTTCGGGAACTAAGTTAGCAAATACCGCTTCTGAAAGCACCACCGGCCCCACAGTGCCAACGCTGGGGGCCGCGACCTCCTGCCCCTCCACGGGGCAGCCAGGCTTCTGCCTGGTCTTTGTTTCATTTTCTGCTGTAACCAGTTTTTTGAGATGCAGTTCACACACCCTATCTGTGGTTCGCCATGTAAAATATACCATTCAGTGGTTTTTAGTATATTTACAGAGTTGTGCAACCATCACCAAGGTCAACTTTAGAACATTTTCGTCACCTGAAAAAGACATCCTGTGTCTCTGGGCAGTCCCTGCCTGCCTGGGCCCTGCCCCTTCCCAGGACCTGCGTGTCTCCCTCTGACATCTCAGCCCAAGACAGGCGGTGTCTGGGGTCTCCTTGGGACAACATGAGGGGGAGATGGGAACTCCCCAGGATAAGGGCCGTGTGCCTCTTTTAAGGCCCTGAAGTTCCCTTGGCACTGAGTTTTCCACCATTTCTACTGCAGTGCGGGCAGAGTCCAGGCTCACTTGGAGGCAGCTGCACAGCCTGGGGGTTAGATGATAGGACAGGGTTGTTGGTCCTGCCTCGGGTCAGGGCTAAAGGCCGGTGGACCACAGAGAAGGTGCCCGGGATATATTCTGGTCACCCAGCCCCACTCCAGCCCCTGACCCTAGAGAGAGGCCTTGGGCAGGCTGAGCATGCAAGAATCTACTCCTCCCAGGACCTGGGAATCTGCTGGCTGACCAGTCGGCTGAACTTGATTTGGGCCTTGTACGCGCACATCATAGACGCACAGGAGAGTGAAGGAAAGAGCACGGGTTACAAAGGAGCTGGAGAACTCCAGGATAGATCTGCGACGCTTATGTAGGCGTCCCAGCAAGGATTGTTTGCCACTAGTAGTTGTTTGTCCCTTGGGAAGTCATTCTGTATCTGTGAACCCAGTTTCCACCTGCGCAAATGTCGGGGCTACACTAATCGATCTGCCATGTGGCATCGTCCAGCAATGTGGGGGACACAGCAGGTGCGTGGGAGCTGACCTTCCTGTGCTCATCTTCTAGGACACCCACCGTTGGGACTGCCTGCTGTGTGTGAGGTTGGATTAGATGTGGGGTTTTCCCATCCATTCTTAATTTTGTCCCTCACTTGGTGTGGGAATCGGCACACGTCTGTAGCTGAAGGGCTGTGTGGGGCCAGTGCCCCATGAATTCTGCTGTCTCTACAACCAAAGGAAAATGACTATTCCAACCAAAGTAGATTCTCTGGAAACCTTGTGAATAACCCAACTGCAGCCCTCAATGAGGAAACTCACAGTAGAGGGAAACAGATCAAAGGCATTAATATATCTCCCTTGACTTTTCATTCAACAAATAGTGGTGGGTAAGGCTTTTGTCGAGGGCTGTGATCACCGTCCTGTCAGCCTGCAACCCCACGGCGTCATGACCGTTAACTGAAGGGATCTTTGTCATGCCGAGGTCCTAAGGATCCTGTATTGGATCACTGAGCTAAACTGCTCTGCAGGGAAAGAAGAAAAACGTGAGGTGTCCTAGGGTGCCTGAGAGCTGCGCTGCTGAGAGTGAGGGGGCTGGATCATCTAGCAGGGATCGGTGAGGGGGACAGACGAGGCAGGGGTGTTCCAGGCCATGCGTCAGGACCCAAGAGGTGACCCGCCAGTGTACAGTGTTCTAAAACATTACCCAGTAATGAGTCTCACGGGACTCCTAGGGGGTTCCACTTTCTGGTCACCAGAGAGTCACACCACACACATGGTGAGTGGGCAGCTGACAGTCTAAATGCAGAGGACCTCTGAGCTCTGTGGGCAGTTCAGAGAGGAATCAGACACAGCCCTTTCCTCCAGTGTAAATAAAGTCTGGGAGTGGTGAAAAACTCTTGTAAAAAAAACAGAATTTTACGTAAGGAATTGATTCTACTTTTTAAATTTCTTTCAAATCCATTTCCCTCCTATTCCCATCACCACTGCCCTCATTTAGATGTCCTTTAATTCCTGTCTAAATGGTTTCCACAGGCAGGATTATCTGCGCTGTAACCAACACAGTCTTTCCAAAATGCCCCCTTCCTTTTTGCTTAACTCCCAGTCACTTCTCAGGGGTTTGGCTGATATATCATTTCACTTCTGAAGTTTCTCCTGCCAGACCTCCTTCTCCCACAGTGTTACTGTCTGTTTCCGTAACTCCCCTGATCACCTTCTTGTGGGATGTCCCAAGGTCAAGTAGTTGCCAATTTTCCTATCAGCAGCCCTCATGAGATGATGAACTCCAGACGCAAGAACATGGTTTGAGACAAGAAATCGTGACCTCACATCGTGTGCCAAAGTTCATTCCAGATCAGTCGAAGCACTAAACCTGGAAGGTCAAGGACAATAATTCTTCTAGAATAAAACCTAGTTGATTATCTTCAGTACAGTGAATTTGGTGGTGGTTCCCTAAATAGGGCCTAAGAAAAGTTCTATGGAAGAAAAAACCAAGATGTTTGTACTACATTAAAATTAAGGGTTAGTCATCAAAAGACTCCTTAAAGAGAGAGAAGAGTAAAACAAGATATTGGCAATAACCGTATCCAGGAAAACATTTGTGTCTAGAATACATGCAGAACTCCTACACATTATATTTTTTTTTTTTTTTTTTTTTTTTTTTTTGAGACAGAGCCTCAAGCTGTTCCCCTGGGTAGCGTGCCGTGGCACCACAGCTCACAGCAACCTCCAACTCCCGGGCTCAAGCGAGTCCCCTGCCTCCGCCTCCCAAGCAGCTGGGACCACAGGCGCCCGCCACAACGCCCGGCCATTCCTTGGTTGCAGCCGTCACTGTTGCCTGGCGGGTCCGGGCTGGGGATTCGAACCCGCCACCCTAGGTGTACGTGGCTGACGCCCTAGCCAGTTGAGCCACAGGCGCTGAGCCCACATTATATTTTTTAAGACAACTTGATAGAAAAGTAGGGGAAAGACTAACAGACGTTTTATTACGAGGAGCTCCAGATGGCACGTCGGGCCGAGCGTCCATGTAGGATCCCAAATCCGAAATGCCCTGGAATCTGAAACTCTGTGAGCACTGACGTGAAACCACAAGTGGAAAATTCCACACCTGGCTTTATGTGACAAGTCACGGTGAAAACACAGGCACACAGTTTATTCGGTGTCCCCAAGGGAAAAAACATTCTTCAGCGCCCCCAGCTGCCCTGTGAAGTTTTCTGTGCGTGCCGGATATGTGTGTCGTCATTTTTTACTGTTAAATACTTAAGTGTGAATAAGCGTAAGAGAATGATAGCTTAGTAGGGCGAGAATTCCGAGTCTGGAATGATAGGTGATGCCACACACTGCGGGTGGCCTCCAGGTGGCTTTCCTGTGCTTTTTTTATCTCATTGTATCTTTCATGTTACCATTTTTCCTCAGATGCTTGTTGATTGTTAAATAGCCACATGTCCTCTAGAGCAGGATATTAAGGAACATTAAGGAACTGCTGAACATTCTGCGCTGGGCCTTCACCAGTGGGACGATCTCGCTGGGGAGCCCTGGCTGCTGCCTCCTTCCGTCCTGGGAACCTTCAGACTCCTCAGGCAGACGGTGCAGTCTCCTGTCTGGGGGGAGGCACTGCGGCTCCACCACCCACGTTTCTGATACCTTCTTCCCGTCAGCTTCACTTCAGTTCCTCTCGGGCCTTCTTTCAGAATAAGCGTCCGGGTTTCTGCTGGGGCGAGCACACTGCTCTCTTCCCTGTCACCTGTTCCGCACTCCCGGAGCCGCTCAGCAGGGCGCCACAGGTGCCCACTGACTGGGCACGCCCCTTCCCCGGGTCTCCCAGACAGTCTGCACCCGTCCTGCTCCCCGACTGCCTCCTTTTCTTGCCATCATCTCTTTTCCTGTCATTTTCTGTTTGTGATTTGGGCCTCTGGGGGAAAATCCCTTTATTGTTTCAGTGGGGTTTCTGGAAGGAGAGGAGATAACTAGGTGAGTTCCAGCCACTGTCTTCAACCAGAGGTTTCTTATTATCGTGGAAACACAGTGTGTCTGATAGCACTGGGCTGAACACGGCTCTCCCGAGGTCGTCCCCAAGGCCAGCTGGTTTTTCATCACTGACTCACTAGGATCTACAAGTTCAGAGCTCAGAACAGGCTTGAAGGTCCATTACGTGCCACGCCTTTTGACGGCATCCTTTTCCTTCAGGTACAATGGTGAGGATGTTTGGCACATTGTCAGGCAGGTGACCCAAGTGGCAGGGACTTGTAGAAATCAGGGAAGAACACCGTGGGCTCTGGCCCCATCCCCACTTTGGGCGGCTCTCGCTTTCTCTCCTCAGGGAAACAGCTGTCCACTCCATCTTGCCCGTTCCCCATCTCCACACCTGTCTTACAGGACGACGAGAGCCTGAGGCACCTCACCCACGAGGAGAAGGACGTCATCCTGTTTTTTGAAGAGACTATTGATTCCCTGGAGGACGACTTTGAGGAGTTCGTCCTGTGTGACAGTGGTGAGCGTCACCACTCCTCACGCTCTCTGGAAGGGAGCACGTCCAGTCCTTCCGAGCCTGAAGACGTCATCGATTTGGTTCCAGCACCTGCCGCTGGGGAGGCCGAGCATCTTCCGGACGGGACGCATGCAGCCGGTGAGGAGGAGACACAAGGTGAGGTGCAGCCCCACCGCACTGAGCCCCTCCTGCCCTTCTCCCGGGTTTGCAGTGTAGACGCTGCGGAGGGCTCCGGAGTCTGAGAGGAGAGGGGCATCCTCTCGGCAGTTTCAATGTCCAGCAAAGGGCAATGTCAAAGGACCAGAATTAGGATGAGACTAATCAGGCTCACACACACACGTATAGAAGGAAAGAAGGAAAACTGGAAGTTACTTCCAGGTAGTAATTGTTTTCTTCACAGAACATATGTGAGGCACTTGTATTTTAGTGCAAGATTCTCAGCCCATCTCTGTAGCATGACTTTGCAAGGTGAGAGTCTGAAAAGTCAGCTGGTTCAGAGGAACAGGAAAGGGTCCACTTGGGTGCATTCTGCTGGACTCCGGCATCAAAGGACAGGTGTGCTTTTGTCTCCTGAGTCCTGTGATGGAACTGGAAGGAGATAGAGAGAAATCCCTTCCCATTGTTTTTTGTGCGATGGGAAATGACACTGGAAACAACTGTAGCCAAGGGGATAGGATTGGAAAAGATGAGGCAGAGATAAAAGTGAAAGTACTTTTTTTGCTCTAGTAACTTCAAAACACTGCTGTTGGTTAAGAGCTTCTAAAAATGTATGCGTGTGTGTGTGTGTGTGTGTGTGTGTGTGTGTTTTAAGCAAGGCTGTTCATTACTCAGAACTGTGGATTCTGTGTAAATACGGAGCTAGAGGAGACACCCAGTATGAATTCCCACATTTATTATGCTTCTGTTTTGATTAGTTCCTAAAAGTCATTTCAACCAGCTAATCCTTTTAAAGTGTCAAATTACATCATCATGCCAAGGGGAACACTCTTTAAAAATAAGCCCCCCGCCCCCACGGCTGGCGCCTGTGGCTCAGTGAGGAGGGCGCTGGCCCCGTATACCTAGGGTGGCGGATTAGAACCCGGCCCCAGCCAAACTGCAACAAAAAAATAGCTGGACATTGTGGTGGGCACCTGTAGTCCCAGGTACTCGGGAGGCTGAGGCAAGAGAATCGCCTAAGCCCAAGATCTGGAGGTTGCTGTGAGCTGTGATGCCACAGCACTCTACTGAGGGTGACAAAGTGAGACTCTGTCTCTAAAAAGGAAAAGTAATTAGCCCCCAGCCCCCAACCATCAATTCCCAGCCATGATCTTTTCCTAACAGTGTTAAGTGCAGGCCTTGTGTGCAAGTTTGAAGATAACAAAGATGAAAAGAAGCAGCTCACAGCTTTGGGCTGGGAGACAGGTGTGAGTGTAAGTGCAGCCAAGTGTTGGGTGGTCCACGACTGGTGTCACTTCAGTGACAAAGGAGAGGCTTGAAGGCAGGCCTGTTAGATTCTACTTCTGCATCACGGAGGACAGTGACACGGCTCCATGTGCCTCACGGAGGCTGCTGAAGGAGTCGGTGTAGGTCGCACACTTTCCAGCCTCACTTCTCCCTTTACGGAATCCCCTGGTGAGTCAGTTGCCTCTTCCTGTCACCGGCCTGGGGTGAAGGAGCCTCAGAGTCCGGGGGTGCCGGGAAGCCTGATGGTGCTGATGGGATCTGCGGGTCTTCCTCCATCACAGGTGTGTTCGTTCTCAGCCTGTGGTCATGAGAATAATCTGCTTTCTCTTTGCCTGGTGCAGGACACAAGGAGTAGGGGACACTGTGAAAGTTGGTGTCATCATGTCCCTCTGAGGCCTGAGTTCGGGGAACAGGGACATCCTGGGTTGTTTTTACATGAGGTGGCGGGTCATGAGGTCTCTCCTTCCCGCTGCAGGGGCCGGACCTGTTAGGAAGGACAACGTTCCCGGCCTGGAGTGCAGGGGCCTAGACGCTGAGGAGGCTGCAGCGCCAGACCCCGTGCCGGAGTCCCTCCCACTGTCCCCAGCCCCACCTGGCACTCCAGCTCCGAGCCAGCCTATGAGGGACCTGCTCTCTCCTCCTCCCGCGGAGCACCCCAAACTGCCTCGCTCAGTTCCTACCCCCCTGGTGATCGCCCAGAAGTTGGGAGGAAATGAGGCCCTTTCGCCCAAGTCCCCCTCCAAGGACAGCAGGCCAGGAGAATGGAGGACGCCGACCTCTCCAGCCCCACGGAACGGGGACTACATCCAGTGGCACAGACACGCAGCCCAGCCCACACCCAAGGCCCCCCGCTTCCCCAGCAACATCAGCCTGACCAATAGCTCAGGGAAGGGGTTCAACAAGACCATCTCCAAGGCTGCCGTCAGCGTGCAGGAGCGGAAAGCGCAGGTGCTGGCCAACATCAATGGTGTCTCATTCCTCACAGTGGGGGACACGGAGGAGCGGCCACTGAGGGGCGACATCCCTGAGCAGAGGTGGGGCTCCTCCCCAGAGCGGGCACTGAGTGACCTGGGCCAGCAGGGCTCGGCCAGGGAAGCAGAAGGCCCCCAGGTAGGGGGGCAGGCCGGGGGCCAGCAGTCCAGAGGCGTGCAGACCGAGTCCCCGGCACTGGCCAACGGCTTCCAGACCATCCACGACGTGCTGACGAGCGAGCCCAGTCCCTTCGTGCCGGCCGGGAAGACGGTCACCATCCGCCCAGACCCGGCCCTTCCCAGCAGGCTGGCACGCCAGGGTGCCAGCAGGAGCTGCTATGAGCCCCGCCAGCCAGACTGTGGCCAGGACGCCCGGAGGCGGTCGGGCTCCCTCCCCAGGGCCATGGGCTTCCGGCCCCAGGGCATCACTGTGCAGTTCTCCGGCCGGGGCTCCTCAGAGGAGGCCAGGCGCGAAGCCCTGAGGAAGCTCGGGCTGCTCAAGGAGAACTCCTGACATGATGTGACAGGGACCTGCTACTGGGGCCGCTGGGCCAGTTGGGCGGCAGGATGGCATGGGAGGGCGAAACGAGAAGTGTGAGCATCAGCTCGGATTGGTCTCATCCCACACACCAGGAGCTGCGTGGCCCGAAATGGACATAAGGAGCAACTAGTTATCTGTGTTCCTCTGCTGTGCCCCGTTGAGGACAGAGCCAAGAGGCACCAGGTTTGGTGACCGTGGAGCCAAGCAGGTGGGGAGAGAGTAACGCTCCAAAGAGAATCAGGCCTGTGTCTTGTCTCCTTCCTTTTTCCAAGAACTCAGAGAAAGAATAATCTTTAAAACTTTGCCAGGAACAGTGGCACACACGTGTAGTCCCAGCTACTCTGGAGGCTGAGAAAGGAGGATCGCTTGAGGCCAGGAGTTGGAGGTTGCTGTGAGCTATGTCACCATGGCACTCTAGCTTGGGCAACAGAGTGAGACTCTGTCTCACGAAAAATAAAATAAAACAATCTGTCAGTTTCCCTGATCTGTAAATGCCACGTGATTTCGGATGGGGGGGTTGGGTCTGCTCTGTCACTCTCTGGTCTGACTTTTATCCTCAGTACACATCACAGGAAGTTTAGGTCCTTTCTACTCAGGATCTTGCCTTTCTCCTAAGAATTTAAAAAAGAACTGCTTATAAAATGTTTATAATGTCTTAATATACGTTTTTTGGTTTTGAGGGATACAAAGGATGGTACTTTAGCCCTAGATATACTTCTCTTTCTTGATACAATTGGGTTTGCTCAGTTTTTTTATACTGCAAATTGGAATGAAACTTTCAGAGTATGATTTTCTGTAATTTTGAGTTGTGGGAATGAAATAGAAGGGCTCAATTTGGGAAAGGTGGTGATTTTGAGAACCTCCCTGGACTACAAGGTCAGCTTTACTGGGACGTGTGTACGAGCCGGCGTTGTGTGTGTGTATGTACATAGGAATGTGTGTGGGTTCACGTTTGTTCACACGTGTACACAGGTAGTGTGTGCACACACGCACCTTCATTATAAATAATAAGCTTCTGAAAACCCGCCTCAGTAGCTACAGAGTGCCAGCACTTCCGTCCTCCACAAGGTGATGACGAGACAAGAAATCGCCACTCCCCAGCCTGGAAGTCTCTTAAGGACGCATCTCCAAGACAGCTCGGTGAACCGAAAGTGCTTTTCCCTCAACAACGTGTCCCCTGTTTCCAATTCAAGTAATATCCCCAGCTCCAAATGAGCACGATAGTTGCCTTTATAGGAAGGGTGGTTTTAACAGATTAATCTCCTTGATCGTCTGATTTTAGTTTTGCATGTTCAAGGTAGCCAGTAAACAGCAGAAAACAGAAGATTCTTAAAGGTCCTTAATTGGTGACATCCCGTGAATACGATCTCAGGATTAATTCAAAAGAGAAAACCCAAAGAGTTAGGCTACACAGCAGGGAAAAAAGTGGTTTTCTCCTCAACTATGTCTGACATGCTGAGTTGTACCCACAAGCATTATTATCAAAACTATTTAAGGCTGGAGTCTTAAAGCTCTAAAAATAGACAGGAAGGGCAGCTGCGAGCGGTCACACCGTGTTGGTGCCTCAGCCAGCACCGTAACAGAGTCTGTCTCTTTCTCATCGAATATTACTTAAATTTAGACTTTGAAACGTGCTGTGAAGGGCGCTTTTCATGGTCTTCATTTTGCCTTATAAGTTACATAAAATGAATGACTATCATTTTTCCCACAGATCTACGCAGGTTAGTATCTCACCCAGCTCTTGCTCTCATGAGTAATAAGAATCTCGTAGATTCTTGATGATCTTAAATAGGTGCTTTCATTTTACAACTTTTAAACATAGTTCCTTTCAATTTTACTCTTGTTTATGTTAAACTTGTTTAAAGGATTTATGAGGGCTGTTTCCTTTTTATAGAGAGAAATGCCAGACAGTGTTTAATGAAGATCTTGATATGAATAATGTTTTAACTATTCTGTGTCTGTAAGGATTGTTTCTTTTTATCTTATCCCGTGATTTCATTGTGAGCAGGGTGAACTTGACTGCCTATTAATATATTCTCGTCATCACATTTATGAACAATAAATTTAGTTTTATCTTCTGTATAAGCAACTTTGGTTTTGTGTTATATACTATATATTCTCCATCGCTTTCTTTTAAATTGGCATATCCTTTCTGTATATTCATAATTTTTAAGAATTATATCCTTTCTACTTTTCCACAGTTTCTTCTATTTATTCATAATTAGACTGTTACTCTAGTCATTTCCTGCACCCAAAACCACAGTAATGAAAGCTGTAATTTTTGAATGAAGTTCAAATTCTAGTTGCTAATGAACTCACCTATATGTATAGGTATTGTGTTAACAAAGACCCTACTGTGCCAAGGGCATGAGTTTCCTGACCAGACTATGTGAGGTGATATTCTTTTTTTTTTTGAGACAGAGCCTCAAGCTGTCCCTGTGGGTAGAATGCCGTGGCATCACAGCTCACAGTAGCCTTCAACTCCTGGGCTCAAGCGAGTCTCCTGCCTCCGCCTCCCAAGTAGCTGGGACCACAGGCACCCGCCACAATGCCTGGCTATCTTTTTTTGGTTGCAGCTGTCGTTGTTGTTTGGCAGGCTGGGGCTGGATTCGAACCCGCCACCTTAGGTGTATGTGGCTGGCGCCTTAGCCACTTGAGCCACAGGCGCCCAGCTGTGAGGTGATATTCTTAAAGGCCATCTGGTTCAAGGTAATTTGAAAGACCATACAGGTTTCAAAGCAAAACGGCAATGAAAAGGAAAAAATGAATCTTAAGTGCCTAGGTTTGTTATTTTTTCTTCCAAGTGATACTTGGAAGAAGAAAATGGATCAGTCTCCATTTTTTTTTTTTTTTTTTTTTGAGACAGAGCCTCAAGCTGTCGCCCTGGGTAAAGTGTAAAGCAATGTGGCATCACAGCTCATAGCAACCTCCAACTCCTGAGCTCAAGCAATTCTCCTGCCTCAGCTTCCAAGTAGCTGGGACTACAGGCGCCCACCACAACACCCAGCTATTATCTGGTTGTAGTTGTCACTATTGTTTGGCAGGCCCAGGCTGGATTTGAACCTACCAGCTCCAGTGTATGTGGCTGGCGCCCTAGCTGCTTAAGGCACAGGTGCCGAGCCTCAGTCTCCACTTTTAAGAAACTCTTAATCCTTAAAAAAAAAAAAGTATGCTTTGAGAAAGGTATGTACAAATGGCCAAAGCAGAGTCTCATCCACCCAAGGGTGACACTTGGCAGTGTCCAGAATAATCAGCATTTGCTTCAGTTCTCTCCTTTTCTTTTTTATTACCTGGGCCCCTGTGTACAGACTGATCTTCACAAAACCAGCAGAAATTTTGACATTTGCTCTTCCTCCTGTGAGGCTGGTTGAAGAGAAAGGCCCAGGAACGAACAGCGAGAAAAACAAAATTAGGAAACCTGTGGGCTGCCTTCCCTCTTGTGAGGGCAGGGCCGCTGCGGGGCGGCAGATGTAACAGCCCAGGTTTTCTGCACTGTTACCACCTCGGAACCCTTGAGGATGGCTCAGAGGACAGGTGGCTCCCAGCACGGCCCATGTTGCCATCCCCCCTGCACAAGCTCACTTCAGACCGTATGATCCCTCGCTGGAAAGCAGCTTCTGTGAAAAGCTGAGTGGACTATGTGAGGCCTTATGGAGCCCTTAGGCTTGACCTTTGTCTTAAAAAAAAAAAATTTGGCTTGGCACCTGTAGTACAGTGGTTACGGCACCAGCCACATACACCGAAGTTGGTGGGTTTGATCCCAGCCCCCGCCAGCTAAACAACGACATCTGCAACAAAAAATAGCTGGGCATTGCGGCAGGTGCCTGTAGGTCCAGCTACTAGGGAGGCTGAGGCAAAAGAATCGCTTAAGCCCAAGAGTTTGAAGTTGCTGTGAGCTGTGATGTCATGGCACTCTACCGAGGGCAACATAGTGAAACTCTTAAAAAAAAAAAAAATCAGAAATAGGTTTTCTTTCAATTCCTACAAGGCTAGCTGCAAGGAGTCTGACCTTTCAGAGGGTTCAGTGGTGACGGGTTTTGTTACACAGGTGATCTAAGAAATCAGTTCTTTAACGTTTAATAAAGAGGAATAGAGAGAGAGAATTTAGGTAAATACAACAACAATTGACTTTTATACCAAAACGTGTGATTGCCGTGCCGATGTTTTCCCAGTGGCAACGCGCACAATGAAAGCATTGATTCTCTGAGTGAGTTTTATCGTGGTGACACAGCAACATTAATAAACTGTTTCCCCCCTTCAGCTGCTCCCATGGGTTCTTCAACTTTCGTCATCAAATAATGGAGTTCTCCAAATGGGCAGACGCCTTGTTTTTCTGTGTTTCTCCTTGTTCCCTGCCTGTGGTCCCCGCCAGGGTGGGAGGAGACAGGGCAGGAGTCAGGTGTGTTCACCTGCAGAGAGGTTCATGTTTTCATTGAAATGACAAGTTACCAAACAGGTTCTGTGTCCTCTCTTTACAACAAGCCTCGTTTCCCCCCCTGCTTTAAAGTATGGGGAACAAGTTCGTATATCCTTTTCTAATCTTCTCGTCGGACAAGCCCCGCTTTCAAACATCTGTGAGAGAGAGGCTGTGAGCTGGCGCGTCCTGGGAAAACTGGAACTCTTTGGCATTGAACTCGAAACAGAGGCACGGCTGGGAACCCTGTCTGCTGCTCAGGCTTCTCTCTGGCCCACCAGGGTCGCTGCCTTCTGCCAGTGTCAGAGCCCAGATGGGGGATTCAGTTGTGTCTGCAGAAGAGGCCCGAGGGCACTTTGCACCCAGGCTGGTTAGCACTGGATGGGTCAGGTTTTGGGTACAGCAGGTAGAGAGAGGCCTTCCAGAAAAAAACACAGGAAAAAAACACTGCCCTCCACGTTCCAAATTCACAAGACTTCAGAGATGCCAGTCATCAGTTCAGGCAGCCCCACCTTCATCCTACTGTCCTGGGGTGGAGGTTTCCTTCAGGCTTCTCATCTGAAGGTTGGGATCTCCTATTTCACAGCCGGCTAAAAGGGAGACATGGTGAACTCCAGTAATGACCTAACAAGCCTGTGGCAGACTTGGCATTCTCCAGCCTGGGGAGTGGGGGCACAGTACCCAACATTGCTGTCTGCCTCCTGGCTTCCTCCTTCCCAGTCCTGCACCTGTACCGTGGGTCCCCTCCCAGACCCTCTGGATCCAGAGTGCTAGGATCTGGGCTGGGAGGGGTCCTCACCTGCGTCACTGGGGGTGGGGGTGCTGATGCCAGCTATCCCCACTCTGCCCCTCATTCCTGAGGCTCCGAGATGCTTGGCAGATGAGACTGGCTCTGGCTGCTATGAGCCCACCCCCACCCAACCACCTGTAGTCAAGCCAGGCACTGTGACCATCCCACTGTGGCCGCCGGTAAGAATTCACATTTGGAAGCCGAGGCTAATGGAACTTAGTCGTTGATAAACAGGTCACACTTCATAAACTTTAACCTCGGAGTATTTGTGTATGAAGCAAGGCTGCCAAGGGTAGTGACCTAAATTCTGGAAATACCTCTTAGGGGTGGGGCTGAACAAACAAGGAAGCCATGTGCCCTTGTGCCAGCTCGTGTGCTCGCCCTGTAGGGGCCTGTCCACGTTCAGCTGTGGCCCCTCCATGTGCCTCCGTGCCAGCTCCTGTGCTTGCCCTGTAGGGGCCTGTCCTCGTTCAGCTGTGGCCCCTCCGTGCCTTCGTGTGCCCGCCGTGCCACCTCGTGTGCTCGCCCTGTAGGGGCCTGTCTGCATTCAGCTGTGGCCCCTCTGTGCCTCCGTGTGCCCGCCGTGCCACCTCATGTGCTCGCCCTGTAGGGGCCTGTCCACATTCCTCCATGGCCCCTCTGATTGTGTGTGGTCACTGCATTGCTTTTTATGAGAGGGGACTGCCTGTGACATGCAGCCGGGGGCACTGGCCCTGCTCTGGAAGATGCATCGGCTGTGAGCCTTATGTAATGGCCTAAGTCCTCACACTTAGATGTTATACTGACGTCCCTGACGAATGGCAATGACAGCAACACTACCTGCTTCTCTTCAGCTTCCAACCAACTCTGGAATTGCACATCTGTTTCCTGGCCCACAAAATTGGATAGACTTTATCCCTGTTACCCAGCTGTTTACTTTGTGTCTAAGCATTTTGAAATTGGGGAAAGCAGCCTCTTCCCTGTGAAGACAGGTGCACAGAGAGTAAGAAGGCTTGTGAGGGGTGGTGCCTACGGCTCAGTGGTAGGGCGCCAGCCCCATATACTGAGGGTGGTGGGTTTGAACCCAGCCCTGGCCAAACTGCAACAAAAAATAGCTGGGTGTTGTGGCGGGCGCCTGTTGTCCCAGTTACTCGGGAGGCTGAGGCAGGAGAATCGCCTAAGCCTGGGAGTTGGAGGTTTCTGTGAGCTGTGTGACGCCACGGCACTCTACCTAGAGCGATAAAGTGAGGCTGTCTCTACAAAAAAAATAAAAAATAAGAAGCCTTGTGAGAGGCCTTGCTGCGTCCTCGTGTTGTGGTGACCGAGGTGCCTCGCCTCCTGTGCCTGGCCTTCTGAACTCTGGCCAAGGGACTCACTTCACCACATTTTTCCTGGTTCATAATCGGTGTGACTGTGAAACTTTCAGCAAGACTCTTTTTCAGTCCAATCTTAAAGGCCAACTGAACTGAATTCCGGTACTTAAAATGTAAAATGGTTGGTGGGAGTGGGGAGATGAAATAGAAAGAAATGGTTTGAAACTTGTTTTCTTTTTTTTTTTTTTTTTTTTTTAGACAGAGCCTCAAGCCCCCCCCCCCCCCCCCCCCCCCCCCCCCC
>NW_003852414.1:19929404-19942959 GCF_000181295.1 Otolemur garnettii | reverse complement strand
GAGCCGAAACTTGTTTTCTTAATGTTTGAAGCTTAGGGGTTGGGCCACGTGGCTCCAGATCTGACCGTGTTCTTTCATTGATTCTACACGTCTCTGTGGCCTCCCCATGTGCCAGATGCACAGGGGCACCAGGGGCGTCTCCTGTCTTCCTTACGGCCATCAGGAGGGGACGTCTTAGCCATCAGCAGGTGGGACTGTCCAGGTCACCCTGCCTTGGTGGCCTGGGCTGCACACTCCTGCTGCTGCGTGGGTGAGCAGAGTCTCCAATGCTTTGCCTTTCTCGCCTCCCAGAGTTACCTCCTGTGCCATCCAGTCCCTTCTCCCTATGGCTCTGCCCTGCTCTGTCCTTAGTTTTCAGCTAATAGGGACAAGGTACCTACAAAGGCAGGCAGGAAAGGCAGCAGGAGGTTGGGTCCAGCCTGGCCTTGGACAGGGCCCTCATGGCTGTGGGCGGGATCAGGGAATCCTTGAATCTGGTGCATGTGGCCTCGGCCTGGAGGGCTCCAGCTCAAGGCAGGTCCTTTGTGGCCTCCAACTCCCTCCCTCTGCTTAGGACTTGGTTCTGGAACTGGAAATTGCCTGTCAGAGTTTCCAGTACCCGACATGCAGGCTCCTACGCGCAACTCGCCTGAGTTCACCTGGGGTCACCCCAGTAGTACCTTGGCAGGCTGTGGGAGTTGTGGTTGTTGCTGGAAAGTCTGCAGGCCTGGCTTTGGTGGTGCAGAGCCCAGCTCTGAGCGCCACTCTCCCACCCCTGAGCCCAGATGGCAGAGCGAGATGAGGTTGCATCTCACCATGATGCCCTTCCAGCCCTACCTGCGTCTGACACAGTGCTGGGCAAGCCAGCGGCCCCTCTCCCAGCCTGCCATGAATTACTGCACTTCTGCCAGGGGTGGCACTGCCCACCTCTGTCTGCCATCGCACTGGGATGTGTCTACTCTCGAAGAACTGAGCATGTCCTTGCCTGGGGAGCCTCCACACTCGGGTCCTCATGTTGGCATTTAAATTATGTGTTGTAATTTTCTTCTAGAAATAGCTACTTCCGATGCCAGTTTAGGCCCGATGGTAAAAACCACAGGCTCTGCATGGGCACGATAGGCCCGTGCTCAGGAGAAGAGGATCCTAAAGAACAGCCTGATGCATATTTCCCCCATCCCTGTCATCACCGCAGTTCCCGCACAGCCAGCGGACTCAGGAAGGGCCTACCAGCCTCAGCAGCCCCCAGGGCCCCGGCTTCCTCATCCCCTCCCTGCTGGCAGCCAGTGCAGATACAACAAGGAAGTCACTTTTACACTGAAGTTCCACCGCCTGCTGGGATACAAGGCTTTTCCACTTGCTAAAAATAGGTGTCCAGCCTTGATTTTCCTTCTCTGGGGCCGGGCAGGTCTGCCTTCCTGCGCAGACAGGACACGGGAGGAGGCGTCCACTCAAGTGCTGGCTTTCGCCTATGGAAGTCACAGAGTTCTTCCCAGAACGCCTTCCTCTGGAGATGCTGGGGACTGTTGGGCCAGTTCCCTGCGGCCACTTAGGCTGGCGAGGAGGGGGTGCCTATGTGAATGGCGGGGCACAGGCTGCAGCCTGGGCATCATGCTGTGACCTCCAGGGCCAGCCAGGCCTCACCAGAGCTCCAAAGTAAGGGGAAGACTCCGGCCCAAATCCCACCCACCCCCGCTCTGCATTCTGGGTGGGTCTGAGGCCCTTCCTTAGTCCGTCCTGCCCAGACAGCAAGGTGGCCTGGCCCCTGCCTGTCAGACTCGCCTTCTCTGCCAGGCCTCCTCTGATTCTCCATTCTTCCAGCTGGAACACAGCTAGGCCCTTCATGGCCTTCGAGAAATCCACAGTGGCTTCAGCAGCTGATCCTGTTCCACCTACTGCCCCAGGAGAAGGCAGAGGTCAACAGCAAGGCCTGGGCATACGCTGCCACTGTGGTGCTAACCAGCTGTGATCAGCTGAGTCGCCGAAGTGGAGAGTTTGAAACACTAAGTGGAAGCATGGATGTGGGAACCTGTGAAGACTGTTGCCCCAGGCTGGGGTTCTCACGGTGTGGCCCCCTGAGCGGCACAGCAAACTGTCATCAGGGAAGTCGTGAGAATTGCAAGTGACCAGACTCAACCTTAGGCCTGTGGGTCAGAAGCTCTGGAGGGAGGACCCAGGGATGTGGGCCTCAGGAAGCCCTCCATGGGACCGACAGACCTGCCCCTGAGGTGCACGGTGGCAAAAGCCCCCAAATGTGCATTGTAGGCGTAAGGGTGACATCCTGCAGGTGCAGACCCTGCTGTGCACATCTTTGCATCCTCAGTACCTAGGATGGCATCTCACACGCAGCAGGTACCTGATAAATCGCTCTTAAATTGAACCGTCCTCTGAACACTGAAGGCAAGCGTAGCTCTGATGTCTCACGGTGAGTGTATGTGATGCTTAGAAAGCAGGAAGCCCAGCTTGAGAAAGAATAGTAGACTTGGGCAGTTACTTGGTCCCACAGGTGACCACATGATGGGGGACCGTCAACCTGACAAGGGGCCAGGCTACACTTCCTGCATCCCCAGCACGTGACTTCCAGGGCTCCCTTAAATGGATGAAAAGATCCGTGCTGGCTGTTGCCTGAGCATTTGGGCACCCACTGTGTGCTGTCCTGAGGATGTCAGGGGAGCAGGACAGACACTGCCCATCCTCCCCAGTTACAGTCCAGGGGAAAAGACAGACACATGCGCCCCTGGCAAGAAGTTATAGCCGTACTGTGGAAGGGGAAACTGGCCTGGGGACGGAGTGGGGGGCAGTGGTCAGGGAAGAGAGCCAAGGTGAGATTCAAAGCACTCCAATGGGAATAGAGCGTACTCTACACAGAGGGCATGGACGGCGAGAGTCTCAGAGTGGGTCAGGACTTAGAGCAGTTAGGAGGAGGGTCTGTGGGCCTGGTGGAGCTGTGGGAAGGGAGCCCTGCCCACACAGGCCTTGCCATCCAGCAGTCATTTAACAAATGCTTGGATACCAGCCTAGACACTGGGATACAGTAAGATAAAAGCGATTCACAGAGCAAGACCTGCTCTTGAGGCGCTTATGCTCCAGGGTAAGGACAGAAAACAGAGCTGGGAACGGTGCTTCCAGGAGAGGGTTAAACACCAGTGGCAGATGGGACTTCTGCCCAGCAGAGCAAGGGGCCGAGGAAGTCAAAGGCTGGTGTCATCACCAGGCAATTAAGAGTTAGGCATGTGCCAGCTCACCCTTCAGTCACACCCCCACTTGAGGCTCTGTGAATTCAGCCTGACAGTTTCGACATCCTTGTTTGCAATCAAGGAAAGGGAAGATGCCAAGCTTTAAGGGAGGAAGGAACAAAACCAAGAGCACCACACACACAGGCCCCTGCTGGGCACGTGATACGGCACCGTGCTCTACGAGCCGAACTGCAGGGAACAGCCCAACGCCTTGCTCCCCACACGTGTCAGCCTTTGTGCAGCTACGCTAAGGAGTCTCCAGCTGAGGGCAGGGAGCCCCATTGGCTCTGCTACGCATTTAGGGCCTAAATCTTGTGCTCTGAGAGTTCCAAAACTGGTTCTCTGCCCAAGAACCAGATCTGGTCCAGAGAAGTTCAAAGGAAGTGGTTAATGACACAGCAAGGGTGCAACCGGGCCAGGCTAATAGCACTTAATGGGATTCTGAACCCCAGACACCAGCCGAGCCGGCTGACCCTCTAATGACACGGCGTGTTAGGTAGGTGCACCTCCTGGGTTGGCAGCCTATGGTATTTTTGTTTTTTGAGACTTAAGTCTCACGCTGTTGCCCAGGCTAGAGTGCCGTAGTGTCATCATCACTCCCAGCATCTCAAATTCTTGGACTTAAGAGATCCTCTGGCCTCAGCCTCCTGAGTTGCTGGGACTACACTGCCTGCCATCATGCCAAGCTCATTTTTCCATTTTTAGTAGAGACAGATCTTGGTCTCACTCAGGCTGGTCTTCAACTGCAGAGCTCAAGGGATCCTCCCACCTTGGCCTCCCAGAATGCTAGGATTACAGGCATGAGCCACCATGCCTGGCCTGTGTTGGCAGCCTTTGGAGGGTGGGTCCTAACCAGATTTTGTTTGAAATGAGGCTTTGAACACCACCAACCCCATATTCACACTTGATTCTGTATTTCCATAAACGTGTTCAAGGCAGAAGAAGCAGGGGGAGGCGGGACATACAGTGAACATGAAGACAGGCCTGGGCCTGCTCCTAGCAGCAAGGCAGCGTGGCCTGGGTCACCTCCCATCTCTCAGCTTCAGCATCCTCATCGTGTTAGTCAGGTTGGGCGAGTCTGTGCAGTGGTAACAAGTAGACCCTAACGTCTTAGTGGCTTAACACAGCCAGGCTCTTCTACTCACACCACTTTGTGGGCCAGCCTTCCTTTCTCCATCATGCCTGGCCATGCAGGCAGGAGGGCATGGCCTCTGACATCTCTACAGCAGAGCGAGAAGAGGACATGGGGGGGCGTCTCGTGGAATACATCAGATGCAGGCCAGGAGGGGGCTGCCGTGGATCCTTCCTGCATCACTGGACTAGACTCATCACACGGCTACACCCCACGACAGGAGGACCAGGAATGCACTTCCCTCCCAGGAAGAGGAAATGGGGCAGGACGCATATGACACAATCTTCGCTCACTCAACCGTTAAATCCATTCATTCATTCATGCACACATTCACGCATTCAATTTAGGTGCCAGGCATTGTGTTAAGCGTTAGGGTTGTAAAAATCACCGTGTCCTCATGAAGTTCCATAGGTGACACACATAGAATGAGGTCACATTATAGTTCTGGACAGGTTCTTGGAGCAGCAAAAAGAGGCACTAACCCCAGCTAGAGCAAGGAGGGTGGGCACTAGAGTGCTGGTAACCCTTTAACAACTGGCTCTCAGGGCTCGGCTCCTGTGGCTCAAGTGGCTAAGGTGCTGGCTACATACACCTAAGGTGGCAGGTTCGAATCCAGCCTGGGCCCGCCAAACAACAATGATGGCTGCAACCAAAAAATAGGCTGGCACCAAAAAATAGGCGCCTGTGGTCCCAGCTACTTGGGAGGCTGAGGTAGGAGACTCACTTGAGCCCAAGAGTTGGAGGTTGCTGTGAGCTGTGATGCCACGGCACACTACCCAGGGGGAGAGCTTGAGGCTCTGTCTCAAAAAAAACCCAAAAAACTGGCTATCAGAAGAAACGTGTGTGTACATACAGACATGTGTTGTAGCGTCTACTGATAGAAAGGAAGTAGAGCTCACAAGTTGTAAACAACAGTACAGTGTGCAACGCCCTGGAAATTCCACAGGGCCAATTAATTCTCACAGAACTTAATTGATTTTTTTCTTATTTGTTAATTGTTTATTTACCATGAGAAACTAGCCTACATCTTCATTCATGGCTCATAGCTCAGAAGCACTGGTCCGTGAGAAATGTCTACATAATTCAACCCAAAGAAATTCTTTATGTTCTGAAATCGCTTTGTACTCTGAGAGATACCAGCCATCCTCATCTAAAAATCTTTTGCAAAACCATCATTTCTGTATAAATCTACATGTGCCTTCTTTCCTGGCCAGAAAGTCACAAATCTGAGGGTGTGTGCTTTGACAGACCCTCAGATGCATGACCAACAGATCCATGCTAGTTACTGTCCTAGATGGATAGGACAGCCTTAAATAATGAGGGTCAGAAAATGTAAGTAAGGGCTCGGTGTCCGTTGCACAGTGGTTACAGCATCAGCCACACAGAGACTGGCGGGTTTGAACCCGGCTTGGGTCAGCTAAACAACGACAACTGCAACAAAAAATAGCTGGACATTGTGGCGGGCACCTGTAGTCCCAGCCACTTGGGAGGCTGAGGCAAGAGAATCACTTAAGCCCAAGAGTTGGAGGTTACTGAGATCTGTGAAGCCACAGCACTCTACCAAGGGCGACATAGTGAGACTCTTGTCCAATAAATTTACTGTCCCTAAATCCCATACGGGATCTGCCAGTAAGCTATTTCTTGCCTTCATAGAAAGTATATTTATACACTGAGACCTCCTTTGGCTCCAACAGTATGCTTTTCAGAACTTCACTCATTTGTCAACAATGGGAACCCTTTTGCTGAACCAGATAATAGTTTTCAAGTGTTGGAAAAATGTTTCCTCAATTTTTCATATTATTAACATGTAATGGCTATAGGTACAACACACGTTAAAGTTTAATATATGGCACTAACTCTTTCTTTCTTAGGTCACTTTCTGAATTGACAATAGCCAATAGACAATTAGCAAAACTGTAAATCAAGCCCTGATGTATGGCATTTGCCAATTTCAATGGTGTAAATATTCCAACTGCGGCCAGTTGCCACTGACAGCATTGAACTTAGAGTTGGGAAGAGGTGTGCAAACTGTATAAACCACTGCATGGAATTTCTACCACCTAGGTACAGTAGATATAAGTGACATCAAAAAACATGGAAAATAGTAATAAATGATAATTAGGAAGTGATACATTTAGAGTAATTTTGCCTTTGTCTTAATATTGTTTATTTAATTATAAGTTTATTGTATTTCATTTTTAAATGGTAGCTGTGTCCAATACCTGGTGGGAAAAATTCCAGAAATTTTACTTATCAGTCTGGCCAACCTGGACAAGCCGGCTCCTGCCCACCACTAGGAGTGGGTTAGAGAAGATGGGGGTCTGCCTGAGCTGAGGGAAAGGATGAGTCAGAGTTTGTTATTCTGGAAGGAAAAGGGAGAAGAAGAGCACAGAGCCAGCAGCCAGCACTGCAAGTGAGTGGGGAGGATGAAATGACTGCTGACCACATGGCCTCACGCACGGCCTAATGAGACATGGACAGGCCCTGTTACCCGTGGGGCTCCCTGTACCCTTTCATCATCAAACACACCCCATAGGGGATGGCCATTATATGGTTTCCCGGTGACAGCTGGAGAGCCGTGGCTCTTTGGTCCCTAGAACACTGGCTAAGCAGCAGGGACTTGGAGGAAGCAAGGTGGGGGAAAGCCCAGGGAAGGACATGGTGATGGCCAGTGTGGAGGGCACTTTCTGGGAAGCTGGAATGAGGAGGGCTCTGGGAACTACAGGCCAGGGCCAGGCAAGAGGTCCTCACAGGGAGGGGCTAGGCAGGTGGCATCGCCAAGGGGCAAGGGGCCCTGTTCCCTGCCGATGTGGGGTATCTGTTAGGCACTGTTGGCCTCCCCAAGCTGGCTAGGGAACAAGGAAAAATACACACCTGAAATTCTGTGCTTCAGTGCCCAGCTCTCCTACACAGGGCATGGAAGGGCAGGGTGGTACAGAAAGGATAAGAATCCCCCACCTGTGGACCCATATGGAAGGTCTGGGATTCTGCCCTTGGAGACATGGTTTGTCCCGACAGCCGGCAGCCTTACCCTGGCCCAGACCCTAATCCTTCCTGAGCCTGAGCCCTCCTGGCCTCATTCTTCCGTGGGAACAGGGCACTGTTCTCCTGAGAACACAGCCACGGCTGGGCCTGCAGGCTCCCCATTTGCTCTGTGCCCAAGCAGCCCAGGAGGGCTGATCCCCGGATCCCAATGTTCTGAAACCTTTTGAGGCTTTCAAACCTTGGATAGATAAGGCAACACAATTAGGGAACAATCTTTGACCTTGGAGGACAAGGAGATCTTCAGGGCTCTCCAGGACACAAGGTGGTTGCCTTTTATGGGGGCATTTTATAAAGAGTGATAAATGGGCTCTCTCTGTCTCTGGATATCCTTAAGCATAATCTGTAAAGTCATTTAACCCTCACATCCATCCTAGGAGGTAGGGCCTATTGGAGGAAACGGAGGCATGGGGGAGGTCAGGTAACTTCCAGAACCCCACAGCCTCAGACGGTGGAGCTGAGACTGGGACCAGGGCAGCCTCACTCTCACCTGACTCTGAGCCTTGGTGCCCACACAGGTGACCTCCTCCTCCGCCCTGGCCCTGACCTTTGGGACACACAGAGCCCAGGAGTCCTGTTGCATGTGGCATCAGATCCAGGGCAGACTAAGGTCATAGGGCCTGTTGCTCAGACACTCAGGGGCCACTGCTTCAGGATCAAGACGACAGGACTATGACTGAGGAACACCCAGGCTATGGCAGTATCTGGTGCTGGAAGGGGCCTGAAGCCTCTGCAGCCCTGCGGTGGGGCGCTGGCTACAGGGCCTCCCTGGTCACTGTGCCAGGGCTTCCTGGAGCCCTCTCCACCCACCCGCTACACCCTGTCCATCTCTCTGCTCCAGGAAAGAGAAACATCCCAGAAAGCCAAATGACAAAGGCGTCTGAGGGGAAACCCAGAAATAGCTCGACCTCCTGGCACTCCCTGCTGAGTGGTCCCAGGGAGGGGCCCTGGCGCCCAGTAGCCTGGGTGAGTGGGGGACGGCCTGGTAGCTCTCAGCAGTAAGTGACCAGGGGAAGCCGGAAAATCCCCTGCGTGAACTGTAACCCATCCAAGGTCAGGCGTGAGGCCCAAAGCCAACATGGAAGGAAATGACCAGAAGAATAAAGGGCCCATGCCTCTCCCAGCCGCCGTCAGTGACCACCTTTGTGAGAGGCATAGACAGATCCTAGCTGGCCCGAGCCAGAAAGCCCTGGTCCTTGGGAGGTGTTAACACAGGCTGCCGCTTTGGTCCCTTAGATCCAAAACCCCTAGCAGCACTGCCTGGTATGTTCTGTGCCACCCAAAGCTGTCACTGGCCTTTATGCCCCTCACCCTTGCCCCTCTAACAACAGGCTGGGCAGGGCTAGGGGCCCCGAGTTGGGGCTGGTGGCCCAGCAGGGGTCTCAGAGCCGGGGTCAGGGGAGCTGTGCAGTGGAAGTGACCAACAGGTTGGTGAAGATAAATGAGCTCAAATAAACTAGTCACGACGGTGGGGGCCAGCTTCTCCCTCGCTGAGAAGGGGTCACAGAGGGGGAGAGAGCTCCCAATCTCAGGTAGGATTGGAATTGGAGATTCTGCCGTGAACTTGGGCAGTCATCAAATTATATCAAGAGTTGTAGAAATAAATGTGGGTGTAAATGCATGTACCTGTGTGTGCACACGTGTGTCCCTAGCTCGGCCCGCTCACAGGCCAAGGGCAGTGACACTCCACTCTCTCTGAGCACACACGGCACCCAGGAGCCGCCTTCTAAACACTGTTCATTCCCCACAGTAAAGAATCAGGGCTCCTGAGGGAAACAGCAGCTCTAGAACGTGGGCAGGGAAATGAGAGGATAGGCCTGGAACATATTTTTTTGGCCCAGAAATCAAGGAAGTGCTCAAAGCATGATGGGGACATGACGAAAGGACACAGCGGGCAGCGTGAAGAGACCCCACTGAGCAAACCGGCTATAACTTGAGCATAAAATAAATAACAAATGATAATAGATCATAACCCATTATGACCCACGGAATAAAATACGAAACCACTGAGGCCACGCCCATATTAATTAATCACATTTGCTAGTTATAGCCATATGTCATAGTTATATTTATAATTACTAACTATAATTATTATTTTATGAGTAATGGGAGATTTGCATAGTTCTAAAGTACCTCACCTCAATTATTATTTCCTTAATAATTATAAAGGAAATGACTTATAAAACGGATGCTCCAGAACAGTCTACCATATTATCCTGTGGCTTTGTTTACCCCCTGGCACATCACCAGGTAACCCCCAGGATCTGTGATCCCAGTCTCAAAAGCCCAGGACTAAGGCCATATCAAGCCTCCTAAAAAGATGGAGATGAGGCTGGGCATGGTGGCTCACGCCTGTAATGCCAGCACTTGGGAGGCCGAAGTGACTGCCTGTCTGAGCTCACAGCTTTGAGACCAGCCTGAGAAAGAGTAAGACCTCGTCTCTAAAAAAATATCCGGGTGTTGTGGCAGGTGCCTGCAGTTCTAGCCACTTGGGAGACTGAGGCAAGAAAATCCTTGAGCCCATATTTGAGGTTGCTATGCGTTGTGATGCCACAGCACTCTACCGAAGGTGACAAAGTAAAACTCTGTCTCAAAAAAATAAATAAATAAATAAAGATGGAGAGGAAGGGGGATGGCAGAGCATTGACATGGTGTTAGTCATTTATACCATAGTCTAAATGCAGTCCCTTTCCTAAGGAAAAGCTTTAAGGGGGAGAGAAAGGAGAAATCAGAGGACCAGGATGAGTTAGGGCTGTGGCAGGGAAAGAGGGATCTGGGGTGGCAAACTCAGCGTTCATCTCTTTTTGCTGGCCCAGGGCCACCCCCAATCCTCTGACATCACTGAGGATCTCTCCCCATCCCTGCTTTGGTGTCACTGCTGCCTGCTTTCAGCTGCCCCCCAGGCTGCCGTGCGTACACTCAGTGTTGGCATCTTAGGGAAGGGGACCTGGGAGACGAGAGCAGCCTGTCCAGTTAGCCTCTGAGACTCCAGGGACCGTGGAGCTTGAGATGTCTCGCAAATGACGCTCCCTCTAAGGCATGATGGTGCCAAAGGCAAGTGCCGGAGACTCAGTTTGACCTGGCCCTCCGGCCCCCACACCCCAGTGGCCCAGTTAGTGTCGACTCAGTTTGCATCACTGATCCCACCTAGGGTGGGCAGTGGGGAGGCTCAGGCCTGTCAGTCAACAGGACCGAGCAGGTATAGGCCGTCAGTGCACCAGGTATGTGCCAAGGACTGTACGTGGATTACCTTAACTCGTTTTTACAACAAACTTGTGTTGACAGATGAGGAAGCTGAAGGTTAAAGGGTGGAGTCCCTCAGCCTAGGTCACAGATAGGAAATGACAGAGACAGGGCACAAACCAGTCATCTTGCCCCAGATGTCCCTTCTCTAGAACCAGTAGGGTGAGCTGTCCTAGGCCACACGATGGCCTGAAGCCCCTGGTATGTGATTTAGGCGGCATGGACATGGCCCAGGTCAAATGGGTGGGTCAGTGACTGCATCCAGATACCCTGTCCCCACCTGGGTGGGGTGCTGACAGAAGACTTCCAAGAGCTGAAGAAAAGAGGTTCTGTCCTCCATCCCTGCAGTCTGTGACCCACATCTAGCCTGAGCAGGGAGCCCATGAGTCTTAAAGTACCCATGAGGCCCCAAGTTCACAGGCAACCCTAAAAACGGAGCACCAAGGGAGGAAGGCTGCCTCCTGCAGAGCCAGCTCTTAAACTGGAAGAACTGGAAGCCACAGGCCAAGGTACCGGGTCTGTTCACCACTGAGCACACCTCCCAACCCGGTACTCTCCACCAGGAGCTGCCTTTGGGAATGGGGGACTGAAGCAAGCCCAGGTCCTGGACCTGACATGCCCCCTTTTTGTCTCCTCCACTTGCTTCACTCACCTAAAAAAGGTGGGTGCAGCCAAAATATGTGGGGCCACACCCCTGCCAGTGTGATGTGGCCCCTCCAGGCAGGGACACAGGAGGTGGCGCCTCCTGGCAGGCGCAGTCAGGGGTTGAACAGGGACTCCCAAGGGCAAGATTTCTGATTACCCAGAAAGCAGCGTCCAAGAGAAGGGACTGGCATTTCATGGCATCTCTTAGAGTCTCTGCAGCAGGAAGATGGTTGGTGTTTTAGCTATGGGAGGACGGGGCTGGCGGTCAGAGGGCACCAAAGGAGATGCAGCTGCAGGCAACACCCTTCCTGTCTTACCCTTTCTTTCCTACTTTTCTGAAGGGGAACAAGGGCCTTATTACACTGAGCCAGAAGGTACTGCACAGAGGTCCCAGCAAGGCTGTAACGCAAACAAACTTATTTATTGTTAGACGCTGATGTATCTTCTCCAAACACCAGTTGGGAGTGGCCCTGCTTAGAGTGATAGTGGCTACTACAACTCTGATGAGGCAGGTCTTAGAAGTCCTTATGTTCCTAAAAATAGCATTTGTAGTTCTGAAAGGAATTGCCCAAATTCATTTTTTAATAGAAATTTTTGTCTTTTCTTGAGACAGTCTCACTTTGTTACCCTCGGTAGAGTGCCATGAAGTCATAGCTCACAACCTGAAACCCTTGGGCTTAAGCGATTCTCTTGCCTCAGCCTCCCAAGCAGCTGGGACTACAGGTGCCCCCTACAATATTGGACCGGCAATTTTTTTTATTGTTGTTTTAGCTGGCCCGGGCAGGGTTCAAATCTGCCTGCCTCAGTGTATGAGGCTTGGTCCCCGTAGGGCACCAAGCTGAAAAATATCATTTTATTTATGTATTTTATCTTTTATTTTATTTTTGCAGTTTTTGGCTGGGGCCGGGTTTGACCCCGCCACCTCTGGTATATGGGGCTTGTGCCCTACTCCTTTGAGCCACAGGTGCCGCCCCCTTTATGTATTTTTTTAAAAAGTCCTTTTGGCCTGGGTCAGTGCAGAAGCATCAGGGTGTGTTATGGGAGGGTAAGTTGGAGTGATCTCTGCGGCAGAGAGAAGAGCCCCCCGCCCCCACAGTGGAGTCAGCTCTTGCCCACACCCACCCACACCCCAGCCTGAGGGAGCCTCCCTGGCCAACTTTGACCCCACTGGGCTTCCCCTCAGCTCCTCCAACCTGCTCAGGGCCTGACCTTGCCCTATAAAACTGCAGCCCCCATCAGCAAATACAAAGAGTAAAGACGGCTTATCTGCGTTGCCCAACCAAGGCAAACAGCCCTTCACATGCCAGGGCCCTGCCCTCACCCCCAAGGTCGAGGTGCTAGTCCAAAGATTCACACAGGGAGATTTATTCTCTTTCCTTTTCCTTCTTTTTCTTTTCTTTCTTTCTTTTCTTCTTCTTCTTCTTTTTTTTTTTTTTTTTTTTTTTTTTGGTGACTATTTCCTCTTGGCAAGACTTCTGGAGGTTTCAGCTCAGGAGTTTCCTCATTGCTGTCTAGAAAACTACAGCTAGCAGGATCTTCAAGCAGTCAGGAAGCCCATTCCCAAACTTTGCCGAACTGACTGCCACTGTCTCAGGCAGAAACCTCCCAAGTGCCACCAGCTGTGCATTCCAGAGACCGGCATTTTCAGGTTTCAGGGTGGGGATGCTTCCCGAGAACTACCCCTGAGGGGCACCCCTTCACACCAGCCAGAAGGCACTGTCCTTCTCTTCCAGATGGGCCACTAGCCAGCTGTGTGACCTTGAGCAAGTCGCGTACCTTCTCTGAACCTTGGTTTCCTCATTGGTAAAATAAGGGGGCTGATCTAGAGGACCTCTCGGGCCTCAAGACAGGATGGATTGTGTTGCAGCCCTAACCCCCATGTGACTGTATTGGAGTGGGGCTCTGTGAAGGTAATTAAGGTTACTGAGGTCATCAGCTGACAGAGCTGGTGTCTCATAAAGCAGAGGATATGCTGGAGCGCTGCCCACCCGAGCCAGCCCAGACGAGCAGCCGTGTGAGGACACGGCCACTGAGAGAGCAGCCAGCTACTGGCCCCCGATCCTGCTCTAGAACACGAGACAGTAAACGTCTGCCGTCCAAGCTGCTGGTATGTGGAGCAAGGTTCAGGCAGCCTGGCTGCTGACCAATCCCAGCCTCTCAGGTCAGAGTGGGGCCGAGTCAGGGGTCTGCTCTCTTCCACTGAAACTGTTTAGATTAAAATAATGTCAAGCCATGAGGTATAAATGGTAATCAAAGCCTGATTTTTCTTTTTTTTTTTTTT
>NW_003852414.1:19907566-19929254 GCF_000181295.1 Otolemur garnettii | reverse complement strand
GCAGCCGTCATTGTTGTTTGGTGGGTCTGGGCTGGGGATTTGAACCCGCCACCTTAGGTGTACGTGGCTGGCGCCTTAGCCGGTTGAGCTATAGGTGCCGAGCCCAAAGCCTGATTTTTCAAAAAGGATAGACACAGCAGGAAGTTAACCAGCCATTCATTATTCCTCACCTTTCTGTTGCCGCCAGTGGTCACTGCCTCACAGCCCTGCCTTCCCTAACAGGGGCAAGATCTGTGACTCCTTCTCCTCCTTCTGCAGATGACAGTGCCATGGTAAAGCCCAAGACTTGTGCTTCTCTAGATAACATTGCTGTTATAAAGCCTAAGACTAGTCTTGGAAGTATTTTTCAGACTCTGCATTCTGGGAGCAGCCACTGACACTAACTGGACATGTGGATAGGTATGGGAATGGATCCGACCGCCTTGAGACCCCACCTGCCGGCCCAACTGAGACAATGATCTCTGCTTCCCAACCCTACCAGTTCATTCCCTGCTAATCAATAGACACAATTTCTTAGCCCATTTGCCTGCAGAAGTATCTTTCTTCTTCTTTTATTTTTTTTTTTTTTTGCAGTTTTTGGCCAGTGCTGGGTTTGAACCCACCACCTCCAGCATATGGGACCAGGGCCCTACTCCTTTGAGCCACAAGCACCGCCCTGCAGAAGTATCTTTCCAAACCCTTTCTCCCCAATTCCCAAGGAGACAAAGTAAAGCCATTCCCCTGTCTCCTCACACAGCACCTGTGATGTTAACTCTTTCTCTGCCGCCGTGGCCCTGCTACCCAGTGCCCTGGCTTCCTCTTGAGCAGCAAGGGTACGCCTGGCTGGGTTCTACCTTGGAGAGTCAAAGTAGCAGGAAAATCAGCACCTCAGCTTCTCTGAGAGTCAGAGCGAGGGCTCCTGTGTCTGGCATCATCTCGGCAGCCAGTTTTAGCTTTTGCAGAATTCTTTTGGTTAGAGATCATTTACCATCCCATAGCAGCCCTGACACACCACCCCGAACTCTCCCTTCACAAAGGCCCCTGACCCAGACGTGGAGAGGCAGGAACAGAGACAGAGAAAGAGACAGGGTGAGGCAGAGAGGCAGAAACAGACAGAGACACAGAGAGGAAGACGATGGTCAGAGAAAGAGAGAATGTGTGTGTAGGTGAGGTGTGTGGGGAGTCATCGGCACAGCACACCGCCCCCTCCTGCAGGCCTTTTCTATCCCTGAATCCCTGTCCTGACCCCACCCCACTCCAAGTACTCCACCCTCTGTTTTAGGGCCTCCTCCAAACCTTGCTGGTTACATCTTTTGACTTGAAGTACCAGCAAGGTGCTGTGCTAACAGCAGTCACCTCCTGGCCAGGCAGTGGCATGAGCCCAGTGCTCCCCAGACCCCCGCAGTATCCTGAGCCCTGACCCCCTAGACCCCTGCAGTATCCTGAGCACTGACCCACTGGCTCTGCCCCAATCTCCCTCTGGTGCCTGCATCCCAGGAGTCCCATGTCCCCTCCCACCTGCTCGACCCAGCATTTCCCTCTCTGTCCCCGGTGGAAGTGGCAGCCATTGTCGGCATCAGAGCCTCTGGCAGTCAGAGGAGACTTAAGCTCCAGCCCTGTGACCTAGCTCACCCCATGGTGCAGTGTGGGGGCTCCCCTCTGAGCCGCTTCCAGGTCACTGCCCCCCTCAAGCTTCCTCCTTGTCCCCTTGCCCCACCTCATCAGTCCCCAGCCCCATGCTGCCCTGAACTCTGGGTCTCCTTCCCATTCATGGCCCTGGGCTCTGGGGTTCCAAGCTAAGGTCCAGCACTTGGTGGCTTGGGGAACCTGGGAAAGCCACCAACCCCCTTTAAGCCTCGGGTAAATGGATGGGTGGGTAAACAGATGGGTGAGCGGATAGACAGGTAAATGGAAAGCACTTTGCAGGGTGCCTGGTGTGCACAGATGTCACTGTTTCTGCCTCTGAGTGGACACTGTCATCCTGGCTGACCATACCTTCCTACTTGATCACAGTTTTCAGAGAGATGGGGACAGGGCAGGACCTTGGGTTGCCACCTAAGCTCGTTCTCCAACATCCCTGTCAGTTCTGTGAGCTGCAGTACATGAACATAACCAGAACCAGTTCTATTGTCTCTGACCAGCGACCCTGACAGGCCCACCTTGAACCTGGCCTTCTCTGACTCCATCAGCTCTAAACTCCTGACAGCCACCCATGTGCACTGCCAGCTTCTGCTCAAGCACGTGCCTGACTGCCCTTCTTCATTCAAATAACTCCCACTGTCCTCCAAAGTTCCCAAGGACCCCTTCTTCAGGGGCTTCTTACCACCGCTGGTGTGTTAGGTGTCTGTGATCCCACTAAGCCCTACACTTAGTGCCCATGAAGCCCACTGGTTTCCCTGGGGGGAAAGAGTGGGTCATCTTTATCCTTCCAGGATCTGGACCATAATACATATCTAACAAATAGCAGTAGATGGCAGATGAATGATGGATGGATGAATAGATGGGTAGGTAAACAGAGTGAATGGGTGGATGAGTGGAAAGAACGTACAGATAGATGTATGGACAGATGCATAAATGGACAGATGGATGGGTGGATGGGTGGATGAATGAATGAATGGATAGATGAATGGACAGATAGATGGTTGGGTGGTGAGTAGATGCATGAATGAGTGATTGGGTGGGTAAATGGATGGGTGAGTGGATGGATAGGTGAATGGATGGACAGATAAATGGACAGATGGCTAGATGGGTGGGAGGTTGGGTGGAAGGATGAGTAGGTGATGGATGGGTTGGTGGGTGAGGGGATGGGTGGATGGGATAGATGGGCAGATAGGTGGGTGGGTGAATGGGGAGGGAGTGAATAGATGAATGGGTGGATGAATGGACGCACAGATGGCTGGTGGATCGACGGGTGGGTGAATGGGAGGGGACTGGACAGGTGGGTGGCTGACAAAGCACTCTGTCTCCAGTTGCCCTTGCTCTAGTCTCTCCTTTGAGTCACTTCCAGGCTAATCTTCCTAAAGTCGGACTTGGCTTGCTTCATGTCCCAAATACCTTCAGAGGTTGCACAGTACCAGCCAAATACAGCTCAATCCCTTCAGCCGGGAGCCTGGCCCCTACCCACTTCTGCAGCTCTTCTTCCTCCCACTATTCTGCAGCCAGCTCAGAGCAGATGCACTCTGCAGTCTGGCCGCTCTGACATGACACTCAGGCCGGCAGCATCAGCTTCACGGGGAACCTTATCCTAAGTGCAGTCTCTGGAAGCCCTCCCCAGGCCCCCTGAGTCGGAGTCTCCATTTTAACAAGATCTCAGGTGAGTCACATCCACATGAGAGTCTGGGGTCATGGCCAGTCACCTGTCAGAATCCAGTAACCCTGTCAGGGCTCAGCTTGACTGTGGCCCCACCATATAACCTCCCACCTGCCCCCACCCTGCCCCTATGGGTGCACACACATACACAGATGAGGCCGCAGCACTTGTGGCCTCTTTGGCCCCAGAACTCACCTTTCCTAACCTATATTCACCCTCTGCCATAAATTATAAATGTCTGGTGAGTAAGGACTTGGTTGGTCCATCTCATCCCATGCTGTGCTGCACAGACTCATGGGAGGAACGAGTGGGCTGAGGAGGGGACAAGTGAAGGGCAGCTTCTTGACTCAGGAAGCATGTCGGCAGGATTCCCACAGCAGCAGTGGCCCTGGGCACCCTGGGGTGAGAGCTTCATAACCTCAGTCCTGGCTGCCTTCCCTTGAGCAGGGGGAGCATGCCAGTTTCTCAGCCCCTGGCCCAAAGTGAGGGGGAAATGAGATCCAGTGTATGGTGGGCACAGGAGCCTTCAGAGGCCGGGGGCTTATCCCTGCACTGGCACCAGAGCCCTAAGTGAACCCTCTTCAGTGGTCAGTCCCCAGGACTGGGTTGTGACATGAATTCGCAGACTCCCTGTCCTTGGCAAGCCCATCCCACTCCCAGCCCATCCCCTAAGGGAGCCTTCTGGGACCACCCTCCCCCATCTTTCCTTTCTCAGGATTCTAGCACTTGGGGTGGGTGTATGATTTTCTGTCTACACTGCAGAGTGAAAATGGAGTGAGTTCTTCCTAAGATCCAGAACGAGGCAAGGATGTCACTCCCATCACCTCTATTGATAGTGATTCTGGCCCCTATAATCAGGTAAAAAAAAAAAAAAAAAAAGACATCCAGATTGGAAAGCTGACACAAATTGTATAAAGAAATTCTTAAAGAATCCACAAACTATTAGAACTAATTAAGAGTCCAGCAATGTCACAGGATACGAGATCAGTAGAAAAGTTATCAACTGCATTTCTATATATTAGCAATGAACACTCTTACAATAAACTTAAGAAAATAATTCCATTCATAATAGCATCAAAAATAATAATGCAATTCCGATCAAAGTCCCAGCAAGATATCTTACAGATAGACAAGCTTATTCTAAAATGTAGAAGGAAAGGCAAAGGAACTAGATTAAACAATCTAAAGTGGATGGACCCACTCTCCCAATATTCAGGCTGACTACATATTTACAGTCATCAAGTTGCTGTGGATTTGTAGAGGGACATGTACTGAGATTAGTGGAACAAAATAAGGAACCTAGAAACAGACCCATGCAAGTGTGTTCAACTGATTTTTCCTTTTTGCATAATCCTAGGCCTTTTACATCACCTAATGGTTTTATACCTAGCAAAACCGTATTTCAAAACTGAAAATAGCCTTTTTAGAAGATGCCGCTGAAGGCCAAGAAGAAAGCTCTTACCCTTCCCAAAGCCAAAGCAAAGGCTTGAAGGCCAAGAAGGCTGTGCTCAAAGGCATCCACAGCCACAAAAACAAACAAACAAACAAAATCCCGTACATCACCCACCTTCTGGCGGCCAGAGGCAGACGAAAGATCTTCGGAAGCACACCCCCAGGAGAAACCAGCTTGACCACTATGCCATAATCAAGTCCCCCCCTTCCCCTCCATCTTGCCAGGAAGAAGACAGAAGACAACACACTTGTGTTCGCTGCGGATGTCAGAGCCAGCAAGCACCAATCAAACAGGCGGTGAAGAAGCTCTGTGACACGGACGAGGCCAAGGTTGCACCTGATCAGACCCAGTGCGTGGCGCGCAGGGAGAGGGGAAGGCATATGTTCGACAGGCTCCCGATTACGATGCTTTCCTTGGATGTTGCCGACAAAACTGGGTTCATCTAAACCAGCGGTTCTCAACCTGTGGGTCATGACCCCTTTGGGGGTCAAACGACCCTTTTACAAGGGTCGCCTAAATACATCCTGCATATTGGATATTTACATTACGATTCATAACAGTAGCAAAATAAAAGTTATGAAGTAGCAATGAAAATAATTATGGTTGGGGGTCAGCACAACACGAGGAACTGTTTAAAGGGTCGTGGCATTAGGGAGGGTGAGGACCACTGATCTAAACCAAGTTCAGCTGCCTAGTTCTAAATATTTACCTTTTCACCATAAAAACAAAACAAAACTGAAGACAAAAATAAAGACACAGATGAGTAAAAGCTGAGAGGATTTGCTGCCAGTGTATCCGCCTCACAAGAAATACTATTCCACGGACTTTTGATGGAGGTGCAAAGCAGAGGAGGGAGGGAGAACAGCCCTCCAGCAAGTGGCGCTAGAGAGTGGGCGGCCACGGGCAAAAAGTAATCCTCAGTTTAAACCGCACACTTGATACAAAAATTGACCAAAATGGATCACGGACTTAAATGGGAAACTTAACTCTTGTAGCAAAATAAATAAATAAATAAATATCAGAAAATCTTAGCCACCTAGGGCGAGGTGAAGAGCAGAGTTCTTAGACATAATGCTAAAAACACCAATCATTTTTTAAAAAATGGCAAGTTAGACGTCATCAAAATGAAAAAAAAAATTGCAGAGTAAAAAGGCCTGTTGAAAGGATGAAAACACAAGCTACAGACTAGGGGGGAAAATATTTGAAAACTACTATCAGTGACTAAGGACTTGCATCAAGAATATACAAAGACTTGTCCAAACTTAATGGTGAATACACTAACACAGCCCTTGCTTCCAGTTAAATTAGAAAGTGGGCAAAAGACATGAACAGACATTTCACTGAAGAGGAGATGTGAATGGCAAGCACATCATTGCCATTAAAAAGTGAAAATTAAAACTACCAGGAAGGCTAGGTGTGGTGGCTCATGCCTGTAACTGAAGAGATTTGAGAGGCTGAGGTGGGAGGATCTCTTGAGGCCAGCAGGTCAAGATCAGCCTGGGCAACACAGCAAGATCCTGTTTCTGAAAAAAAAAATCAGGCTCAGCACCTGTGGCTCAAGGGGCTAAGGCGCCAGCCACGTACACCCAAGATGGTGGGTTCGAATCAAGCCCAGGCCCACCAAACAACAATGATAGCTGCAACCAAAAAATGGCCAGGCGTTGTGGCGGGCACCTGTGGTCCCAGCTACTTGGGAGGCTAAGGCAGGAGACTTGCTTGAGCCCAGGAGTTGGAGGTTGCTGTAAGCTGTGATGTCACAGCACTCTACCCAGGGGGACAGCTTGAGGCTCCTGTCTCAAAAAAAAAAAAAAATCAGGCGGGCATGGTGATGTGTACCTATAGTCTCTGCTACTGGGGAGTCTGAGGCAGGAGGATCACTTGAGCCCAGGGGCTCAAGGCTTCAGTTAGCTATGATCATGCCACTGCACTCCAGGCTAGGTAACAGAATAAGAACCTGTCACTAAAAAATAAAATGAAAATATAGTCAGCACTTGTGGCTCAAAGGAGTAGGGGTGCCAGCCCCATATACTGGAGGTGGTGGGTTCAAACCCAGCCCTGGCCAAAAACTTCAAAAAAATAAAATAAAATGAAAATAAAACTACAAGGAAGATACTATTATGCACCTATCAGAGCAGCTACAATAAAAATAGTAATAACACCAATGACAGCAACATTGTAGAGAAACTGGATCTCTCATATGATGCCAGGAAATATGAAGGGGCACAGTCACTCCAGAAAATAGTCAGGCAGCTGTTTCTTACGAGACCTGAAACAAATCCTATAAAATCTTATGTACTTGTCATATGATCCAGCAATCATACTTTTGGGTATTTGTCCCAGAGAAGTGAAAACCTACATTCACACAAAAACCTGTATACTTAAAAATGGTTAAAGTAGGAAATGTCATGGTGTGTATATTTTACTGCCTATAGTCACAGCAGCCATACTCAGAACAGGCAAAACCTGGAAACAACTCAAACAAGTTTCCGTGGGTGAATGGTTGAACGACTCTGGCACATCCATGTGTGAATTTCAAGGGCATTATAGATCCATACCATGTGATTCCATTTCTATAACACTCTCAGAATGACAGATGTGTAAGGTTGGAAACCAGAATAGTTGTCAGGGGACAGGACAGCAGTAGTGACTTCAAAGGGACACTACGTGGAGTTCTCTTGTGGTGGTAGATCTGTTCAGGACCTCAGGGTTACACGAAACTGTACATGGGATCACGCTGTATAGAACCTCCCTGCCCCCAGAGAGCACAAACCAGTGAAACTGAGTAAGGTCTATAGTCTGATTAGTGACACTGAACCAACGTCCATGTCCTGGTTTTGACTATCTCTATAGAAGATGTCACCACTAAAGCTGGTTAAGGAGTTTGTAGGACTTAGCATTGTGGGTATTTTTGCAACCTCTGGTGGGTCTGTAATTCTAAAGCAAAAGCTTTTGAAAAGTAAGATGTGATTAGGGATTTTCATCCATACTTCAGCCTTCCTCTGCCCAGTCACAGCACGTCACGACCTTTCATGCCATTGACTGTGTATCTGATCCAGTTGGAGATGACAGGACCAAGTGTGCTGGAAGCCCACAGCGGGTGCACTGGCTGACCGTGGAAGGGGCAAGGATTCAAGGCTACACAGAGTTGGCACCAGGGACCTGAATGCTCTTCACTTTTAGCCTCTATCCCCCATAGGGCTGAGTTAGTCACTCAATGCTGTGGAGCCCCAGCGATCTGTGCCCTGGTACCTTCTGTCCCTGCTGCAAAGGGACCTGTCTAGCTGGGCCCTGAGCCACATCTGGGGCCCCGGGGTGAATGAGTGAGGCTCGAATTTCCAGGATGGCAGCAGCAGGCTGTGGCAGGGAGCCCTCAGCCCCAGCCAGGTGTGTGACAGCCACCACTGCTGTCAGCCTGGGCCACTGTGGTCCTGTCTCCTGAGCCTCTCTCAGGAACAATGCAAAGCACATGCCCAGCAAACAAACAAAAGTCAAATGAAAAGGAAAGAAACACCCAGGTCAGACAGAACAGAAAGAGGCGTCTGCTTCTGGTCAGCCCTTTTCTCACAGTTTCTGTCCCTGATGGGCCCTTCATTCCTCAAGACCAGGGCCAGGCCCGAGGGTCCCAGGGACTCCAGGAGGGTCGCTGTTTACAGTAGCTCTGGAGGGAGCCCCCACCTCCTTTGCCTTTCCCAGACTCTCTGTCGAGACCTCTGCCCTGCCACCTGCAGACCAGGGAGCCTCCAGAAGCTGCACCCATCTGGCAACGGCCCATGAAAGCATCAGGCATGGCGCCAGGTTATGCAAGCCAGGCAAATGACCATGGGTGACACCACCGGGAATCCCAAGTCCCGGAATCCGATTGTCCCGACATGGAGTCCTTGGCTAAGACCTACCAGTTGTGCTCAGAAAACACACTCTCCCTTCCTTCTCTCCCCGACCCCTATGACCTCTTGTCCAGACGCTCACCCACCACAGCCTCTCATCCCACCATGGCCCTGGAGACTTGTCCACTCACAGCCGGAGTGGTCCTGGGAAATCAGATCAAACCTACCTGTGATCCTTAGAAGGAGGTCCAGACATCTCCACATGAATCTGCCTCTCACCTTTTCATCTCCTCCTCACATCAGCCTCCTTTTCCTCCTTCCTCACATCAGCCGCGCTTGCACCTTTCTCTTGATCTCTGCACCCAAAGGCTTAGTCCAGGAGTCCTCAAACTTTTTAAACAGGGGCCCAGTTCACTGTCCCTCAGACCGTTGGAGGGCCGGACTGTGGGCCCCGGGACGAGTCGGCCGCTAAGCAGAACAGGCAGCGGCGGCAAAAACACCCGGCGGGCCGGATAAATGTCTTCGGTGGGCTGCATGTGGCCCACGGGCGGTAGATTGAGGATGCTTGGCTTAGTCCTTGTTATTCAGGCCTTGCCTGAGCCCCTCTTCACAGGGAAGACTCCTCCACAGGTCCATCCTCAGGAAGATCTCTAGTCCTTGAGCCGTGACCTGGGCCCAGAGACAGCCCCTTGGAGCCTGCCCCTGGCCGAGGTCTGGATAGATGCTCCGGCATCTATCACCCCATTGTTGTTTGTGTCTCTCCTCCCGGAAGCAGGACTTTCTCTGCCTTTCTCACTGCGACCTTGTTTATTTACTTCAGGTAACGAGCAGGCAGACAGTGTTGGATAAATGCTTTCCATTCAATTGTCATGATCACCCTGAACATTCAGAATTTTATTCTCATTGTACAAATGAGCTGAAGAGCTTAGCTTGGGAAATTTACCTAGTTAAGTAGCAGGAGCAGAACTCAAATCCAGCTTCACTAGTGCTGCAGCCAGTGTCCGTCCCGGGCAGGTGGGTGGTCAGCCCCATCCTGAAGGATGAGGGTGCACGTTCCAGATTTGGCTCAGCCCAAGAGCCACCAAGGTGTCCAGCCATTCCTTATAGTCTCAATTTTTAATATAATGAATGCTCCCTGTAACAGTGGAATCAGTAATACTCACTGACCCCTGGGGATTTAAGGATCCCTGTGCCTTCCAAAGGGCATCTTGCATTTTCTTGGTTCTCATATCCGTGAGGTATCTCAGAAACTACCCTGGGGTGGTCTGGCCCTGCCCAGGCGCACTGGAGGGCTCAGAAGCCACCATGATATATTGTGGATATAGGAGTCATTTAAACTGGGGACACCAGGCTTTTCTCCTCAATGTTCCAATAAGCCAAGCCTTTGTCATGGGGAGGAAAGAGCCATACAAAAAAATAAAATATTAACAAGAGATCAAAAGGTTCACGCCTAAACCTTTTAGGAGCCAGTGAGCTCTGGGGAGATGGAGACATTATTTCTGTACCTGGCAAGGAAGCAGAACTTGATCGGGGCTGGATTTCCCTGAGGGCGGCCTTCCCACTGCGGCTCAGGCACGAGGCTCCGTGAGCAATCCAGCACAGCTGTTACAAGTCACGTGTGCGTTTAACTGCCCGGGTCTGCACCTGTACTGACTCTGCACACCTCAGCTCACACAAGCCTGGACCTGAGGCTGTGGTGGTGATACTACCGCTTGTAGTCAACCTCTCTTGAGCACTTACTGCGTAACAGCCGCTGTGCTAAGACAACAGCAGTGACCAGGACACAAATTCTTCCTAAGAAGTGCTCTGAGCACTTCACACTTAATTTCACACCCTTGTTCTGGTTTCTCTGCTATTTCCCATGCTGGAATGTGAGGTCCTTGAGGGCACCGACTCCTGCTGCCTCTGTACCCCAGTGCCCAGAACTGTGCCTGGTACATAGAGTGAGGTCACTAAGTATTTGTTGAACGAATCTTTGTCTTCCCATGGTCTCCAGGCATTCACATCAATGTTTAAATCCATGAACCCAACCTTCACAAAACTGACCATACAGCCTAAAAACGATGTTTTTTCCTCTCATATAGGAAGCCAAGGAGTAAACAGCATTTGCACAAGTACACGCACACACTCAGAATTCTATATGCTTTTCTCAAAAACAACAAAATCAGAACAGCTTCCAAGGAAACAAACATTTGAGTAATAATCCAGCAATTTTCAGATTACTCCTCTAGAAAGAAGCATGTCTACTGAGACAGATGACAGAAGGTCCTTTGTTCTTCCAAAGGTTAAGAAAAACCTGTATTTAAATTAAGAATGACAAAAACGTGATTTTACTCATAACGTGCTGTCTTTAAATTTTATTTTCATTAGCTCTCACCTCTAATTTTTTTTTTTTTGAGACAGAGTCTCACTATGTCACCCTCAGTAGAATGCTGTGGGGTCACAGCTCACAGCAACCTCAAACTCTTGAGCTTAAGCGAGTCTCTTGCCTCAGCCTCCCAAGTAGCTGGGACCACAGAGCCTGCCACAATGCCTGGCTATTTTTTGGTGGCAGTTGTCACTGTTGTTTGGCAGGCCCAGGCTGGATTCAAACCTGCCAGCTCCTGGGTATGTGCCTGGCGCCCTAGCCGCTGAGCTACTGGTGCCGAGCCATACATTGGGCTTCAGACAGCTGAAAGTTTAATCTCTGAATACTACATAAAAACTTTAAAACCATTTTAGAAGGGAATCTTAGACATATTTCACCTCTTATTCCAAACAGTATCTTATGTTTTTCATCAGGAACATCATGAAGACATGTGATAACAATGTGGTTGGAGCTGTTAGAAAATCTGGGGTCGTACTTCTCTCTACTCTTGGCCTCCCCTCTCTGGGGCTACAGTTGCTCCGTGAACAACACAGGTGTGAGCTACAGGGGTCCGAATGTGTGCATTTTCTCCCATCTCGGCCACCCCTGGGACAAGACGACCAGCCCCTCCCCTTCCTCCTCCTCAGCCTACCCAACATTAAGACAACAAAGACCTTTGTGATGATCCACCTCCATTAATCAATAGTAAATATACTTTCTGTTCCTTGTGATTTTCTTAGTATTTTTCTTCTAGCTTATTGTAAGAATACAGCATGCATTTAATAATACATATGTAAAATAAATACTAATTGTTTATCCGTGAGGCTTTGTTAGCAATTAAGTTCGGGGAAGTCCAAAGTTGTATGCAGATTTTTGACTGTATGGGGGCAGGGGATGCCTCTCACTTCTGTTCAAAGGGCAACTATATTTACTCTTAAATAATTAAGTTAATCACATAAATCCCCAAATCATCAATTCCTGTTCTGATCATCCTGCACCTCTCATGGGGATTCATCATGAAATTGTCTCTGAAAAACAAGTTGTCTCTTCCAGTTCTAATCTTCAAGGTGCTTTGGGATGAAGACCCCAGGGGCCTACTGGGCTTCTTGGGCGTTTGCTCCCAGAAGTGTTTGTCCTCTTTTGTGTTTCTGGGGCTGGCTTATGCCTTTTTTTTTTTTAAGTTTCTGGTTTTCTCATCTTGTTCCTTTTTTTTCCCCCACCACCCTATTACACAGGGCTGGCGCCCTACTCCTTGAGGCACAGGTGCCGCCATATTGTTCCTCTTTTGGCTCTTCTCGGAACTGTGCACCACCTACACCCTTCCTTTTGCCTGGATGCTTTGGGTGACAGGTGTGTGCAAAGTTAGACTAGGTAAGGATGTGAGAGGCTTTCACAGGAAAGGGCAGGGACTACTTGGACACTGATTCAGAGGCCTTTCCACTGTCAGTGCCCAAAAGGGAATGGCAGGCTCGAAGGAAGGCATCAATCTGGCAATCTGCTTACTTCTGATGGGTCACAAGGGAAAAAAGGAAAGAGCAAAGGACTAAGTTACAAGAATCACAAAACTTTCCAAAATTCAGGCAGTTTCTTCTCTTTGTAACTCATAAGCGGACATAGACCTATCTTACATATCAGTAATCTTTTGGTCCCCAGTGATCTACCTTCACTGCAGTCATCTGCCGGAAGGGCTGCAAACAAAATCCCATTTGGCCCACTTTCTTTATGGTTCCACCAAAAACATCACACCTGCTAGTGACCTTCCTATGTCTAGCTGAAAGGTAAATGAAGGCCAACTATCACTGCACCGCTGATTTTCACATATTCTCTGCTTGGTGCATGATACATAAAGGGTGAATTTAGAATGATCCCTGGCTCCCTATAGTTTAAAACCTAGAAATAATATACAAATGGCAACATTCGTCCACAATAAACAGGTTTATGTATAAATCAGTTATATATAATAACACAACAATGACAAATCCATTCTCTTTTTTTTTTTTTTTTGAGACAGAGCCTCAAGCTGTCCCCCTGGGTAGATAGCTATGGCATTACAGCTCACAGCAACCTCCAACTCCTGGGCTCAAGTGAGTCTCCTGCCTCAGCCTCCCAAGTAGCTGGGACCACAGGCGCCTGCCACAACGCCCGGCTATTTTTTTGTTGTTGTTGTTGCAGCCATCATTGTTGTTTTGGCGGGTCCGGGCTGGGGATTCGAACCCGCCACCTTAGGTGTACGTGGCTGGCGCCTTAGCCGGTTGAGCTATAGGCTCCGAGCCGACAAATCCATTCTCAAACCCAACAAGAGCAAAAATATCCAGGTCAGTGATGAAGACGCTCACAGGGATGCGTAACAAGCTTCCCCTAAGTCAAAGGAAGTTTTGAAACTTAAACGCCCCCTGGAAAGGAATGGAAAGCAGTGGTTCTTCATGTTCCTTTCTGAGTCACTTGCTTTACAGGGGCTTTTTTTCTTCTTTTAAAGAGATGGGGTCTCACTCTATCGCTCAGGATGGCCTTGACCTGGCCTCATGCAATCCTTCCATTTCAACCTCCATCTCAGTCCTCAGCTGGGACTGCAGGTGTGTGCTGCACCTGGCTACTTTTACAGGGGCTTTTGCTCACCCTGCTGCCTTGTGCTATGCCATTCTGTGCTGACATTCCACCCAAGCCAGTGTTAAGCCCGTCCAGAGAGTGTTTATTTTATGGGACTGCACAGGCTGCCTTTTGTATTGACCCCAAAGGTAAATTACTACAGGTACTTAAAGAGAGTCATGCAAATATGGAACCCTTAAAGTGAAAGCAACACTAACATTAAAATACTAAAGAAACTGTCACGGGGAATGTATTATAAACCACAAAGATGACCCCGGAAGACAGTTATGTACCCATTCTACTACATACAGGTTTCTGAAGCACAAACCAAGTAAGACAAAACCACACCAGATGTAAATTACAACACTTTATTGCAGCATCGGCAAAGGTCAGATTTCTGAAGCTGGTGAAGATTGGGCAGCATTTCCATGTGAAATGTTACAACTTTACAAGTTTTGTTTCTTATTTAAATCTACATGCAGAAACTGAAACATGGTAAAAGAAAAAATGTAAAATAGCTAGAAAAAAAGATGTAATCAAGTTGTAGCATACAGATGTGCTCTTTAACTAAATTTACTATGCCTACTGGAAAGCAAACGAAAGACAACTATCCTAGTAAATTAACAGATTGTCAGATACAGACTAAGAACCCTCATTTCTATTTAGTGGGGGGTGGGGGGAACAAAACAAAACGAAACAAAACGAAAACAAAAGCAAAATAAAAGATCTACATGTTTCCATACTTCGTTTAGAGACAGAGGCTGTAAACCCATGAAGGTCAACAAAATATTCTGATCACTTCTTGTTGTCCTTCGTCCGTCTTCTGTGACATGCTAACTGGCACGTTTTGTTTTCAATGATACTTACAATGGGCTCAACTATATCCCTGTTCCTGGACTGGTATCAGACTCTTCTAAGCCATCTGAATTAATGCTCTCTGTATACTAAAATAGTCTTCACATTTTTCTTTTACCCTAACAGGCAATTTTATTTCACTGACTCTGATGTATAAAACAGACTTTTCTCCCTCATCTCTTGTTCCTCTTGAAACAGATTCCTAAACAAAAGCCTTCCTGGTGGATTATCTGGTATTTGGATATCTTTCATCGTTTTGTTGTCCTGCATGTAAGTTTTTACTAGGAGATTTTACTGCTTGCTCTATACTTTTCTACTGTAGTCCTGGAGCCCCCAAATGTATCTTCTTCCAACATGGGATGTTCAATTCAGAGACACTGTAACTCAAATCAAGTTTAAAACTCAAGTTCATTTCCCCCATACCATTACCATCACAACCATTTCTTCTCTGGCTCAATCATCTCATTGACTCTCTTCTTGGTGTAACTGCTCAGTAGTCAAGTGAACCATCTCATTTCTTGACTGCCATTCTCAAGAGAAGATTAACCCTCACGTGATTTCCATTACAAAAGGCCTTTTACGCCTTGTCTGGAAGCGTCTGCTTGTTCCGGTGTTGGCAGAGGCTGGTGTTTCTGCCTCTTGGCCCCAGCCTGTCCCAGGTTTAGATTCGCAACTCTCTAGACCGACATGCTGAGATGTGTCCACTGCTCTCATTCAATTGCTGGAGGACTCCACTATCCACAACATCAGATACAGGACCTAATGAAATGACACGTGCTGCTGGATCAACGTCTCCTAGAGGCACAAACAGGGCATGTCATGACAAACCAATTTTCTAAATTATAATTTGATTCGAGTTATGTGAGCAAAAACTTAAAAATACTGTCAGGAACACACAAAAATGTCACTTTTAACTCAACTATAAAACAGAAAACTGAGTTGATGATATGGGTCTCTCTCTAGATCTTGTCCCCAAAAGATTTTTTTCTGTGTTTTTTTTTCCTTATTTCTTTTTGAGACAGGGTGTTACTCTGTTGCCCCAGATAAAAGAAGGTGATGTCACCATAGCTCACTGCAATCTCAAACTCATGGGCTCAAGGATCCTCCTGCCTCACCTCCAGAGTTCCATTGTGGGACTATAGGTGCCCCTCACAATGTGAGGCTAGTCTCAAACTCCTGAGTTCAAGCAATCCATTCGCCTTGTTTGAGGCCTCTCAGAGTGCTAGGATTACAGGTGTGAGCCACTGCACCCAGACCACCGCCCCCGCCCCCCAAAAAACTTTAAATAATATACACTTAAAAAATATGAAAGAGGTCTTATTAGCAAACACCTTCAATGTGAAATTCTTCATAGCATTTTCATTATCTTACAATAAATAATTCTACTTTAATTTTAAGTGGAACTGCCATGGATTCCATCAGGAAATTTAATGAAAAAAAATTTTTTTTAGAATATATATATAATGTGTATGTGTGTGTGTGTGTGTATATATATATATATTTTTTTTTTTTTTTTGGCCGGGGCTGGGTTTGAACCCACCACCTCTGGCATATGGGGCCAGCACCCTACCCATTTGAGCCATAGGAAATTTAATAAAAATGAAAAAAGCTTACAATAAACTCTACTTGCATGCTGGAAAATCTAGCAAATAGATTTTTAGTTTTTGCAAACACTGACATTAACTAAGCTTGATCTGAGAAATTCTAACACAAAGCCCATGACTTCTCTCAAACTTACCTACAACTAATTTTTTCTTTCTTTTTTTTTTAAGAGATAGAGTCTCACTTTACTGCCCTCGGTAGAGGGCTGTGGTGTCACAGCTCACAGCAACCTCCAACTCCTGGGCTTAGGTGATACTCTTGCCTCAGCCTCCCAAGTAGCTAGGACTATAGGCGCCTGCTACAATGCCTGGCTATTTTTTTGTTACAGTTTTGCCAGGGCTGGGTTCGAACCCACCACCCTTGGTATATGGGGCTGGCACCCTATCCACTGAGCCACAGGCACTGCCTACTGATCTTTTCTATTAAGCCTAAAAAGAAAATACAGATAAGTCCACTCAGAGACAGTGAAAACTATGATATGGATGAAATGAATAACTTTTTAAAAAACAGCCATAACTGAGTCTAGGCATGGTAGTTCATGCCTGTAATCCTAGGACTCTGCGAGGCTGAGACTGGAAGATTGCTTGAGCTCAGGAATTTAAGAGCAGCCTGAGCAAGAGCAAGATCCCATCTCTAAAAATAGCCTGGCATAGTGGTGGGCACCTGTAGTCCCCACTACTCAGGAGGCTGAGAAAAGAGGATCACTTGAGCCCAGGAGTTTGAGGGTGCTATGGGCTTGGGTGCACGGCACTCTACTGAGGGCAACATAGTGAGACTGCCTCAAAACAAAACAACCAGCCATAACTACATATCAAACAGATTTTTCTCCTATGGTAGCTACAACTGAAAGACTTTTCTTTTTTGCTGATTAGGCCTTTATCAATAAGTATAACCACGATTCTTTAATTTTTTTTTTTTTTTGGTCAGGGCTGGGTTTGAACCCTCTACTTCCGGCATATGGGGCCAGCACCCTACTCCTTTGAGCTACAAGCACTGCCCATTTTTTCAGATGAGTATCATAAAAAATAAAAAGCTAAGGAAGAAATAAGTTGAGGCTATTTTACCTCCCACCAGTCTTAAAGATTAGATCTGCATTAGGTGCTCCCTTTGGGTGTTGGTAACGAGGTCGCCGCTCCCGATTGGTGTTGGCTGGAGCTGGGCGTTGTGCGAGAGACTGCAACATTTCTGAAATTAAGCGCAGAAAAAAATACTGTTAACACTTATAAATGAACTCCCTCATGAAGCAAATAAAATGTTGGTTAGATCAACATGATTAGTTTTGCCAAGTAGCGAAGGAAAAATTCTCATTCTACAGAGCAAATGATTAAGTTCTGACAAAGCATATCAGGGATGAGAGTCCTTTAATACTGGAGGTTCCCCTTACTGTGGATGTGGCGAGCAAAGGGGCAAACAGTACAACGGCCTACGAGGCAAGACAGCACAGTGGCTAAGGGTACAGTGTGGAACGAGACTACACTGCCTCAAATCCCAGCCAGGCCACTTACTAGCTCTGGGATCTTGGGTCTGTTTCTCTCAATGAAAAATGCAGATAATAACGCCAAGTGAGAGGATTACAAGTTATGAAAATGTATATAAAACAGAGTCTGGCTACAGTAAGCACTAAGTTAAGTGCTAGGTATTAATTAATTGGGAAAGAAGATTCTACTGGTAGGATTTAAAAGATGAAAAAAACCCACAAGTACTTATTTACACACTCTCTTGCACAAACAGCAGTTTGTTCAATACAATGTCACATAAACGACTATGTTATGAGTCTAAAATCTAAATCCCACAGAAATGTCAAAGGGCAGGCTTAGGAGGTGTTCGTGTGATATTTAAATTAAGCCCAACTGCTGGGTTAACTGTGTAAAACTAAAATCCTAATTTGAGTATTTCTCCAAAGCTGAAGGAAGTTGGGGGGTGGGAGACCAAGCCTCCAAATAGACAAAATGAGATAAATACAGTCATACGCTGCATGTCAATGTTGAGTCAAAGATGGACCAACATGATGGCCTACTGTATACCACACAGCTGAGGTATACAGTAGGCTATACCACCTAGGCCCAGGTGAGCACACTCTATGGTGTTCGCATGACAACAAAACTACCTGATGACACATTTATCAGAACAGATTTCTGGTGTTTAGCAATATATGTTTTTGTTTTTTTTTTTTTTTTGACGGAGCCTCAAGCTCTCCCCCTGGGTAGAGTGCCATGGCATCATGCTCACAGCAACCTCCAGCTCCTGGGCTCAAGTGAATCTCCTGCCTCAGCCTCCCAAGTAGCTAGGACGACAGGCGCCCGCCACAACGCCTGGCCATTTTTTGGTTGCAGCCATCTTTGTCGTTTGGCGGGCCCGGGCTGGGGATTCGAACCCACCACCTTAGGTGTATGTGGCTGGCGCCTTAGCCACTTGAGCCACAGGCGCCGAGCCTAGCGATGCATGTTAAATCAATTTGCTCACCCGGCTGGCACTGTAAGGCAATTAAAAACTGGCTATCATCTCCCCTGCAAACACAGCTAGCAGTACATAACCTTCACTGAATTACAGAGTTAGCAAGATAGGATGGAACGTATTGTCATTTTACAAATAACAGAGAAATATGAAGGTAGGATGGAATTATAAAAACAACTTCTCAGTATAAATATGTACAAATATGACATGAAAAGCTGAGAGAAAAAACTTTGAAACTCTGCATTTAAAGCATTCAGACAGCACTGAAACTGTCCACTTCCCTTACGATGTCATACCTTGATAATCTTCTTGTTCTTGCCGTTCATTGATATCTAGAGTGAGCTTTTTCATTCTCATCCTCTCTTCTTGCTCTGCCTGTTGCTGGTTCCAATGATTTGCAGCAAGTTGAGAAGACATGGGCACATTAAGAATCTTAAACTGAGGGAAAAAAAAACAAAGGAATCACAAAATAGCTTGAGAAAACAGAGAGAAAGAAAAACATAGATTCCAACTAACATAACAGGTATATTTAAATGAGTTTATAAAAATAATAACATCTTCGCCTGACTCTGAATCAGCACATCCGGTAACAGATACTAAGATTACTTCAACAGAGACAAAACCCACCAGGGCAGCACAGCAAGTACAATGTCACCAAGTTCAACCTCGGTAAAAACCAGACGTTCCTCTTTACAACACCCTCTTTGGAAACGCATATGAAGAAATACAGGACAAATTTTCATCCTGTAGACCGTGTCATGTGTAGATAATTACCAGAAAGGCATTTACACAACAACCCATCATCTGCATCCTTTTACTTCCATCCACCTCCTGACAGGTCCACATTCCTGTACCTAACAATCCAGCCCACCTTGAGGGTTACTAGCCCTTCTTCAGTATTAACACCCTGTATTCCTGGAGACAGCAGTGATGCTGGGGAGGAAGGAGTGTTGAGCAACTGACCCAGAGAGCCCTAGTTCTGTCATGGGGAGAGAGTGAGTCCTTATCTAAGAATGCTTCTGTGTTTAGCAAGACAGTCTTAGTTTAATACTGCTCATGGTAAACAAGCCTAAGTAGGATCTATCGGAGTATGGGTTATGGCTCTCTGAAAAATGTTAAGTAAGCAACATTACCATCTAAGCATAAAACAGATATATTTCATTACCCACATTTTCTCTGTTGGTTGCCTCGCTGAACAGACCTCATCCACTACTCTGGACCAAAGCCTGTTTGTTGGGGAAGGGGAGGATCTAGGGAGACACGCTGGAGATCTCAGATCTTTGATCTGTGCCTTCTGTAATCTGGCATAAACACACTAGGCCCACTACACTAAACATCAAATGTGGGTAAGGAACTACCAAAAAACCGGACTGACTACATTTCATATTTGTGACTGCGGATAATTAAATATCTCATGTATCAAAATAAAAATATACTAAGGCAGGCCACATAGCTAGCCTAGTAAACTCACCTCTTCTCCACAATGAACTCTGCTTTAAAAGATGTGCGCTCAGTGACCTAGTATTGACTCCTTGCAATTACCACTTTCTTTTTAAAAAGCGCAAAATGATTGGGGAAAAAAAAAAAGACTTTGCTACTGAGGTATATTTGACTTACATTAAGCTGCATATATTTAAAATATTATTGTAGTTATGCTAAATGTACACATCAGAGAAAACCTCTCCACAGGGGAGAGAGCAAGCATATCTGTACCTAAGGCCTCTGATAAGCATCTTTCTCTACCTCAGTCCCCAGGCAGCCACTGATCTATCTGCATTCTGTCAATACTGATCAGCCCACATTTTGTTTTAAAGAGATGGGGTCTTGCAAAGTTGCCCAGGCTGGCTTCAAACCTCAACTCCTGGGCTCGAGCTACCCTCTTGCCTCAGCTTTCTGCAAAGCTATGATTGTAGGTGCATACCGACTACTATGCCTGGTCAGTCTGCATTTATATAAACTGAATCATATGACGTGTACTCTTTTTACTGATCTGGCTTCTTGGGGTTGGAATAATGACTTCTGAGATGCATTCCCACTGTTGTATGCACCAGGAGCTCGTTCCTTTTAATTGCAGAATTGTACCACACTGTACTAATACACCGTACATCCATTCACCAGATAACATTTAGGTTGCTTCTAGTTTGGGGTTATTAAAAATACAGTTGTACAGTCATGTATAAATCTTTTGTGTTGACATGTTTTCATAAACCTGAAATGAAAAATGCTAGGAACAGAATAGCTGGGAATATCTTGCGTATTTTACTTTTTAAGAAACAGCCTGTTTTCCAAAGTGGCTTTACCATCTTACATTACACTAGCAGTGTTAGGAGAGTTCCTCTTCCTTTACATCCTGTCCAATCCTGCTATAGTCAGTCTCTGAAATTTTAGCATTCTAATGAATTGGTATTACATTTGGTTTCAATACTCAACTTTCCTAACAACTAAAATCATCTGTTTTAAAACTCAATCTCGAATCACACTAACAGGTACTCAATCTAGAATCATGCTAACAGGTGACATCTACTTTATTGGACTACATAGTTTTCAGAGTGTTTTTTGGTTAATTTTGCCCACTATGGTTCTATTGTTCCATTTTGTAAGACTTATTCTAAGTTTCAAGACAACTGCTCTGGATATACAAGTTCTTTCAGTCCTCCAGGATATTCTTTCTTTGTTCTTATGGTGCTGAAAACAGCCTTTAAAAAAAATACATCATGCCTGTAATCCCAATACTTTGGGAGGCCGAGGTAGGAGGATTGCTAGGAACCAGAGTTCAAGACCAGCCTGGGCAACATAGCAAGACTTCATCTCTATAAAAAATGAATTTAAAAAAAAAAAAGCCAGGCATGGTGGCACACACTTGTAGTCCCAGACCCTCAAGAGGCTGAGGCAGGAGGACTGTTGGAGCCCAGCAGTGTGTGACTGCTGTGACCTATGTTGACATCACTGCACTCTAGCCTGGGCAACATAGAGAGATCTTGTCTCAAAAATAAAACAAAACAAAACAAAAGTACCTCCTAATCCTCTTGAGCCACATCTTCTTTAAATATTGCCAGTTGAGGGCTCGGCGCCTGTGGCTCAAGCGGCTAAGGCGCCAGCCATGTACACCTAAGGTGGCAGGTTCAAATCCAGCCTGGACCCACCAAATAACAATAATGGCTGCAACCAAAAAAAAAAAAAAATAGCTGGGTGTTGTGGCGGGCACCTGTGGTCCCAGCTACTTGGGAGGCGGAGGCAGGAGACTCACTTGAGCCCAGGAGTTGGAGGTTGCTGTGAGC
>NW_003852414.1:19906306-19907522 GCF_000181295.1 Otolemur garnettii | reverse complement strand
AAAAAAAAAAAAAAAATTTGCCAGTTGTGGGCTATTTCTAAATTCTAGTGTATATAGTCTGATGATGGCCAATTTTTCCTTCGTCCACAATTATGAATTCTATGGTATCTTTTTTCTGCCCCTTCCCCAAATTTCCTTCCATTTCCACATTACAATCAGTTCTTTCATGAAATATATACTTGCCAGGCAGTGCTGCAAAGAAATGGAGAAACAGATTTTTGGAGTCAGGCAAATTAAGCTTGTATCTCAGCCCTATAATTTATTAGCATGGCCTAGCAAATTCCTTAAGAAATCTCTCTTTTTCCATCTGTAAAACAAGCTATCAATACTGTCTTATAGGGTTGTTCTGAATATTAAATGAATATTAAATGTTCTGAATATTAAATGAAATAAAATATGTAAAGTACCTAGCAACAGTACTCTAAAATATTACATATTAGTAATAAGTCTGAATAATTTAAAAAGTCTAAAAAAGCCTGCCTCATTGCTTCCTATACATTCTAAAAATAAAACTTTTGGCAAAATGATGTCACAAGACAATTAATAAAAAAATCACCTGCTTAGCAAAATGAGATTTATAACCAATAGCCAGAAAACCGAAATCCTTAATTATATTTGCATACTTGTCTTTACGCCTATTTTGTAATGTGTATCAGGAATCTATTTATATCACACACAACTTGCCAACTGTTTCTATTTCCACTAACAAAACCAACTCAAACAAAAGTAAAATGGGGCTGTGCCTGTGGCTCAAGGAGTAGGGCACCAGCCCCATATACCAGGGGGTGGAAACTACAAAAAAACCTGCAAAACTGCAGGAAAAAAAAAAAATTAAAATGGCCATGCTTCCCATGGTTTATTTAAAAGGGATAAACTTTTAAATTTATTTTTCAAAATTCGGGAAGACAAAGTAAGTACACGAAAAAATTCAACTTGAAATGAATTTTCTGCCAAACTTCTTATATGCCTTAAATATGTGAAACAAGAACTTCATATAAACTTACTCTTCCTACACACTAAAGTTACTGGGAGACATCACAGTTAACCATAATGAAATTCTTTTTTTTCAGCACTACTCATGTGGATAGCACTCTGTGTTACCTGTATTTCTTTTTTTTTTCTTTTTGAGACGGAGCCTCAAGCTATCCCCCTGGGTAGAGTGCCATGGCATCACGCTCACAGCAACCTCCAACTCCTGGGCTCAAGTGAGTCTCCT
>NW_003852414.1:19891757-19905638 GCF_000181295.1 Otolemur garnettii | reverse complement strand
GTCCCAGCTACTTGGGAGGCTGAGGCAGGAGACTTGCTTGAGCCCAGGAGTTGGAGGTTGCTGTGAGCTGTGATGCCATGGCACTCTACCCAGGGCACCAGCTTGAGGCTTTGTCTCAAAAAAAAAAAGAATCCGATAAATTTTAGCTAATTTATTTAGCTAATTATTATCTTTATCAAAGGTGGGACTGCCAGGGCAATGTTAAGTATTTTCTCAGTGAACCATGAAATATCTATTAAGCACTGAGAATGACAGCTAAATTTTAAGTCATTTTCTGTCCCAAGTATCAAAAAAGATGCCTATTGGAGATGGCAAGGATAAAGAGAGGTGAAAGTCTGAGTTTTTCCATGTAAACTATGGACTCTCACATTAGAATCCTTTAAATGAGCTGGCTGGTTCTCCTCTCAGTGACTGTACTGACAGTAAAATACTATAGAATTTACACAAATACAGAAGAACTGGCATACTACTATGTCACAAAACACTGAAGTAAAGCAACCCAATAAGAAAAGCAGTTAGATAATTTCTTGATTATTATGCAAATGGAAGCTACAATTCTAAGATGCTTTTGTTTGTATGTTACCGTATTTATAAATTCCAAAAATAAAAGTGTGGCAATATGTTTTCCCCTATTAGCTTCCTGATGACAAAATTTGAAACTTCTTCCATAATTCAGTAATAACGAGCCTAATGAAGGTGGTACTAATCATATTAGAGTATAAAACATTATAAAGGGCTCAATGCCTGTGGCTCAAGCTGCTAAGGAGCCAGCCACATACACCTAAGGTGGCGGGTTTGAATACAACCCGGGGCTGCCAAACAACAATGGCTGCAACCAAAAAATAGCCGGGCATTGTGGTGGGCGCCTGTTTTCCCAGCTACTTGGGAGGCTGAGGCAGGAGACTCGCTTGAGCCCAGGAGTGGAGGTTGCTGTGAGCAGTGAAGCCATGGCACTCTACCCCAGGGCTCAGCTTGAGGCTCTGTCTCAAAAAAAAAAAAAAAAAATTATAAAGAAAATTTCTTAATGAATGTGATCAAAAAAGGTGAAAAATATGGGCTTTCTATTTATTTGTAAGACTAACAATTTCTTCATTTAGGTCTTCTAAAGGGAAATAATTGGCCAGGTGCAGTGGCTTATGCCTGTAATCCTAGTACTCCAAGAGGCCAAGGCAGGTGGACTGCCTGAGCCCATAGGTTTGAGACTAGCCTAAGCAAGAGTGAGACCCCTGATCTCTTAAAAAAAAAAAAAAAAAGCTGGGTGTTGTGGTGGGCTCCTGTAGTCCCAGCTACTTGGGAAAGTGAGGCAAGAGAATTGCTTAAGCCAGATGTCCTCCAACTACAGCCCGCGGGCCACATGTGGCCCACCTAGGACATTTATCTGGCCTGCCAGGTGTTTTTGCCGCCACTGCCTGTCCTGCTTAGCAGCTGACTCGTCCTGGTGCCTGCAGTCCAGCCGTCCAGCGGTCTGAGGGACAGTGAACTGGCCCCCTGTTTAAAAAGTTTGAGGACTTTTGGCTTAAGCCCAAAAGTTTGAGGTTGCAGTGAGCTGTGATGCCACGGCATTCTACTGAAAGCTACAAAGTGAGACTCCCAAAGAAATAAAAAATAACAAAAAAGGAAACAATTGTATGAAAGATAAACAAAAACATATTTTTATTTTATGACCTCTAGAACAAGATTTATAAAAGGAAAATGTCTCAAGTGTTAAGTGCTTAAAAGGACCAGAACAGAGAGTGCAATAAATACAGAGATGAAGAGGCACATTTACTGTTGCCGCCTCTGCCTAAAGCCTTTACTGTGAAGCTACGAAGACACTATGAAAAGAGAGGCACTGCTGTACAGCCAGTTAGATGAAAAAAAGATTGAAGGCACTCAAATTCAATTTCCTGGAACATGATGAGGCAATAAAGTGACTTAGGCTGTATTTTACAGCAACTACAAGTCTGTAGATAAAATTAAATATATGTATACATTTATATAAATACAAAATCTCAAATTACCAAGATAGACTAGTGTTATTACTCTAGTCAAAACACCTAACGAATCATAACTCCTTATATATACTAAGTGCAAAAAAAGGTTTGTCTGCAATAGATTATATTATATATCTATTATACATTTTTAAAAAGTAATCAAAAGTTCTATAAAACATTTTGTAACAGTTCTATTAAAGTTTTTGCTTTCATAATCAAAATATTTTATTTCATTATTCTATTCATAAATATTTAGATCTAAGAAAGAAAGAAATTACGAAAAGCATTATCCTTTTCTTTCTCTTCAACTACTCACTTCATTGGCACAAATACTTTTTTTCCTAATGACAACAGAAAGCTATTTCTGAGCAAAATTTGGTGCACAAAGAAATCTTTCACTTAACTGCAGATTCCTATAAGGCAACACATTTCACATTTGTAGGGAAACCATTGCACCAGAAGGGCCAACACCCAAAAGCCAAATAAAGAAGTAAAAATCAGAACAAAATACACTTTCTCTTTCAGACCACAAAATACCAGCGATGTTTCTTCAAATAATGTTCCTAAAATTGAAGATTTTCCAAAATTCCAAATGAAGTTTAGAAGAGTTGAAAATTTACTTAATAACCAAGTACTGAGCCTCTCACTTCATGTCTACTAATATTTTTAAAGCTCAAGAAATATATATTCTTAAGACTTAAACTAAATTTCACATTAAAAAAAATAAGGACATCAAATTCTTCATTTTAAAGAAAGTTATATAAGATACAGATTATAATTCTTTTTTTTTTTTGCAGTTTTTGGTCGGGGCTGGGTTTGAACCCGCCACATCTGGCATATGGGGCCAGCACCTCACTCCTTTGAGCCACAGGCACCACCCCTATAATCTACTTTGAACCAAAAACATTCCTTCTAAAACATAAACACATAGTTTTATTTTGATGCATATAATTCAGAATTTCAGACTACTGAAGTGAATTTATTTTTCAAAGCACAGAAGTTTTTTGAGGCAGGCTTTGATTTATTTTCAAGGCCTACATGTTCTATTAGGGTAAAATAGGATGTATAAATTGAAAAAGGTGGTAATGACTTTTCATTTTCTATTTCACAAAAGGGAGGAGGAAGAAAGAAGAAAACTGATTATTAACTGTTGTACAATAATTTCATCTTCAAAGAAAGCTATTCCTGAGCCCCCTAGTACTTAACAGGAAGCTGCTGATGGAATGCCACCCTTTGGTGGCCGTACAGAACAGTGGCCAGCGTACGTCTGACTGAAGGTACCATCCCTACCTTTCACAGTTACAGCACCAGACTGGAATGGCTCTGGACATGTGTGTATGTGTGCCTTAACATTTTAGAGCTTTACTGCCTTTTGAAACTTTATGTGTGATGGGATCTGGGAGGAGGAAACTAAAAACTTTATTAAAGAAAAACAGAATGAAGGAAAAAGAAGTCTAGTCAGGGAAACAAGTAGTCCCTAGAAGGGAAAACCAAACAGCTGGGACTTAAGAATCCTGGTAATAGTGATAACTCAGCAGTTCCAGGTGGCCTGAGGACAGCAATCTTGACAAAGGACGAACCTAGGCTAGAGGCAAAGCCAGTGGTGGCATAGTGTCTGAGGGAGACACAGCAATGCCCTGGACAGGTCAAGGCTAACTTTCAATGATGTGAGTCATGATGCAATCTCTGCCAGCTCTACACACCAAGATTCTAAGCGGTATATAGGTGGCCTCTCAAGGCTGACCCCTCCTCCCGCCTCCTAGGCTCTCATGTTGCTTCATTCCCCTACATGGCATTTTCCCCAACTGACATTACAAATTTTTTGACTGTCTGCTACCTGGCACCAGGATGAAGGCCCCAGACAGGAGGGACTTTGGTTGACTGCCGTTATGCTCCTTACATACAAAGCCTGGGAGGTAGAAGGTAAATAATATTTGTAAAATGACTATGTTAGATGAATAGGGAAATGTGGGCACCATTATATTTAATAAAAACTAACATCTCCCCCCTAAAAAGTAATTTTTCCCTCCTCCTTAAAAAGAAACAGAGTCTCATTCTGTTCACCCAGGATGGAGACCAGTGGCTCAGTCATAATTCACTGTATCCTCAAACCTCCTGGGCTCAAGTGAGCCTCCCACCTTGGCCTCCCAAAGTACATACAGGCATATCCCACCGTACACCCACATACATTCCATTAATTCTATGATGCACCATTATTACACCTATTACTAAAACAGAAAAAAATGCTACTGATCATCACAAGATTCCATCAACTCTGAGAAGCAGCCTGATTTCAGAAATGGGAAGAAATTTTATAGAATGCCACATCCTAGAACTGTGTCTGACAGCTGGCCTTTATTTTCTTCATATTGTATTTTACTCTCTATAAGTACGTATATGTCTCTCTCAGCAAGATGTAAGTTCCTCAAGAGCAGAGACTTTTATCTTGTGCATTAGTGTAGCCTCAGCACTGAGGCTAGGACCTGGCACATAGTAGACACACAGTAAATACCGAACAAGCGAATATACAAATCCCTAAGGTAACAGCTTAGAAGTCAGGGAAACAGGTCTCAGGGACTGTACTTAAGACAAAGGAAGAAAGAAGAAAAGGATGTAAGGAGAATGGAGGAGAAGGATTGGGGACAAATGACAGTGATTGTCAAGAGAAATCCTGGAACTGAGCATTCTCTGGAGCTGGGCCAGCTGCCATCCTCCTTTCCTTCCTCACCCTGAGCTTGCTTATGTAACCTTCCCACTGAAAGTCAAGGTATTTTTATATTCTTACCAATACATGAACTTAAAATGTAAATACCTTTTCCACTTATCTATTCTGTAGAAGTCAGATATGCCTTCTAGATATGTACATATAAGGGATAAAAGTATTTCTACAACCCAACACTTTGCAACTCTTCCCCTTGCAGGCAAAGGTAATTTAAAACCTATCACACCGAGTTACTCCTTTATATTTGATAATTAACAATCAGTTGTAAATACAGAGCAGAAGGTTTCTTACCTGCTGTTTATTGCCTTTTCTTGTTAACATGACAAATGGCATCGTGTCTGCAGACTCTGTCTCCCCTTCCCCACCACCAAGTGGGGGCCCTTTCCTCAGCTGGCTTTTGAGATGCAAAGGAATAGCCACATCAAGTTGGTGCACTTTAACAGATTCACCACTTCGTTGCTTAAAAACAGAAATATAAAAGTATATTAATATTCTAAAACACAGATGAAAATAGAAAGAGCCAACAATTCATTCAGTGCCGTACAGTAGAACATCCACAGCTGACCACTTCCCTACACTGACCACCTCCTTAACTTGACCTCATTTTCATAGACTGAACATGTACCACATGTATATAGCAGTGCGAGAGGCCTCGTTCCCTATGTTGACCAATTTGTTACAGTTCCATAGGTGGTCAACTTACAGAGGTTCTACTGTATTTCTTAAAACACCACAATCACAAGAGCCAGAGAACGCTTTCTGAAATAGGTGAGACTAGGAAGTCTCTCTCGCCCCCAGCATGACATATGACTTGGAGGGAGCTGTGTGACTTGGCCCTGTTAACTGCTCTGGCCTCTCCCAATGGCACAATGCTGCAGGTGCTACTGACTCTCCCTATCGTGATACACACTGTGCTCTCTATTCATTCTCATAGCCTGCATCCTTAGTGCCATCATGTATCACAATGGCCTGTTTGTCCTCCGGCTTCCCTTTGGCATGAGCAGGCTCACCACTGAGCTGCCTTGACTCAGGGTCCCAGTGGAGCCTTGCACACAGTGGGCGCTCAGGAAGTAGCCACAAGTGAATAGAATCTACAATCACATTCAGTTTAATTTCTTGGTTGTTAGTATCAAGTATTTTTAACATTTATACTGAACTTTTCAACCAGTTAATTAAATGAACCTTCACTACAGACTTACTATGTGATACAGGCTTAGATATAACAATATTAAAAGGATGTAATCTCTACCCTCATAGAGCTCATAAACTCACTAATATATAAATAAACTATGATGCATCCACAGTGTGCATCACTTGTGTATGGGATGGAGTGACTGACTGTCCCCAGTGGGGAGCAGGTGGCTCCTGAGATTTCACCAAAGGCTGAATAGAAATGGGCCACTTGAGAATGTTAAAGATTTCATATGACTTCTTTCAAACAGATGGTAAAAGAGCAGCCTGGGGGATATGGAGGAAATTTAGGCAGGGGAAGAACAGGTGCAAAAGCAAGGACCTGAAATGGTATGGTACACTCAGAGAGCTGCAAATAACTATGATGACTGCAGCAGGAGGCGGAGAGAGCTGAGTATGGTTCCTCAAAGCTGGGCAGGTAATGCTGAAAGGCCCTGAGGGCATGAAATTGCTCTATCACCATTTAAATAGTCTTCTGGTATAGGCCCCATATATTCAAGAGATTTGCAAATCAAGCAAAACAGTGTTTTATTGTTTTTACAGAATTCAGTTTATAAGAATCTGCGTAAAGTCTCAAGTTCGTAAGATTTATAAAGAATTTTTACTTTTACTGAAAATTTCAAAGGATCGTATTAGATGAATCTTGGCTTATTTTTTCTTGATTACAAAATTCACATATTCCCTACATACAATATTTAAATACAAAAATGTATAAATTAATGCCTCCATACTAATTCTTCCAGCTACCTCTCACTGCCCCACACCAAGATGCAACAACCGTTAACAGTGAAGGATGTTCTTCCAAATCTTTTCCTGTACATACTAAAATACACATATAAATACAATCAACCACTAAGCATACTGGGCTATACTAAATATACATATTTGCTTTTGCTTAATCCTGTATTTTTGGCATCTTTCTTTCTTCCTTTCTTTTTTTTGAGACAGAGTTTCACTTTGTTGCCCTCGGTAGAGTCACTGTGGCATCACAGCTCACAGCAACCTTGAACTCTTGGGCTTAAGCCATTCTCCTGCCTCAGCCTCCCCAGTAGCTGGGACTATAGGCACCCACCACAATGCCCAGCTATTTTTTGTTTTTAGCATGCTGGGGTTGGGTTCGAACCCAGCCTGGGAGCATGTGGCTGGCACCCAACCCACTGAGCTACGGGCACTACCCTTTGGGCATCTTTCTATTTGAATATATACAAAGCTAATTATATGGATATTGATATACAAATTGGATTTTTTCTAATACAATGTGACATTTTTGTATATTTAACTTTATAAAAAGAATCATTAACTATGGGTAAGTCTTTAGATCAAATGGCATACCTATCTGTACCCATTTAACCGGTTTACTAAATATCCCTGTAAAAAGGTTGGACTGATTCACATTTACCAGATACAGATGTCTACTGACAGAGCTGGGTATTCTCACTGTGTAAACTGTAATACTGATGGTCTGATATTAATGCTAATATTGCAGATATTTTGATTACTAATGAGCTCTGCAATGACTCTGCCTATTATCTATCAGGCAGTAAAAAAAAACTGGGCCATTCATATTTTCTCATTGGTTTGCTATAGCTCTTTGTTGTGTAGTGTAGACTGTAATAAATATTTTTTTACATATTTATATTTTTTATATTTGGCATTCTATGCTGGAAGGCAATACACAGAAGAATGGTTGGGAACAGATTCTACCAGTTCTACTAGTGAAGCGGCCTCAAGAAAGTCTGTCTTTCCAAGCCTCTGTTTCTTTAACTATAAAATGAGACTAACAGTACCTGACAGTCCCATACAAAAAACAAATGGAAAGCACTTGACACAGGGCTCAACAGAATTCTATTTTAGATTCTCTGTTTCATTCATCTTACCCTGTGCCAAACTATTATTTGCATTATATTATTATTATTATTGTAAGTTTAAAATGTTTTAAAAATCTTATAGAGCTTCCTAATGCCTCCTATGCTCAACCTTCCTAATGCCCCCTATGCCGCGACCCTTTAATACAGTTTCTCATGTTGCGGTGACCCCCAACCATAAAATTATTTTGTTGTTACTTCATAACTGTAATTTTGCTACTGTTATGAATCATAATGTAAATATCTGATATGCAGGATGTATTTTCATTGTTACAGAGGGGTTGCAACCTGCAGTTTGAGAGCCGCTGTTATAGAGCATTTCATCCCTCATTTTCCAGAAATGTCTTAGCTATTTTGCTTATTTTTAGAATGTTTTTAAGAATACCTTTAAATTCATTCTGCGTTGATTTCTCTGCTCTTCTCTTTCCCCTGCCTCCCTCCCCCCCAAAAAAAGCTTCCTCGTGGGATAAAATTAGGGTTGCACTAAATTTATGAATCTGATTTATGGAGAATCATATCTCTACAATTCTGCATCGTCCTATGACAACTTCATCAAAAACAAAGTGACCTCGTGCAGTTGGTCACTTCCAGTATTTCGTCAATTTTTTTTTTTAAATATGGAACGCTTCACGAATTTGCGTGTCATCCTTGCACAGGGGCCATGCTAATCTTCTCTGTATCGTTCCAATTTTAGTATATGTGCTGCCGAAGCGAGCACGTCAATGTTTTAAAATTAGGACCTACTATAGGATTAAGTTCTCCAGCACAGGAAGCACATCTGCAAAAATACGAATTCAACCCTCCCATCCCATCTGCCGTCTTTCCTGCTTGCTTCTTTACGGACTGTCCATAAGCAACAATTACTAGATTTCATCTAAAGCTTCTATTCCTTTGACTTCAGCAGCTTTTCTGCCTTATTTCTAAAAGCTGAGGTTCTTCAGAGGCTCAATCCTAAGCCTGTTCCTCCTCTCTCTCCACACATTACATCTGGGTGATTTATTTCCGTGGCTTTAAGTGTGTTCTACAAATCACAGTTACAGTCTCACTCCCTAAGTCTCTTCTGATCTCCAGACATTACCATTTTAATATCTCACAGGATTCTCAAACTTAACATGGCCAAAGTGGAACTCTCGCTCACTCCACTCTTGTTTCCTGTCCCTAGAGACCCAATCTGGAAAACTATCGTCCTTGATGCCTTGCCTCTCCCATATCCAATCAAGCACCAAATAAATCCAGTTCATTTTATTATACTTTATAAACTGCCTTCAAATCCAAACTTCTTCCTGTGTGCCCTATTATTACTTTAGAAAGATGACCACCCTCCCTTACCTGGATCCCCACACAGCCTTCTGCCCAGCTGGAACCACCTCCACAGAGGATCCTGCCCCTCCAACCAAACTGGTCCCACTGCAATGTCACGCCACCCCTCACAGATGATGTTCTACTAAATCCCAGCTTCTTTCAGCTTTTCACATACAAGTTCTTTTCTGCCTCAGAACCTTTTACACATTGTTTGCACCTTATTCCCACCTTCCCCTAATTTTTCACCTGGATGGCTCCATTTTATCTGCCCTGTTTAAAACTCATGACCTCAGAGACACCTTCCCTATCATCCAGTCTAAAGAAGGCCCTTCCCTTACTCTCTACCAAGCATTCTGCCTTTAGTATGTATCACAATTTAAAATCATATATTAGTTTAGTAGTTAAATATCTGCCTTCTCTAAAAAAGGAACCACGTCTGTTGTGCTTACTACTTTATACTGAGCCTTCGGCACACTGTTAGGCACACAGTAGAAACTCAATAAATATTTGCTAAACAAAGGAATGGCTGAGTAGATGGCCATTGGTTGACATAATGGGGAAAGTTTCTTTCTTTCTTTTTTGAGATAGAGTCTCACTATGTCACCCTAGGTAGAGTTCTGTAGCATCACAGCTCATAACAACCTCAAACTCTCGGGCTTAAATGATTCTCTTGCCTCAGGCTTCCAAATAGCTGGGACTATAGGTGCCTGCCACAACACCCAGCTATTTTACTTGTTGCAGTTGTCGTTGTTTACCTGACCCAGGCTGGGTTCAAACCTGCCAGCCTTGGTGCATCTGCCCAGTGCCCTACCCACTGAGCTACGGGTACCACCCGTGCAAAGGGAAAAGTTTCTTCTTCTTTTTTTTTTTTTTGAGACAGAGCCTCAAGCTGTCATCTTGGGTAGAATGGGGTATCACAGCTCACAGTAACCTCCACTCTTGGGCTTAAGCGAATCTCCTGCCTCAGCCTCCCAAGTAGCTGGGACTACAGGCGCCCGCCACAAGGCCTGGCTATTTTTTGGTTGTAGTTGTCATTGTTTGGCAGGCCCGGACTGGATTCAAACCCACCACCTCTGGTGTATGTGGCTGGTGCCTTACCCACTTGAGCTACAAGCACTGAGCCCAGGGAAAAGTTTCTTAAAGAAATAAACTATTTTCTCCTAAAAGACATTACAATGATTATGATTTGGGCTTCTAAATGACATGTTAAGATTTATGGCCTGTGGCTCAGTGAGTGGGGGGCCGGCCGCATATACCAAGGGTAGCAGGTTCAAACCCAGCCCCGGCCAAACTGCAACAAAAATATAGCTGGATGTTGTGGTGGGCACCTGTAGTCCCAGCTACTGTTGTGGCTGAGGCAAGAGAATCACCTAAACCCAAGAGCTGGAGGTTGCTGTGAGCTGTGACGTCACGGCACTGTACCAAGGGTGACAAAACAAGACTCTGTCTCAAAAAAAAAAAAAAAAAGAAAGAAAGAAAGAAAAGAGGTTTGTGGTTATATGAAGAAACAATATACAAAGGCATAAGCAAATAGGCCTCAGATACCTGTAATCCTAGTTTAACTTTATCAGAACTTTGACTTTAGTATATCAAGTAAAATCCGTATTTCTTCTCTAAAGAATTGCTCCATCAGCAGAGACTCTATAATACCTATCTTTAAAAACCCCTGTCTTTTAACTCTATGACCTTCTGTAGCTACTTCTCCATTTCTCTTCCCTTTCTAGTAAAACCCCTCAAGAGGTACCTCCATCTCTATCTTCACTCCCTCTCTTCCCATTCTCCACTGATCCCCCCTAATGGAGCCTGCCTCCCCCCATTCCAACAAAACCATCCGTAACAAGTCACCAAAGGATCAGTTAACGACGACTGTGTGGGTGCTGAACTAAACAGTCTAAGGGGCTTTACCTCTAAGGACAGAAAAATGTGAATACCCCAAATCACTGTGACATTTAAAAACTGCTAAATGGAGCTTTTTATAAAATAGTTTACTGATGTTATGAATACATTGAACAATTAACAATTGTTCTAGAAATATTAAATAACCAATATTCCTCTATTTACATAGAAGCTATCCAAATAATAAATCGAACATAAGATTATGTGATAAATTAGGGTAGCGCCTGTAGCCCAGTGGGTAGGACGCCAGCCACATACGTCAGGGTTCAAGCAATCCTCCTACCTCAGCCTCCCGAGTAGCTGGGACTACAGGCACCTGCCACAAGGCCCAGCTAATTTTGCTACTTGTTTGCAAAGATGGGGGTCTTGCTCTTGCTCAGGCTGGTCTTGAACTCCTGAGCTCAAGCGATCCTCTCACCTTGGCCTCCCAGTGCTGGGATTACAGGTGTGAGCCTGGTCTGTTCTAAGCCTTATATTTGCTGCATTTCCCCCACCCCCTCTACCTCAAAGAAATGTGCAAATCAACATGTAGGATGCGAGGAGTATTGGCAGCCACAAGCTCACGCCTGAGGAAAGCTGCTGCAGAAGCAGAGGTTTAGACAGCAGAGACGCCCTGCTAACACAATGTAATGCCCTCCAGTGTTTCCAACTGAGAAGACTGTGTGGAATAGAGCAACAGTTCATACCTGAAGGTTTTCTAGCATCATTTTATCCAGAGCTTGAATGAAGTCCTCATCTTCTACACAAGGTATGTGCTTAAGTCCACCACCTTTAATCATTACCTCCTTATTAAAACAAAAGAACAACAATAAAATCAGACCAGATATTTAAATGTTTCCTATGGCAAAGCTATTGTTTAATATAACTCAATGAGTAAGTGGGTAAAACATATATCATTATTAAACGTTAAAATAACTTGTTAATAAAATAGGAAAACAAACTGAAAATGCGTTTCCAAAGAAATAAAATTTTCTAATAATCAAAAGAAATTAAAACTGCAGTGGTTAAAATTCAAATACTAGAGAAATGCTGCGTGAGTTTAAGAAACATTTTTCAGCCATACGTACAGTATTCTCCTCATCAGTTTCGTTCTCCTTGTTGGAATCTGTAAGGTAATCTGTATTCTCCTCCTCTTCTTCTTCTCCCTCATCATCATCATTATCAGAACCCTCCTGAAAGTATTTAACATGAGAAGATGAAAACAGGGAAAAAGGGTCACCACACTTTACATGTCTTATATGTTAAAACTTCCCTATAATTGTTTGTTATTCTCAAGTTTCAGCCCTTTGTGTAGTCTGCTTCCAACGGGAAGGCAAAGTCAGCTGGCAACATTTACTACAAACCTGTAGCTGAAAACCCATCTTTTTTTTTTTTTTTTTTTTTGAGATAGAATTTCACTATGTCGCCCTTGGTAGAGTGCTGTGGCATCACAGCTCACAGCAACCTCAAACTCTTATGCATAAGTGATTCTCTTGCCTCAGCCTCCCAAGTAGTTGGGACTACAGGTGCCCACCACAACGCCTGCCTATTTTTCATTGCAGTTGTCATTGTTGTTTACCTGGCCCAGGCTGAATTCAAACCTGCCAGCCTTGGTGTATGTGGCTGGTGCCATAACCACTGTGCTATGGGTGCCGAGCCTGAAAACCCATCTTACTACCTTCTACTAATCTGGAAACTCTTCTTTGAATTCCAAAAGGAATGAGTTTCCTGAACTGTTTGTATTTTTCTCCTCTGAAACTAATCAAGAGACTGAATTTCTCTGTGTTTGGAAAACTCTGCAACAGAAACTATCAAAAAGCTCAAATGTAACATCATTAACAGCTAAAAGCAATGACATAGTGTGGCACTGTACAATCCACTGTGCTGTGGAAACCACAGTTTGTTTGCTCGGCCCAATTCTGAAGATGCAAGGATAAGCTTTATTGTCCCCATTTTAGACATGAAAAAACTGAGGGTCAAAAAAGTTAAGTGACTTGCTCAAGGCCAGGACCCCCTACTATTAGGCAGAGGAACTGGCAGTTCTGCTTCTCTAACTGGTGGCACTACGTCCCCCTGGATGATAGGGGGCGTAACACACACGGAGGTGCATGGTGTTCCATCTGTGTATCACTCTCCCCTGACATCACAATTCACCCCTATGTGGTGCCATAAAGGTTAAGAATTACGACATTAAACTAAGATGCTTCTCACTGTGCCAAGATGACTGAGAAATAATTCCCAAATGATTTAAATTTGTTACATTAGCTTTAGTACAGTAATGAATTCCAAACCCCCAACAATGTATTACCACTTACAATAGACAGCTGAAAATTTTAGAGTTCCTAAAATGTAATCAATTCAAAAAAGGGACACAAATACATTACATTAGGAAAACTCACATACATTAACTTCTTTTCGAAGTAATTTTATAATTCAAAATTAGACTTGCAATAGAGATGTTCTAAAATGTGCCCTTGAAAAAATGAATTATTTCTTAACACTTAAAAGACACTCCTATTCACAAACTAAACTAAGGTAAAATGCATTAGCCAGCCCTCAACCACTACGTTTTATATTACTTAGGCAATGTAAAATGCATTTCAAATTGAAATGTCAAACAAGAACTTTGTCCTAATCACACTGTACATCGACACAATAATGGAAGGAATTAAGAAGTGGTCACCAATGACTACAAATGTAAGCTGGCTAGGACAGCAGGTTACGGAAAGCAAAGCATAAGGCAAATGGTCCAAGTTCCAATACCAGCTCTGAGATCCTGGGCAAATTACTTAACCTATCTGTGCCTTAGTTTCTCACCTTGCTCATGGGTGGTATGAAAAATGACAACATATAGACAGCACTTAGGACAGTGGCCATGAATAATATTTGCTCAGTAAATGACAATTATTGCTATTGTAAAAATATTAATTGTGGCTCAGCGCCTGTGGCTCAA
>NW_003852414.1:19885585-19890716 GCF_000181295.1 Otolemur garnettii | reverse complement strand
TGTTGTTTGGCGGGCCCGGGCTGGGGATTCGAACCTGCCACCTTAGGTGTATGTGGCTGGCGCCTTAGCCGCTTGAGCCACAGGCGCCGAGCCATCAATACATCTTTTAAAGATAAATTTCTCCTCTTGTGTTTGGAGAAGAATTGGTAGCCTTGGGGCAGGAAGAGAAGTGATCTATTCCAATCTCGCTTCCCTTAAAGGAAACCACCTTTCACTCCTCCTAGACATGGAAATATGGATTGTCCAACTGAACACCTCGCATTTTTGCTCGGCAAACACACTGTATTATGTACGATCCTCACTCTCTAAATGGAAAAGTAAGCAATGGTTAAAAACTATACAGCTGTCAAAATTTTTAGAGTTCAAATATAAAAAGGATAAAACACATAGAAGGGAAAATACATCACAATTCTTCAAATGAGAAATTAATTAAAAAATGAGTCCTTTTTCTTTTTTTTTGCAGTTTTTGGCCGGGGCTGGGTTTGAACTCGCCGCCTCTTGCATATGGAGCTGGCGCCCTATCCCTTTGAGCCACAGGCACCGCCCCCAAATAAGTCCTTTTTAATGTCACATTTACCAAGGATGTTTGATTTATTAGATGTTGTTTACCTAATTAGTACAGTAGCAAAATCCAACGGCAACCATAAGATTAGCCTGAAAATATGAAAGTACCTTCTCATTTCCTTTTATTGTTATAAAATATTTAATAAGCCAATTCAAATCATAATACTGAATCTTTCTATGACAATCTCATTTTGGTAATAAAGTAATATAATGTCCAACTATTATACTGAAAAGAATTATAGAAACAGGCTTGGCACCTGTAGCTGAGCGGCTAGAGCACCAGCCACATACCCCAGAGATGGTGGGTTAGAATCCAGCCCAGGCCTGCCAAACAACAATGACAATTACAATAAAAAAATAGCTGGGTGTTATAGTGGGTGCCTGTAGTCCCAGCTACATGGGAGGCTGAAGCAAGCGAATCGCTTAAGCCAAAGAGTATGAGGTTGCTGTTAGCTGTGACGCCACAGCACTCTACCAAGGGTGACAAAATGAGACTCTGTCTCAAAAAAAAAAAAAAAAAGAATAATAATTATAGAAACACATTTCAGTTCTAATTTTTTATTATTTATACCTACTTTAGGGAAGTTCTAAGACTGTGAAAAGAAAATAGGAGTAGCAACTAACAAATACTTAGAAGTATAGTTCTGCTACCTGTAAATCTCAGCCAATTATAAAAACCATGCATCACTGTACTGCCCTTTCATAATCAATCATTTTTAACTATCAGCAAAGCTATTTATTCTGCAGTCAAATCATACCAAACATTCCATAACATTATAGACCTGGAAGGCTAAAAGAAAACACAGCTTTATGGATTTTTACTTCTAATTATAGAAAAATTTAATTATCTGAAATTAGTGGATCCTTTTTCTGTAATTCTAAATGGAGCTTTTAAAAACTCCTGTTCACAAATCTATATGATGGTCTAAACAATTAGTATTCCTTTAAACACTAAACAACCTATATTCTCTATTTACATTCCATTTACTCAAATAAAAATTTCGAAAGTGAAATTCAATTTCCCCCAAATATTTAGATATTGATTACCAATTTAAACTTTTGAAAATATTTAATCAAAATCATAATTCCAGGGAATAAGTTCTAATTTCATGGTTTAAATTTTATTTTCATTAATATTCCTATTCTCATTCATCCTACTTTTTTAAACTTTCTTATTTTGTTTCTTCTATACCTGAAACCCATTCCCCAATCTAATTCCAGGTTATGAAGTAAATAAATCCCAGATAGTCTTTTATTTTGATGGAGCCCCTATACCTCTCACCCCCGCCTTTTTATTTTAGAGATGGAATCTTGCTGTGTTAACCATGCTGGACCCAAAGTCCTAGGCTCAAATGATCCTCCCTCCTAAGCCTCCCAAGTAGCTAGGACTAAAGGCACACAACACCACGCACAGCTGGATAGAACTTTAAACTTAAGCAGGTTTGGAAGAAAAAAACTCAAGAATTAAAGCTATTAGTTTGAATCATGTGAAAATGGCATTTTGGATTATCAAAATTTCATGATTTAGCCTAATGAGGTCATAGAAACAAAAAGAACTTATAGTACACAATGAATTTCAGATTTCAAATCTCATTAGGTCTGGGAAAAATAAAGCAAAGTTCATTAATATATAGCTAGCAATTTTGTTGGTAAGACTATAAAACCCACAGGTCAAAATGCCCGTGTTTAACAGTGAGATTAAGATAAACAGGAGAGGCTCGGCGCCTGTGGCTCAAGCAGCTAAGGCGCCAGCCACGTACACCCAAGGTGGTGGGTTCGAATCCAGCCCGGGCCCGCCACACAACAATGACGGCTGCAACCAAAAAATAGCTAGGCATTGTGGCAGGCGCCTGTGGTCCCAGCTACTTGGGAGGCAGAGGCAGAAGACCTGCTTGAGCCCAGGAGTTGGAGGTTGCTATGAGCTGAGATGCCATGGCACTCTTTCCGGGGGGGCGGCTTGGGGCTCTGTCTCAAAAAAAAAAAAAAAAAAAAAAAAAGATAAACAGGAGATCAGACAATTTTTTTCTTCATATCATCTATTAAATAAAAATGTTATGATCACTATTTTATTACTTTCTTTAAAAATCCTTAGTTACAGCTTGGCACCCATAGCTCAGTGGTTAGGGTGCTGGCCACATGCACTGGGGCTGGTCACATGGAGCTGGTCACACAGGGTTCAAACCTGGCAGAGCCTGCTAAACAATGACAACCATAATAAAAAAACAGCCAGGCACTGAGGAAAGAGAATCACTTAAGCCCAAGAGTTTGAGGTTGCTATGAGCTGTGACGCTATAGCACTCAGTTACTGAGGGTGACATACTGAGAATTTGTCATAAAAAAAAAAAATCCTTAGTTAAGAGATTTTAGGCTGGCCCAGTGGCTCACCTCTATGATCCTAGCACTGTAGGAGGCTGATATGGGCAGACTGCTTGAGCTCAGGAATTCAAGAACAGCCTAAGCAAGAATGAGACCTGTTTCTACAAACAATAGAAAACTTAGCTAGTCATGTGGTAGACACCTGTAGTCTCAACTACTTCAGGTTGAGTCAGGGTGACCCCTTGAGCCAGGAGTCTGAGGTTGCTGTGGGCTAGGTTGATGCCATGGCACTCTAGCCTGGGCAACAGAGTGAGACTCTGTCCCCCCACCTCCCCCCCCAAAAAAAAAACAGAGAGAGATTTTATAACATAAATATACTAGTTCTATTTACTATAATAAAACTGAGGTGTTCTTAGGCACTAAAAAAAAGTTAGTTCAAATATAATCAAAATACTCTTATACAAATGTACCTATTTGCTATAAATAAAAGTCATCACCTCTTCTTCGGGCTCATTTACTTCACTTTCATTTCCAGATTGTTCTTCTGTCTCAGCTCCCCCTTCTTCTTCTTCTTCATCCTCTTCAAGATTTTCTCCTTCTGTCATAGCATCTTTTGAATCTTTGTCATTTACTAGGCCTTGAAATGAGGAGAAAATGGAAAAACATTTCAAAGACTAGTTTTCAATATTATACCACTTCATTTAAAAGTGGATATTAGGCCGGGCATGGTGGTTCATGCCTGTAATCCTAGCACTCTGGGAGGCTGAGGTAGGTGGATTGCTTGAGGACAGGAGTTCAAGACCAGTCTGAGCTAGAGTGAGACCCTGTCTCTACTAAAAATGAAGAACTGCCAAGCATGGTGGCTCATGCTTATAATCCCTTGGGAAGCCAAAAGGGTGGACCGCCTGAGTTCAGAAGTTCAAGACGAGCCTGAGCAAGAGCAAGACCCTGTCTCTAACAAATAGCCAGGCACCTGTAGTTCCAGCTACTTGGGAGAGGCTGAGGCAAGAGGATCACTTGAGCCTCAGAATTTGAGGTTGCTGTGAACTATTATGCCAAGGCACTCTACCTTGGGCAATAAAGTGAGACTCTGTCTCAAAAAAAAAGTATGTATATATAATAAAGTAAAATAATTCAGCAGCCATATCCTCAGAACAATGTAAACAAAAGTAGAGAAATGAAGACCACAAGAGAGAAACATTTTTAAACTAAATGTGTAGACCTACATTTCAATAAGGGAAATTTCTTAACCAATGCCAAAAAGGGAGGGAAAAAAATTCTGTGTGCGAGAGTGTGTGTGTATACCTCTTCTCCTTTTATTAGAGGTTCACATTTTCAGATTATCTTGTTTATCTCATTCTGGGAGGAACAAAAGTAAAAAGCAGCAGCATGTAACATGCAGTGTCAGTCCCGTGTAAGGGAACAGCCTCAGCCACACTCTTTACCAAGTGCTATTTCAAGAAATCTCTGAAAACTCAAAGACATGAAATGATGTCACTTCAATAAAGAAATTTCATTTGGCTATCAATGTAAATATCTGCAAATTAGAACTAAGGGAAAGGGACAGAAAGACATAACAGCTTGTTACCATACAGAATACTCCAATCTCCTCCGAAGGGAACGCCTGACGTGAATCTGCCTTTGCCTCCTGGGTCCACCCCACATTTCACGGCCTAGTCATTCTTAGTGCTGTGTGAATTCCAATCCAGCCTCTCTGCTTTCAAGATGTGCCTAATATGACCTCACAAGGTCCAAGCATTTCCCAGGACTCTCTCCCAAGCCTTCACACCTACTACAGCTGAGATTCTTCCTGTCACAGAGCACATGCCTTGAGACCCTGCTCAGTCAATGCCCTTCTCAGTAAGTGAGTGTCCTTCAGTGAGTACTTTAAATACCCATCCCTCCTTCAAGTTCAGTTTAGGGTTTCCTTTCTACATAAACGATCACTGGGCACGTCAATCTATTACTTTTCCTCCTGCTTACTCCTAAAGAACATGGAAAATTTACCACAACACCCAATATCTGGTGAAACACCATGTCACAGTATTTCTTTCTAACAATTTCGTAAATGTAATGTCAGATTATAAGACCCTTGAGGACAAAAAGAATTGTTTTATATGTCTTAAACTTGAGAGGCTATATATTAACAAATACATAGTAGGTGTTAAGTACATACTTGTTTATTCACAGAATCTTTGAGGATCAGAGCAAGAAGAAACCTGGTGATGTGATTTAACCACCTTATTTCATA
>NW_003852414.1:19883279-19884515 GCF_000181295.1 Otolemur garnettii | reverse complement strand
CTCTAGTGACTGTAATTAGTCTGTTAGTTAGGGAAAAAAAAAAAAAAAAAAAAAAAAGGAAATAATACTGAGAAAAAAAAAGTTTGTACCTGAGATTGAAAATCTATTTTCTGCTTATATATATATTATTATATGTTATCACTTAATAGTTATCTATTATTCATAGATATGAATAATACATTTTGTATATTTATTTACTTATATAAACTTTAAAAAGCAAGTGCCTGGCAGGTGTCTGTGGTCCCAGCTACTTGGGAGGCTAAGGCAGGAGACTCGCTTGAGCCCAGGAGTTGGAGGTTGCTGTGAGCTGTGATGCCACGGCACTCTACCCAGGGGGGTAGCTTGAGGCTTGGTCTCAAAAAAAAAAAAAAAAAATGGGGGCTTTCTAGGAGTAACATGACCTCTATCATTCTGGCAAACAAGCAGTACTCAATAAAAACATCATCTCTTCCTTGACCCGCTTATTTAATTATGTCATGCTCACTTCTCTCTTGGAGTGTTCTACTTTATTATCAATTTGCCTGTGTTCTTTATATAGCATGAAAATATTTGCCTTTTAATTTTAATTACGTTTCGTTGTACGAAAGTTTTAAAGACCTGAATCTGTCTATTCCTGTGTACTTTCTTCTATCATTTTACAATTTGAACATGAGCCCTTCTCCAAATATTTGATAAATAACCAGATCTATTTTTAACCTTTAAAAAATATCTAACTCTTTTAACCCATCTTTGGGTTAAAAGTTTGATGCTATAAAGTGCAGCTCATTTTAATTCCCCCCCCAAATGCTCATCTATTGGCAGTCTATTTTTAAGAGTGCTCATTCACCATATGCCAAATCACTTCTACTTTAATTGGAACTACTTCTGGGCCTGTTATTCTACTGAATTTATTTCCAATTTATGAAGTACACTTTTGCTTTAAAATATAATTTATTCATATGGCTTTTCTTTTTTAATTTTTACTTCTCTCATTGCTATTCCTCATAATTATAATACTAACTAGAATTTCCAAACCAGAATTAAGTAATACTGCCTCTGATCATTTTTGGTTTTGTTCTTAAATTTTAAAATATTTCTGAGAAAGCAATTCTATCTATCCTGAGAAAGTCAGAGGTGACTGAAAAATAACATAAGAATATTATTTATGGCTCGGCGCCTATAGCTCAACCGGCTAAGGCGCCAGCCACGTACACCTAAGGTGGCGGGTTCGAATCCCCAGCCCGGACCCGCCAAACA
>NW_003852414.1:19882107-19883203 GCF_000181295.1 Otolemur garnettii | reverse complement strand
CAGGAGTTGGAGGTTGCTGTGAGCTGGGATGCCACGGCACTCTACCCAGGGGGACAGCTTGAGGCTCTGTCTCAAAAAAAAAAAAAAAAGAATATTATTTATACAGCCAGGTATGGTGGCTCACACCTGTAATCCTACTACTCTGGGAGGCCGATGTGGGTGGACTGCTTGAGCTCACAAGTTCGAGACCAGCCTGAGCAAAAGCAAGACCCCATCTCTACTGGAAAAAAAAAAAAAAATAGAAAAACTGAGGCAAGAGGATCACTTGAGCCCAGAGTTGGAGGTTGCTGTGAGTTATGACACCATGGCACTCTACCCAGAGTGACAGCTTGAGACTCTGTCTCAGAAGAATAAAATAAAATAAAATAATTTATAGTAGTATAAAACTCCAAACTGCAAGATTAAATAAGTTATGGCACATTCATATAAAGGAATACCACCAATTAATACACAAATAAATGATTTAAAAGCATATTTAATGTTAGGAAAAACTTCACAATGATTAAGTGGAACCAATTCAGTTATAAAACTGCAAACAATGAAAACATTAAAAAGGCTAGAATATATATCAAAATATTAAGACATCATTATCCTTCTTCATGAAATATAGGCGATTTTGTTTTCTTGTATTCTTCAAAACTATTGCCACGAACATTTATTACTTTTAAAGGTAGCCCCTTTAAAAATAATGCTCAAATCAAAACAATCATACTCTTTAAAAGATTTGCCTTTAAAGAAAACAATCCTCTTAATATGCTAGACATATGAAAAAAGAATTTTTACAGGAAAAAAATCACAAATGCCTTCACTACAAAAAGTGGTTCTTCAGATATACACTGTGTAGTAAATCTGTACAATCTGTGTGAACTGGTGAAGGTAAGGATCCACTAATGACAGACACGAATGTACCAAGGACCAGTGGAAACAAAATCCTAGCTTATTAGTCTGAAAACAGGTGCCACTTTGAAATGACCAAAATAAAACAGGCTAAGAACTCTGAGCAAGCAAAGCAGATTGGTACTGCTACAGTCTTCACCAGTCATCTCTATTGGCAAAGCTAGTAGTTTCCCGGCTAGGGCGCCAGCCACATTCACCT
>NW_003852414.1:19878239-19881951 GCF_000181295.1 Otolemur garnettii | reverse complement strand
TGCCATGGCACTCTACCCAGGGGGACAGCTTGAGGCTCTGTCTCAAAAAAAAAAAAAAAAGCTAGTAGTTTCCCTCTCTCCACAAGGGAGCTGTCCAGGAGCCAACTCTTCTCCCAGAACCATGGTTTGGACAGTTCCAAACTCCTAACAGGTACTTCCTTCTGAAGTTTCTATGCCTGCACTTTCTTGAGAAATGATGACTGCTGCAAATATATGCTGTATAAATAAGAGATGCAGTCAAAAGTGGATTTTATATTAGCAACTGAAAATTCTAAAATTAAGAGAGTCTAACAGGACTGTTATTTTCCATCATTAAAACTTGATTCGAGTCCCGAGTGACTGTTTTCCTCCAATTTGAGATTATTTAATGAAATCAAGAATGCTACACAGGTCTTACCTAACACTGTATATAACACTCAACATCAGGAATATAAAAGTATGCAGCATAAACTGCCTGACAACATTAAAAAGCATATTCTCTGTGATTAACTGCTTACCTAGTTTTATTAAGAATTCTCGTTCCAAGTCCTGTACCTGCCTGATGGATTCTTCCAGAGAATTACACAGTTTGATCTTTGGTCTTAGCAGTTCTAGTGTATCACTGATCATGTAATCTATATCAATAGGAAATGGATGGTCTTTCGTCCAAACCTCCAAACTTTTCTTCCACCAAACATAACGCTGATAACAAATGAAAAACAAATTTAGTTATAAGAAATGAATAACAAAAGTATTTCAAAATAATTAACTTTACTATTATAACTAAGCTAGAAGGTTGAACAAGACACCATTTTCATTAATGGTCAACAGCAATGATTCTAATCCAATTACTTCCCTCTAGACAGTTTTTGAGCTATTTAGTGGCACAGTTTTCCCTAAAGGCAAGGAAAAATTACAAATAAAGTACCAAATAAATTTTTAGTACTCTGAAATAAAGCCAAAATCCATCCCACAGACCAAATGGAGTTTACGTATTAATTTTAGGGAAATAACCAGATTTAAAGCCAAAGTTTTGATAAATTTCTGTTATTTTCTCTGTGCTACCTGCTTTGGTTTTTTAAGTCAATTAAAGTACCTGAAGATAATGATTTTTGAAATATATAAATATCACTAACCATCAACCAGTGTTTAGGAAACATCTACCATGCATACAGCACTGTGTGGATATTATCCCTCTCTACTCCTAGTCTGGTCTCCTCCATTTACTTTGTATTTGGTTTAATGCCCAAATTTATACTAACTAAAGGCACAACCCCAGATTCAGCAGTTTATGAGGGACAGGTATTCCTCTGGGTGCTTTCTCAACAATCTCCTCGGGTGAGGAGTGCACAGATCAAGTTTAGAAGCACTGCTCCAGGCTGTCCTTTCTTTCAGGCCTTCCAGTACTTAACTGTACACTGCATGATCAAGGCAGCACATGCTGATCTCATCTCCTAGGCCTGCCTCCCATTCCCGAGGTAGATCTCATTATGTGTGTCTGTTAATCAACCACGAGAACATTTTTGCCTCTTTGTGCTCCTGATTTCCAAGTGGCTCTTTTCTCTCAGCTTGGGATGTCAGAGTGAATCCAAATAAGGATTCTCTTCTGAAAGAAATTCTACTTTAGATGCTGTTATAGCTGCCACTTTGCAGCAGAATTCTGGTTTTTAAGTCTCCAATTTAAGACAGTCCTTATATACAACAGGGAATCTGATTCTTTAATCTGCAAACTCCTTTTCCTTTTCTTTTTGCTCATCAATTCAGAAAATAAGGGAGAAATAAGTTGCAAAGTAAGGTTTAGGGCTGGGCATGGTGGCTCACGCCTGTAATCCTAGCTCTTTGGGAGGCTAAGGTGGGTGGATTACCCTGAACTCACAGGTTCGAGACCAGCCTGAGCAACAGCGAGACCCTGTCTCTAAAAATAGCCAGGTATTGTGGTTAGTGCCTGTAGACCCAGCTACTTGGGAGACTGAGGCAAGAGAATCACTTGAGCCCAGGAGTTGGAGGTTACTATGAGAATTGACGCCAAGGCACTCTATCAAGGGTGACAAAGTGAGACTCTGTCTCTAAATAAATAAATAAATGAAAGCAAAGCAAAGTTTAGTGGTAGAGGCGGCACCTGTGGCTCAAAGGAGTAGGGTGCCAGCCCCACATGCCAGAGATGGCAAGTTGAAACCCAGCCCCGGCCAAAAAAAAAAAGTTGAGTGGTAGAAGAAAGTTAAATTATAATTCCCCAAGAATATTTATCCCCACTTAATAATAGCCAACATTTGGATGTATTTTTGACAACTTAAATTGTAATATTAAACTTATTTTCTTCATTAATGAGTAAATGAAAAAACTAACAATTGTGATTATATAGAATCAAATGGTACTACTGGTACTTGATTCATTAATATCTAAAGTACCTGATAGCAAGCTATTTAACCAAATCAATACTTGCAATGTTGTATTTAATGAGAAATAGTAATTGGACTCCAATTAACTAACCTACAAGTTAACTTTTAGAATATAAACTTTACACAAGTTATAGGATTGCCTCTGCATTTGTATCTGAATTTACCCTATACTGGACTTGTTCTAAATCACAAGCTTACATAATTAACCCAAATTAAGATACATGAAGGCACAGCCCCAGAGTTTACTAAGAGATGAATAAGTATTTCTTTCTGTGTTAAAAGTAACAAATTTTCCCTAAAAGTATAGATTTTTCTTTCATTCTCCACCATCTCCCCCAAAATCAGATCTTTTAGCAGTAAGAGTTTTGGATGCAAACAAGAATACAGATGTATGAGAAGAATGTTATCCAATGTGTAAAAATCTAAGTAACGTCATAAATTACTGTAAAAAATACCATAATTTACAAATTATTATACCAAATTCATAAACATTACCAAAATAATTCCCAAAAGTAATGGGAATTACTTCAATTATTATCAATCATGAAAGTTAAAAGCAATTAGAATGTTTATAAGAGAATATACCATACAGTTTTAAATCTCTAAAAGCATCTTCATATGACGAATAAACATTGTCTAATTATGAACATGTTATATAGTGTTTCTTCTCTAATATTTTCATAATACACACAATGTATTATGCAATTCCCAAATGCCTATCAGCTTAGACATACCTGAAAATATACAAGGAAGCAATCGAGTTTTCGTTTACTGGAACCTCTGTCAAAGTACTGGCCACATGTGTCCAAAATAGTACATACTAGTCTAATTCTGAAAAGATGCTCAGGAGGGTCCAGTGAACTTGGAGAACCATCAGGGTTAACACCAAAGGAAGTAAAAGAATAAAGAGTTCTGAAGATAACAGCTGATTCCACCATTCGGTAATTATAAAGTTCTCCTAAGAACTTGGCACTGCTAATACGCCTCTGATTAAATTTAGGTTGATTAACCTAAAAAAGAACAACAATAAAAACAAAATGGATTTTCATTAAAGAGTAGTAAATGCATCTGAAAACAGATTAAACTCTCCTCTGTAATTTGACAATATCAATTACTGAAAGAACAAACACTGAGCACAGAAACAGCAGATGATTTTTTCTTCCTTTCCTAATAAGGTAGTCACTGCTATGTGTCCTTTTTTTCTCTTTAAGAAATGGCCATCTTTTATATGAAAGCTATAACCAAATAGCCTAAGAATAGGGGAAGGGGGGAGGGAGAAGGGAGGGGGGAATGGGTGGAGGGAGGGGGTTTGGAGGGATCACTTCTGAGGTTTA
>NW_003852414.1:19843917-19876784 GCF_000181295.1 Otolemur garnettii | reverse complement strand
CTTGAGCCCAGGAGTTGGAGGTTGCTGTGAGCATGATGCCATGGCACTCTACCCAGGGGGACAGCTTGAGGCTCTGTCTCAAAAAAAATAAATAAATAAAGAACAAAGCAAACTCTAGTACTAGCCTAAGAGAAAACTTAGAAGTGTGATACAATAAGGTGTGTTAACGATTAAATCATTAACTCCCAAGAAGTAGTAGTAAGTGACATAATACGAGAAAAGGGCAGTTTTTCATATTATTATTTTCAATGATAGAATTTAAAGGTTGTTTAAATTCCTCAGACTCCAATTTGTTGACTTTACACAAAGTCTTTGTTACCTCCATTCCTAATCGAATATCTTCCAAAACTCCATCCACAACATGGATGCCAACGTCCTCTTGGTAGAGCACGAGTCCCGCTAAGAGGTTGGCTACACAGTGAATACTGTTATATTTCACATTCCAGATGTTTATCATACAACAAATAACATAGTCTTTCACTTCTTGGTCCTGCCAGGGTAATTTTCGCATCTGTCTCAAAACCTAAACAAAAAGAATTTTGTTTAAATTATTAAGATAAGCACACAGTGATCTGACCAAATAACATAAAAATTTATCAAGAGGACAGTCAGAGAAATTTTGAAGTTGAAATACTGTAGAGATCATCAGCCTCTTCTCTTCAGAAACAGAAAACATGACAATTTCTAATTACGGCAAAATTTATTCTGATTTTTCCTAAATCTTTACATAATCCTCCTAAACTTCCTAGAGTTTTCAGGTCTTCAGTCTAATAGTACACAGTCATTCATATACTCAGATCACTGAAAGAAATAACAACGGTTTAGCAAAAAAAAAATAACACATTCTCCTTTGTGCATCATGTGATGTCAATAACATAATTTTAAAAAAATCATCAACTTCCAACAAATAAATAAACCCAAGGTCAAATGGTTAAAAGACCATTAAAGAGGGAAAACACTACATCAAGACCGACATTGTGTGACAACTTCAGCTTCTTGGTGTATAAAATGGGTGACAATGAAAGTACTTACACTTCATACCTTATTCTGTAAGGATTAGACAAGTGAAAACACATTATAATGCTCCATAAAAGTTAGCTATTACTATTTCAAAAATAATAAAAAAAATGAGAAGAGTTCTATCCATAATCAAAGTCTTTCCATTATTATTCTGAATAAAACGGATACTATTAGCAGAATGCAAAGTATCCATCTCTACTCTACATCCACAATCTTTCTTTTTTTTTTTAATAAATTATATTTTACATAGATTAGTTTATTTGTAGCAATTTTTTGTTTGTTTTGGTTTTTGGCCGGGGCTGGGTTTGAACCCGCCACCTCCGGTATATGGGGCCAGAGCCCTACCCCTTTGAGCCACAGGCACCGCCCCACAATCTGTCTTTCAAACACCAAATGTGTTCAACATCTTCTCCACTGTATAAGCCTTCTATACAGTACAAACTTCTATCCAATTCTAAAACTGTTTTAAACAACCACTGCCTCAGACTTGGGAAGTTGGTTTACATTTTCAAAGCTATACTGTCATTCTTTTTTTTTTTTTTTTTTGAGACAGAGCCTCAAGCTGACCCCTTGGGTAGAGTGCTGTGGCATCACAGCTCACAGCAATCTCCAACTCCTGGGCTCAAGTGAGTCTCTTGCCTCAGCCTCCCAAATAGCTGGGACCACAGGCATCCGCCACAACGCCCGGCTATTTTTTTTTTGGTTGCAGCCATCATTGTTGTTTGGCGGTCCCAGGCTGGATTCGAACCTGCCACCTTATGTGTATGTGGCTGGCGCCTTAGCCACTTGAGCCACAGACGCTGAGCCTATACTGTCATTCTTTATTACCTTCTATACTAAAAAGAAAAAAGCTCTACACTGTACTCTATGTCAACTTGTAGAATTCACCAAGAAATGTTTTTTTTGTTCAACACATCTTATTTAAAAGTAAGGAGTTTAACAGAGTAAATACAATAATTAAGATAATAATAGGTCAGCTGTTCTTAACCTTTTCTGGAAATTGACCACTGTTGAGAATCTAACAAAAGCCACACACCCTCTCTAGAAAAATAAAGATAGTCACGGACATTCAAAATTATGAAATTTCAGAGGGATCACAAGCCTCCTGAAGTCCAGTGAAGGTTAAGATTCCCTGAATTAAAGTAAAATACTTATGGGCAAATGCATTATAGAATATTAAAGTAATAGTTTCAAATACAAACACACAAACATAGAATCAAAATTAAGTTTAGTAGAATCACTATTTCAATTAGAGTAAGTTATTATTATAGGGAAACAACACCTATGTCCCAAACATTCAATGCCATTGAATGAATGCTTTCTTCAGACAACTTGTACAGAAACATTTCAGCACAAGGGAACTATCACGAATCTCAAGCTGACTCTACTATATGATTTCATTAAGACTTACCTTCTCGGTGGTAACCTTAGAGAGATCTTTGTACAGAAGTTTCCGGACGTACTCCTGGAGAGGAGGTCTTTTCTTTTTCACGGTTTTCTCGGCTGGAGGTGGGTTGCAGTAGTAATATGCATTCTCTACCATTGTGACATACCTTGCATCAAGATGCATTGCTTGTTTTTTTCTCATCATTTGCTCCTAAAATAAAAGTCCAAATTTATTAAAACACTTTAACTCTAATTTCTTTATTCCTAAATAAAATTCTATTTTCAGTGATTTAAAATTTCTAGATAAAGGTTCAGAGAGGAAAAAAATAATCACTGGTTGCATCTAAGAGAATATAAACACAATTATTGCTACACCCTTACCCAATTTTATAATGCATTATTAGTCCAGCCACACTCAGCCTTAGTTTCATCCAATGAAATACTCAGAGACTTTGCTGCAAATGTAACTTATCCATCACCATACAAACTCTAAGGAAAGCAGGACTAGAATACATGAGTGACTAACATTAAGGACTAAGGATATAAACAAAGGTGTGACTCTAGCCCTGGCTGTTCCAGACATAACAACCAAGAGTAAGTTTGTTCTCTAGGCTTCACCACACAGTGTTATACCAGACAAATCTGACAGTCTCTACAGACAAGAAGACTAAAAGCCGCCAAGGTCCTTCAGCTTCTTTAGGGTTGCTATCAACAACTCCGAAGAGGGAACTAGAAAACGCACATTTGTTTACTCATCATCTGCCTCACGGTATCTCAGCCTCAACCCTGTTGACATTTTAGAACAGGTAATGTTTTTGTTGCGGGGACTTTTCTGTGCACTGTGGGATGTTTTGCAGCCAGGCTGGTCTCTATCCACTAGGTGCTAGTTCACAACTACTGACTAGTTTAAGATCTTCAAATAGCACTAGTAATTCTTAGAACAGTGGCATAGAAAGCATTAAGATCACTGAATTTATCCCGTCTTTCCAGAAACATTTTATTTGGTACTTCCTACTCTAAGCACTAGGCCAGGGGATAGAAAATCGACAGTGAACAACACACACAAGATTCCCACCTTCATGAAGCTTAACAGTCTGGTGTAGGAAGACAGAACATAAACAAGTCAACAAATAAATTAACTGTTAGTCTTTCCAGTAATTATAAACAGTAGTATGAAGTAAAATAACAAGTACTAAGATGGGGAGTAACAGGAAACCTGCTTTAGTTAGGAGTGGGTTAGGCAGGGAAGGCCTCGCTGAGAAAGTGACACTTGAGCTAGGATTGGCTGAAGACCCTCAGGAAGAGCACTCACAGCAGAGCAACAGCAAAGCCAGAGGGCTGAGGCCAAGAGAGCGGGATATGGCCCAGGCCCTGAAGGATGACCAATGTGGGGGACATGGAGCATGGAGCAGCATGGGAGGTGGGGGCGGGGCCTGCTGCACACCACAGGAGTGAGAATCCTGGGTTTAAGGGTACAAAGGGAAGCCACGGACCAACATCAAGCAGATGTTGTGGAATGGGGTGTTGGTGATGGCAAATTTCAAATTTTGAAAATATTACTATGCATGTAAGCTCAGAGAGGGCAGAGGCTGTATCTGATTCATTGTTGTCTACCTAGAATGTGAAACAGTGCCTGGCAGGCATAAGTTAATATTTAATGATATATGAATGAATGAATGAATGGTTAAAAGCACATTAAATCTTTCCACGGACTGCTTTTCTTTACAGGTAAGACCATGAAATACTGGGAAAAACTTTTGCTATTTATAAATTCAACAGTGGAAACTACATGAGAAAACTACTCTTTCACCTCTGTATCCCAAAGGTCCGGCACAGAGTGTGCATTCAGTAAATACTATAAAGCCAACAGGGCAGATCTTTCCTGACTCACTGAGTCTGGCCCAAGTACCCTTTCTGGGCTCACAATAACTGCTGCAGACCTCTGCTGTGAAATTTACAACACCGTGTTAGAATATACGTTTAGTTCTCACTTGTTAGGTACGAACCACTTTGAGGAGGGCAATTATATTTCATTTCCTAAAATCATCTTCCTTGCCCAGCTGTAATACCCCTGCAGAACTGAGCTTAGTGCCTGATACATAGGAGGAAACCCAAAACTTACTGATTATCAAGGCTCCTATACAAAAATCAAGAAAATCAATAATAGCCAGGTGTGGTAGTATACATTATATGCCTGTAATCCCAGCACTCTGGGAGGCTGAGGCAGGAGGATCGCTTGAACTCCTGAGGGCATGGTCAATCTGAACAAGACCCTGTCTCTAAAACTAGCTGGGTGTTGTGGCAGGCACCTATAGTCCCAGCTACTCTGGAGGCTGAGGCAAGAGGATCACTTGAGTTTGAGGTTGCTGTGAGCTATGACACCACAGCACTCTACCAAGGGCAACAAAGTGAGACTCTGTCAAGGGAAAAAATAATAATGATAACAACACCTAGTTGCTTTGCTGTTAAGAAGGGGAAAAGAGGCTCAGCGCCTGTGGCTCAAGTGGCTAAGGTGCCAGCCACATACACCTAAGGTGGCGGGTTCGAATCCAGCCCAAGCCCGCCAAACAACAATGATGGCTGCAACCAAAAAATAGCCGGGCGTTGTGGCGGGCGCCTGTAGCCCCAGCTACTTGGGAGGCTGAGGCAGGAGACTCGCTTGAGCCCAGGAGTTGGAGACTGCTGTGAGCTGTGATGCCACGGCATTCTACCCAGGGCGATAGCTTGAGGCTCTGTCTCAAAAAAAAAAAAAAGAAGGGGAAAAGAAAATTGGTCAGGTAGGAAGCAATTTGGTTTTCAGAAATGCTATGTCCGTCCATAGCACAATGATTCATAAATGTCTTCCCTACCAAAAATAAGTAGAGGATTCATTATAAATAAAATATGTGCATTAAGGCATGGCACTTGCAGCTCAGTGGTTAGGGTGCCGGCCACACACACCTGGGCTGGAGGGTTGCAACCTGGCCCAGACCTGCTAAACAACAACAATATGACAACTACAACAAAAAAATGGCTGGTTGCTGTGGCAGCTGCCTATAGTCACAGCTACTTGAGAGGTTAAGGCAAGAAAATCGCTTAAGGCCAAAGAGTTTGAGGTTGCTGTGAGCTGTGACGCCATAGCACTCTACGGAGGGCGACATAATAAGACTGTCTCAAAAAAAAAAAAAAAAAGAAAAAGTGCATTAAAAATAAGTTAAGCTTTCCCAGTGTCTGTATTATACTTTTATATGCAACGCCTCATTTAACCTTAGCAGCCTGGGCTGAAGAAAAACAAAAATTTTTTCTCTTGTTACAATACCAGACTTATATTTAGAATGACCACTTTATGATTTATGTGACATGAGCCTCGAGAAAATTTGGAAATCAATTCCATTTGCTGGCCTTCGCATTAATGTTTTTTGTAAACAGAACACAAATTTACATGTGTTTCTTTGTTTTAATCTCAGCAGAAGTACCAGGCAGATGACCAGATTCTGAAAGATTAACTTATCCCAAAAAAGTGACCCAGTCAAGCCTTGTAACAGCAACCCTGATATCATGGCAGTCTACCCCAGGGATTTCCAACCACAGCTCCCTCTTGCACCACATACATTTGCTCTTTCTCCCCTCAAAGGCCACAAGCAAATGCTTACATATTGTCAAGAAGCAAAACTTAATTGCTCTATAAACTCGATGACCATTCCAACATCCTAATTAGTTTAAGAAATAAGCCAGACAGTTGGTTCATGCCTATTATCTCAGCACTTTGGGAGGCAGGAAGATCGCTTTAAGGCCAGGAGCTTGAGACCAGCCTAAGTAACACAGCAAGATCACCATCTCTATAAAAAATAAAAAATTAGCCAGGCGTAGTGGTGCACACCTGTAGTCCCAGCTACTTAGGAATCTAAGGAAGGAGGATTGCTTGAGTCTAAGAGTTTGACGTTGCAGTGATCTACAATGATGCCACTGCGTTCTAGCCTGGGCAACAGAACAAGATCCTATCCCCAAAAAAGAAAGAAAAAGGTTCACTCCCAGCTCAAATTTCCAAGCTTCCATTTTATTTATAAATTTTAAAATTTAATCCAATATTTGTAGGTTTATATTTTATGTACTTATTTGACACATTATTGATGGCTTGTGATGTATTAAGAACATTCACAAAGAAGGTTCTAACATACTAGTATTAAGAGTGCTCATCCAGCCTGAGGAAGAGACCTGGTCTCTACTTAAATAGAAAAATCAGCCAGGTGATGTGGCAGGTGCCTGGAGCCCTGGCTGCTTGGGAAGCTGAGGGATGAGGATCACTTGAGCCCAAGAGATTGAGGTTGCTGTGAGCTATGATGACAACATGGCATTCAACCCCAGAACAAGAGTAAGACTTTGTCTCCAAAAAAAATAAATAAATAAGAGTACTGTTCATTTGCATTATGTGTCAAAAGTTTTACAGGAATAACTTAATTCCCTTTTATGACACTGTGAATTCACTGGTAGCCAAGTGAGAAGAATTTCTATTGATCTCCAGAGATGGCAGCTCATATGTATAGAAAGTTACAACTTAGGTAGAAATATCTGTATTATATGGCAGAGCAAAATCACCAGCATGGATCAATATTTTTAACCCCTGAAGTACATGTAAATCAAGAACCTCCAGCTCTTACCAGGATCCTCAGCCCTTACCAGAAGTACACTGGTCCTCAAGTGAGACTCTGGAGATCTGAAAAGAAACCGTCCGCATGTCTCCAGTAGAGTACATGCCATTTCAATGTGGTGATGAGAAAAGTCTGACAGAAGCATCTGCAATAATAAGAATGATGAAAAACTACAAAGATAACATTTCAATCCTAGTACAGAAAGAAAATATTACACGTCTAATGTGGGTAACAACTTAAAAACTATCAGTTGTTAAAAACTGAGCCTACCTGTTGGGCATCTCGTGTGTGACACCATAAAATTTTTACTCAAAAACTTCAACATAATGTTTTTCCTTCCAGAAAAACACATAGTCGAAGCCCTTTCTATATTATTAAATGTTATGCATTCACATGCCACATCCCCAAATATTGTCCCAGTGCCTTTTTGTTTTGTTTTGGTCTATTTACTACTTTTAAAATTTTCTTCTACAAAAGTATAATCTGTATGAAATTTATAAACACAAAACATACCAGGAAATGTTAGTACTTATCCTCTCAATCTTTCATGCATATTTTCTAAGCTAAAACAGATTTAGACATTTCATTACAAATTTGGTTTTTCCGGCTTAATGAATATATATATGTATTTTTTGGCCGAGGCTGAGTTTGAACCCACCACTTCTGGCATATGGGGCTGGTGCCCTACCTTTTTGAGCCACAGGCACCACCCATGAATATTTTTTTCATGCCTGTTTTTATCTTTCTATGACATGATTTAAAAGATACCATGATTACATAACATAAGCTAGATTAAAAGTTCTTCATTCTTATTTGTCATCCAAATTGTCTCCCATTTCTTGCTATAAGTTGAGTATCCTTATCTGAAATACTTGGGACCACAGGTGTTCTGGATTTCAGATTTTTTCAGATTTTAGAATATAGTGTTTGCTCATAAATAATGAGCTATTTTGGGGGTGGGACCCAAGTCCAAACACAAAATTCCTTTGTTTCCTTTAAATTTTACCACTCAGAAAATTTTCACAAGTCCTCTTACAAAGGTGTCTTAGAGTTTCCCTAACTGGACTTAGCACTGTACCAGTTTTCTGAGATGCTCACAGGTTTGAGAAACTAAATCCCTAAAATATTTACAGTAACTATTAATATTTTAAGTGCTCTAAGAAATCATGCAGTTAAGAAACTTTAATTTTGTTTCACGCCAGGTGTCTGAAATGTATTTGAATCTGTGTGATGGGTTTTGTGTATTATACCTATTATCATCCAAGGAAATCAAACTGACAAAAGAATTTGTTATTCAGAAAAACCACCCTAATAAGGGAATGATCAATTTCAAATGCAGAAGAATTATTCCTCCTCTTTTGTGTCAACCTTACCACATATAGCTAACCAATTACTATTGCAAATTGATTTCTAATTTAATTCCACTGTGGATAGAAAACATAATCTGAGTAATTTCCACCTTCTCAAATTTGCTGAGACATTCTTTATGGGTGATTTTGGCAAATGATCCAAGTGCATCTGATGAGATTGTAAATTCTGCTGCTGTTGGGATATGGTGTAAATTAGATCAAGGTTGATAATAGTGTTGTTCAAATTCTGAGTGTATTTATTGATTTGGTCTGCCTGTCCTTTAGGTTATTAAGAAACGTTTTCAAGTCTCTCCCTATGTTTGTGCAGTTGTACACTGACTCAGGGAGGTAATACTGACCTCTTCATCATACCAAACCATCCTTCCTTATTGCTATTAATAATTTGGGCCTTAACATCTACTTTGTCTGATAACAGTGAGTGAAGCTAGCTCTTTGGATCAGTATTTGCATGGTATATTTTCCCTTTTTAACTTTTCTCATCTTTTATATGTAAGATTATCTCTCTAATACATAACACACAGTTGTTATAATTAAGTCTTATTTTTTCAGGCTTCTACTTGATGTATTTAGTCCTTTCAGGTTTCATGTAATTACTGAAATAACTACGCAATGTACCTAACATCTCACTATCTGTTTTCTAGTTTGTTCATCTATTTAATGCTCCTATGTACTCCTTTCTTGTCCTCTTTTGGATTATTTCACTTTATACACTACTTACAACTAAAACTTTAAACTTTTCTATTAAAAATGATCAAATAATTCACCACTAACCTTTAAACAATGTAATGTATCATTTTTTGTGAACATCTTAAACTTAGTTAGTTCTCCAATAAAACGAACGGTTTTATTTTTTGTTTCGATATTGATCTGGTCCTTTTTTCGTACCTACAAATTAAGAGAAAAAAGATATTGCTCAGATAATCAACATTTTGAATCTGTGATAAGAATTGTGACTTTAACACATCTGAATTCACTCTCAATATTTTAAATAAATTGGGTATCATTTCTTGCTATATTCAAATTATTTTAAGGTAAGGAAAAATTTACTCTCTATAACAAGAGTCCCAAGATGGCCTCTACAAAACAGTTCCATAGTCAAATAATCTGGGGGAAACGATGCATTTTATCAGCTCAAAGAGGCCCTTAAATAAAGAAGCCTGCTTAACATAAGTGAATGTTTCTCAAATTTATTTGGCAACACAAACTTTCTTCTGAAACATTAGCCACTATCAGCAAACACCTTATTAAATTTATATTACAAGAAACACACTTAAGAAAATGCTGCATTGAAATATGAATGCCAACTTATGCAAAAGTGACATTAAGGTACTGTAGTTACAGTACAGCTGGTGTACTGTAACTACAAACTATGTTGCATTTTTTATTATAAATTCACTATAATGAAACATCCAGCATTATCACTGTTCTTTTCTTTATCACCATAGTTGTATGCTGAAGTTCAAATCCTTTGTAAACAAAAGTTTTCTACTTAGGCATACATTTTTTAAGAAATACCAAATGCAGGGGGCGGTGCCTATGGCTCAAGGAGTAGGGTGCCAGCCCCATATCATATACCAAGGTTCAAACCCGGCCCTAGCCAAAAAAAGAAAAAAGAAATATCAAATGTAAAAAAAAAATCCTACTGCAACAATGTGAACAGACACATCTAGGTAAACGTAATTGGATTTATCCTCAGAATTCCGTTTTCATCTAAAAACTAAACCTATAGTCAAGAAACTTTTTTTTCAGCTTTTGGCCAGGCCAGGTTTGAACCCACCACCTCCATTGTATGGGGCCAGCGCCCAACTCCTTTGAGCCACATGTACCGCCCTCAAGAAAACTTTTATTTGAACAAAAAGGACCATTAATACGGTGGTGCCTTGAATTAGTTTAGTGCTATCTTTTTTTTTTGAGACAGAGCCTCAAGCTATCCCCCTGGGTAGAGTGCCATGGCTTCACAGCTCACAGCAACCTCCAACTCCTGGGCTAAAGCGAGTCTCCTGCCTCAGCCTCCCAAGTAGCTGGGACCACACGCGCCAGCCACAACACCCGGCTATTTTTTGGTTGCAGCCGTCATTGTTGTTTGGCGGGTCCGGGCTGGATTCGAACCCGCCACCTTAGGTATATGTGGCTGGCACCTTAGCCACTTGAGCCACAGGCGCCGAGCCAGTTTAGTGCTATCTTTTCAGGATACTATTGTATCTTATTTTGTCCATATGACAACAGTCTGAGAAAGGAACAGCTGTTATTATTCTGTTTTTGTTTTTTTTCTGAGACAAAGTCTCACTATGTTGCCCTCAGTAGAGTGCTGTGGTGTCACAGCTCACAGCAACCTCAAACTCTTGGACTTAAGCAATTCTCTTGCCTCAGGCTCCCAAGTACCTAGGACTACAGGCACCCACCACAACACCTGGCTATTTTTTGCTGCAGTTGTCATTGTTTTAGTTGGCCTGGGCCAGGTTTGAACCTGCCAGCCTCAGTGTATGTGGCTGGCACCTTAACCACTGCTACAGGCACCAAGCCTGCTATTCTGGTTTAAAAGTTAAACCAAAGTAGGACAGAAAGCTGTCAAATGACTTGATTAAGAACTGATACTAAGGCTTGGCTGGATTTAAACCTCTGCTCCATCACTTCCACTTCCTGGCTGTTTCTTAAACTCTGTGGCTCAATTTCCTTATCTGAAAAATGGGCCCAATAGGTTTGCTGTTGAGTCTTAAATAAGTTAATACACACAATGCACATAAAACAGTGCTTGGGATGAGTAAGGGTTCAATGAATAACAGCTATCATTAATCCTATCCATCCGTGAATATTTGCATCACTTGTACATGGGCAATAAATAAATGTTTACCAAAAAAACCCAAAAAACTTTATATATGTGTTGCAATGAAGTCAAATAGCCAAAGTTCTACAGTCAGAATAGGTGTGCTCCTCTGGTGATTGGTAATACATATAAATTTAATTATTTGGTTTTAATCTAAATTTCAGGTACTTCTAGCAAATGAGTTGCAAGTAGCATTTTTGCTAAAGGCAATTGATTATGTAAGCAAAATCTTACAATCACCCTCAACAAAGAGTGTTTAACAAAAACACAAAGTTTAACAAAAACTCTTCCGACATGCCAACACATAAACTATAAGGATTTCCTGGGCCTTCCACTGACCACTTTCCTATAGGAAGACTCTCCTCTCCAGGCAAGCTGGCCCCTCTATAAAAGCCAAACAGACACTCACCCAAACAGCCTGCTTACTGTCCTCCCATCTGCTCATTTTGTTTTACAAGAATCTTATTCAATCATTCAACAAACTTTTTTGAAAATCTATTGTACTCTAAAACACAAAATCAGTTTTAAGTCTGTTCGTTTTATAAGTAAATTTTCCTTGCTATAATTTTTTAAAATTTTGTGGACCAATGATCTCCAAATCAGAGAGGGTTTTACAAGACCCTTGATCTACTCAGATGTGGTGGGGGAAGAAGCTGAAACTTCTATGTATGTCTTATTTCATACCTTTTCTTTTCTTTTTTTTTTAAAGTTTTACAAAAAACATTAAATATCTGGTACAACAGCAAACATATATAATTTTTTAAAATTGTTTGGGATTCACTGAGGGTACAAAGAATTAGGTTACACTGATTGCATTAGTTAGGCAAAGTTCTTTTTTTTTTTTTTTTTGAGACAGAGCCTCAAGCTGTCACCCTGGGCAGAGTGCCGTGGCATTACAGCTCACAGCAACCTCCAACTCCTGGGCTCAAGCGAGTCTCCTGCCTCCGCCTCCCAAGTAGCTGGGACCACAGGCGCCCGCCACAACGCCCGGCTATTTTTTGGTTGCAGCCGTCATTGTTGTTTGGCAGGTCCGGGCTGGGGATTCGAACCTGCCACCTTAGGTGTACGTGGCTGGCGCCTTAGCCGGTTGAGCTATAGGCGCCGAGCCGCAAAGTTCTTATAATTCCTCCCCTCCACCTCCCCTCTGCCTCATTCCCTGCCCCCGACTTTGGATTTGAGTTTTTCTCTTATGAGGGTGTGTATTACATCATCTACTGCCATCACATTAGAATAAAGTACACTGGATTCTTGCTTTGCCATTCTTGTGATACTTTACTAAGAAGAATGTGTTCCAAGACATATAATTTTAAAATGAATACACCTGTATTAGGGATATGTGGCCAACCTAATGTAACTATTAAAGAAGCTTCATCAAAAAAGTTGAGAGCCCACCAATTTTTAAAAGTCAGTCAGTGAGGGTAATTTACTTACATTTAAATAAAAGCTGTCCCCTCCATTTATTAAAGAAGTAGACCCTACTGAAAATTCAGAGAACTAAAGGAAAAAACATCCTTCATAGTCCCACCATCTAAAATATCCCAACAGTCCCACTGTTAACAAACTTACGTATTTCCCTACTTTCTAAGTATTTTAACATGACCATAAATTTATTTTATGTAAGATTTTATATCTTGCTTTTTTAAAAAAGCACTTGTTTTATGACACAAAAACTTTTTTGTAAACACCATTTGTAATGATCCCGTATCATTTCAGCATTGCGTCTATATAGCCATTTTATTACTCTACTATTGGGCTTTTTGATGATCAGTTTTTCCCCAGTATAGGTTCATGATATGAATAAAGCTTTTCTGGCATACAGAATTGTTTACTTAGTACAGATTCTTAGAGTTGTCCAATGTTTCAATGACTCTAAGGCTCTTGAAATACTGCCAAACCACCACTCCCAATTCATTTCTATTACCTTTACTAATCTGTCTTGTCAAATAGATAAAACTTTGTTTCAACTAGAACTTCTTTTTTTTTAAGAGATAGAGTCTCACTCTGTTGCCCTAGGTTGAGTGCTGTAGCGTCACAGCTCACAGCAACCTCCAGCTCTTGGGCTTAGGTGATTCTTTTGCCTCAGCCTCCTGAGTAGCTGGGACTACAGGTGCCTGCCACAACACCCAGCTAAGTTGTTGTTGTTGTTGTTGTTGCAGTTTGGCTGGGGCTGGGTTTGAATCCGCCACCCGTGGCATATGGGGCCGGTGCCCTACTCACTGAGCCACGGGCGCCGCCCTTAACTAGAACTTCTTTTGAGAGTGAGAATGCATACAGTTTTGCTAACCAGCTTTACATCATAGCTGAGGTTCTTCTAAGTAGGGGGCAAATATGATCGGAATATGGCAATATACTAGAGCTAAGAAGAAGACAGAGGTAGGAAAACCTCGTTCAAAAGCTACTGTCATAACTGCAGCTGGGGAAACAACACAGCGGCAGCAGGAATGACGAGAAGAGGCTACACCTGAGGTGCTTTAGAAGGCAGCACTAATGGAATCTCTGCCTCCTGAACTAGAGGTAGTTCTCTTCCCAATTAGGCAAAATGTACTGTAAATTTACAGAGAAATTAAAGAAGTAGATTTGAGGAAATAAAAATTAAGACATTTTTAAGAAGAACATAACAAGCCTGTTTTCTGAGCACATTTAGCTAGAAGTACACAATAACGTTCTCAGTATCAGGAGACAGGTTCTCGCAAGAGATATATATATATTCATTTTATAAGTAAATTTTCCGTGCTATAATTTTTTAAAATTTTGTGGACCAATGATCTCCAAATCAGGGAGGGTTTTACAAGACCCTTGATTTACTGGGATGTGGTGGGGGAATACATGTGAATTGAAGACCAGGTAAAATGTACTCCATCAAAAAAAAAAAAAATGGTAAAGGAAGAAAGCTTAGAAAATTCTAACACATGAATTCACCCAGAAAGAAAAGGTGAAGGAGATTAAGAATAGCGTCATTAAGTAAGAATGAGGAAGAAGTGGAGGCACAGACAAGATAATCATTACAATAATATTTATGAGCAGATACCGTGTGAAGAACTGTATATGCATTATCTCATTTAATGCTTAGAACAGTCCTATTTTAAAAGATACAACTGGCCAAGAGTAGTGGCTCACCTCTTTATTCCTAGCACCCTGGGAGGCCAAGGTGGGCGAATGCTTGGGCTCACAAGTTTGAGATCAGCCTGAGCAAGAGCAAGATCCTGTCTCTACTAAAAATAAAAAACTGAGACAAGAAGATCACTTGAGCCCAAGAATATGAGGTTGCTGTGAGCTATGACACCAAGACACTCTACTGAGGGCAATAAAGTGAGACTGTATCAAAGATAAATAAATAAATAAAATAAAAAATAAATAAAAGATACAATTATTATCTCCAGTTAATAGACATGGTGACTGAGGTTTAGAGCACTTGAGAAACTTGGTCAAAGTCACAGTGCCAGCATGTGGTGGAGCCAGAATGACAGTGTCATACGAAGCAGGAGCATCCAGCAGTTTAGAATCTGAAGAGACATCAACAACCAAGCAATGAGGAAACACTGTCGGTCTCTGCCGGGGGAGAGCAGCTATCACAGGGAGTCAAAGGGCGCAGGCACGCGGAAGTACAGACAAGCAGACTCTACAGCACCTGAATACGAAGAAACGGTAAGACGACAACTGCAGGGGAGTAGCGGTGTTGAGAGAAGTTTTTTGTTGTTATTTTATTTTCATTTGAAGATGGGTGAGCACCAGGCACTGAGCATACTTATGGCCTAACAGGAAATCATTGGCAAAGTGCAGATGTGGCCACAGGGAAGGACAGATCGTGGGGGAAGTAAAGAAAATCAATTCCTTCAAGTGTCCTCTCTTCTCTTCCCTGAGAGCAGTGGTCCAAAGCATGCTCCTGGAATTCTCATGCCGTGCATTTCCCCCATTTACAATGAAGCACCGCAGCGGTTATAACAAAAACGCCAATTCTCCAACTCCCATCTCAATTTTCAAATGGGAGAGAAGTACACATCGAAAATGGTCTTAATTTTAGGTTTTTCATGAAAAGCACCAATTATGCTTCCTCCAGCAACGTCTGTTTTAATTTGGAGTTTGGTTGAGGAGTACAGGCATGTAACTCAAATAATACACTCGTACTGTCACTGGTAAAACAGTGGTGTGTACAATGGGGTTAAATATAGCAAGAATATCAGGGCTTCTGATGCATCAGTCCCTGAACTAACAACATTTATCAAAGTGTGTTCTTTAAAGGATTATATACTTGTGCCCCTCCAGGAGACCCCCCCCCCCAAGCACATTATAATATATTAAAGCTTTCAGAATTCTCAGAATAAAACAAAACAGAACAAAACCATTTAGCTTTATTGAGTTCAGTATTTCCAATTTCTCTCAACATAAAAACCTTTCTAATTAATATTACCTATGAAAATCTAAAAAGCATTGTAGCAAAAGCTGGCCCAGAAAAATCTTAATCACAAATCTCATAATACCAAATTAACACTCCAAGAAGCTAGTACAGATCATTCACCCCTAAGACTTTCTCCTTCCTCAGAACCAAAGCATTCACTCTCCAATAATTCACTTGACAATTAAGCATGCAATCTCTTATATTATATTTGATTGAAATTTTATTTCCCTCTTGCTTTTTGTGTTTATACCTTGTCTCCCCAACTACATCATTAGGTTCCTGACCTCAGAAATTGTGACTCTTTTTTTCTGAGTTTCCTGCAATGCTCCTGATTTGTGTGCGATGAATATAAGAAAGCAGGTAATGAACACAGCAAACAATTCCTGATTTTACTTGTATCCAGAGCAACTTACCATCAAGCTAAATTTTGTAAACACAATATCCCACTAGTTAACCTAAAAACTTGAATTTCATGTTTTTTTATCATCTACCAACGCCCGCTGTCAGTCCCCTCCTAGCAGTACCATTCCCTACCCCACTCTCACCTAGCCCATATCTGAAACTCTGTCACCTCCATGAGATGACCTGGCTACTTGGGTTGAGGAGAACTACCAACAGTGGTCTGTTCAGACTCCTATGGAAGCTGTCTGGTAATAGGCCCCTGGTATTTCCCAGGGTGGTCTTTAAAAAACTCACCACTATCCAAGGTAAAGACTCTTAAGACAAGAATCAATAAAACATGGGCCACAACAACATTTACTAGTATCAGAGAATTTACAGAACCTTTTGTGGTCCATACATTTGGACCCCCAACATGACAGAGGCACCCTACACGGCACCCTGACTCGTCATAGCTGATCCTGCTGCAAACACAACAAGGCCTCTGGCTGTCTTCACCTTGGAGAATGGTTTTTACTTTACAAAAGCAAAAAGTGTAATACCTACAATGAGGGAATAACGTAGCAGCAATGGCTCACTTCCCAGTTAAAATCTCAGCCATTTCAAGCTTTGTTGAATAAATTCACATTTTTTAAATTTAGAATTCCGTAAATTCAGAACTGTTGTATCACTATCAAATTTCAATAATATGCTCATCAACAATCACGTTCTTAATCTAAAGAATCCTTACTCAATTTTTAAAAATATATATATATTACAAAATAAATGCTTAAATACATACATGAAATCTGAAATCCCCCCTCAGCATGGAACAAAGATCCTCTGCTACATCAGACATGCAGGGATGCAATGTAGCAACCAATCTTGCATAAAATGGTAGCAAATCCAACCTGCAAAAGTTATATGTGATATGTGTAAAAGGAAAGACATATCAGAAATAATTCAATTTAAAATTTAAACTTTCTCAGACGTATTCACACATTAAATGATTTTAAAAGTAACAATCATACAGACATGCCTATTTATTGACATCGAAATGAAATGTCTGAAAATTCAATCAGCCTTACAAAAGTTTATTAATAATCTGGCGTTTTCCATTCAGTGAATTTATCACACATCTCTAATTTTACTAAGTATGTAATTTTGATAAAATGTGAAACACCAAGCAAATAAAAGGTTCTGACATGGTTTAAATTTTTAATCATGTAATTACTAAGTAACTGCATATTTAGAAAACTAAAGGCAATTTATACAATGTAAAACAGAATCCTTTCAAATAATTTCTTTCATTTATCCAGGGGTAATCTATTTAGAAACCCCAACATCTAAAATAAGAAGGTAATCAATAACCAAAAACATCCAAGAAGTCAAAACAGTATCACAAATCCACGCACTAACTTACATTTTTTTTTTTTTTTTTTTTTTTGAGACAGAGCCTCAAGCTGTCCCCCTGGGTAGAGTGCCGTGGCATTACAGCTCACAGCAACCTCCAACTCCTGGGCTCAAGCGAGTCTCCTGCCTCTGCCTCCCAAGTAGCTGGGACCACAGGCGCCCGCCACAACTCCCGGCTAATTTTTGGTTGCAGCCATCATTGTTGTTTGGCGGGTCCGGGCTGCGGATTCGAACCCGCCACCTTAGGTGTACGTGGCTGGCGCCTTAGCCAGTTGAGCTATAGGGGCCGAGCCAACTTACATTTTTTATTCATTTCAGAACCCACTTGGATCCACCTTCAGGATCATACTTTAGACAGTAAATGGCAAGTATGTGGCACTCGCGTGGCCACCCCTTCCACAGTCAGCCCAGTCTTTTTCATCACACATGGACAAAGCTCCATCCAAAAATGCTGCCTTATGCAGCTACTGCTAATTGGAATCCACACAAGCTAAAACTTATTTTCCACTTCTGCCCTAGACATTATTTTATACAACTTGATTACTCCATGATTCGACGCTCAGCAGATCAGATGCCGATGACGGGAAGCAGAGAAGAACTAATAAAAGTGCTGCAGTGACAGCAGCAAGTAATGAGAGCTGCCAGTGAGGAAGGAACCTAAACCCAAACTAAAAGAAGAGGACGAATGAGCTCAAGAACTGTGACAGCTGGAAGCCATCTAGAAAAGAAAGAATCATAAGCCTGAATCATCAACAAATAGATCACTGTACACAGGAATAATACATGAAGATAGTTTGATCATCACAGGAGAGACTGCATTCCATGAAAGGCTTAGAATTAGATCTGGGAAGCCCCCAACACAGACAGATTAACCCTTACACAGAAGAACAGACACAGTGAAGGAAGAAGAATGGAGATAAATTAGAAAGGAGCAGTTAAGGAGAAGGAATTGATTAAATCCACGCCTAAAAGCCTCAAAAACTTGGACTATTATAATTATAAAGATATATATCCTGTATTTTGTTCTTTTTCTTTTTTTTGAAACAGAGTCTCACTATGTTGCCCAGTAGAGGGCTGTGGCGTCCCAGCTCACAGCAACCTCTAACTCTTGGGCTTAAGCAATTCTCTTGTCTCAGCCTCCCAAGTACCTGGGACTACTAGTGCCCATCACAATGCCTGGCTATATTTTTTTTTTTTTTTTTTGGTTGTAGCTGTCACTGTTGTTTGGCAGACCCAGGCGGGGTTCAAACTCACCAGCTCTGGTGTGTGTGGCTGGCGCCCTAGCGGCTAAGCTACAGGCACTGATCCTTATTTAGTTCTTAACTAATGTGCTAGCTAGGCACAGGCAGGCATCTATACATGTTATTCAACTTATCAACCTAATCACCACCCCATGATGCGGACACTGTAATCACCATTTCAGAAATGAGACAACAGAAGAGAAGAAGCTTTGCAATAAAATCTCAATAATTCTTTTTAAATGAAACCATACCATTCTTTAAAGAAACAGCAAAAACTACAATCCATTACATAAAAATTCAAAAATATTTCAAATTAAAACATTTAATGTTGACTCGGTGCCTGTAGATCAAGCAGCTAAGGCGCCAGCCACATACACCAGAGCTGGCCCGTTTGAACCCAGCCCAGGCCTACCAAACGACAACTACAACCAAAAAAAAAAAAATAGCCAGGCGTTGTGGCGGGCGTCTGTAGTCCTAGCTACTTGGGAGGCTGAGGCAAGAGAATCACTTAAGCCCAGGAGTTGGAGGTTGCTGTGAGCTGTGATGCCACAGCACTCTACCCAGGGCAACAGCTTGAGGCTCTGTCTCAAAACAAACAAACAAACAAACAAAACATTTAATGTTAAATATTAAACATTTAAATATTCAAAAAGTTTCCTCAATTGAAGATTAAGCTTCTGTCATGGACAATGCATATAATGTAGGTCACATTACTCCCTGAAAAATATTTTTTAAAAGCCTGGAAAAAGTGAACATTTAATTTTCCTACATCATAAATAGATTTACTTTAACATGAAACTTCTAAGTATTAGTTATCATAGAATATTAGGTTCTTCATTTGTTTCCCATACCCATTTTAGCAACAATAAAATATTCTTTTTCAGTTCACAATCAGTTGCCAAATTCAACTATAGGACTTTTAACCCACACTTAGCTTCTACTGCTCCCAATTGTCACAATACAGATACAAGAGGGAAGGTCACAGACTAACAGAGAACAATGGGCTGGGAGTTAGGAGGCCCAGGAGTGAACTCTCTGGCAGCAAACAGTACCTCTGCTCCACCTGTTCCAGGCACAGTGGCTCCTCAGCAAAGCCTTGCACTGGTGGTACCCTTGGCCTTTCCCTAAGTGCCATTCCAAATATGCCACTGAAACCACAAACTCACCCCACCTTCCTCCCAATCCCCTTACCCTGTACAACCTTTTTATTTTTTTTTTTTTTTTGAGACAGAGTCTTGCTGCTACCCAGGCAGTGGCATCATCACAGCTCACTGCAACCTCAAACTCCTGGGCTCAAGCAAGTCTCCCGAGTAGCTGGGACTACCGGCTAGTGCCACCATACCTGGCTAATTTTTATATTTCTGTCTGCAGAGACAGGGTCTTACCATGTTGCCCAGGCTGATTTTGAACTACTTGCCTTAAGCAATCCTCCCACCTCAGCCTACCAAAGTGCTGGGATTATAGGTATGAGCTACCTTGCCCCAATTGCTTTTTAAAATATAATTTACCACTTTCTAACATAATAAATAATTTACTTATTTGTTACGTTCATTTTATTTGTTACGCCTCCCAGAGACTAGAATGTTACATTCCATGGGACAGTTTACCAAGCACTCAAAACAATGCTTAGAACCAGTAGGTACTCTAGAATCTAGATAGACAGACAGACAGACAGACAGATAGATAGATGGCTTTGGGATCTCACTCTGAAGCATACTGTTAGCATTTAGTCTAAGATAGTTTTCCCTATATTAAGGAAGTATCATCCTATCTTTACAAAAATATTAAATTTCACGAAAAAACTTATTTATCAAATATCTTTTAAGCAACTAACAGGATATCATAGTTTCTTATTTTCCAATTGATGTTATACATATTAGATTTCCTATGTTCAACTATTCTTCCATTCCTAAGAGTAATCCTCTTTGATCATACTGGATTCTTATTCTTTAATATGCTATGTATTAAATATGATTTGTGAGTATTTTACCTACAGTTTTTACACAGACATTCAAAAGATTATTTAATACTTTTAACTTTCTAATTCCTTTTTGTTAGATTTTATCTTTTTTTAATGAAATATGAAATATCAAGTTTTTATTTATTTTTTTGAAACAGAGTCTCATTATGTCACCCTTGGTAGAGTGCCATGATGCCACAGCTCACAGCAACCTCAAACTCTTGGGTTCCAGTGATTCTCTTGCCTCAGTCTCCCTTGTAGCTGGGACTACAGGCACCCACCACAATGCCCAGCTATTTTGTTTGTTTGTTTGTTTGTTTGTTTAGCAGGCTCAGGCCGAGTTTGAACCCACCAGCCCCCCATTGCAGGTCTCCAGCGCCCTAACAAGTGCCAAGCCAGAAGTAGCAAGTTTTTAATGCTCTGCACCAAGTGATATAGCAGAGAAATTACTTATTCCATGGAAAATCAAAAGAACTCAGTAAAGCTATCTAGTGTTAGTCTATTAATACTTCATCTAATAAGTTTTCACATTTTCTTCCCTGATCACTGCTGTATGTGGATATTTTATTTTGTCCTAAATCAGTTTTTAAAAAATATGTTTTTCAACAAATTATTATGCTAAAATTCAAGTGGCTTTTTTTTCATATTTCTAGCATAATATCTGTTCATTTCTTAAACTTTTTAGTGTTCTTTATTTCTTTTTTCTAGATTCTGTATTTGGATTTTTTAAGAATCAGCTCTAAAATTTCTAATCTAAGTTTACCTTGGTTGCCTCTTTTAATGTATTCTTTAACAATGTTTGAGATCATAATACTTACCATGAAAAAATTCTTAAACTATGTTATGTCTTCTATTTATTGGCCTGTCACTTATAACTTGCTTCATTTTTTTCTTCTTCTTCCAATTATCTCAATCTACTTCAAACCTTTTATTTTCTCACACATGGTCTCGCTCTGTCACCTAGGCTGGAGTACAGTGGCCCAGTCATACCTCACTATAACTTCAAACTCCTGGGCTCAAGGGATACACTCGCCTTAGGCTCGCAAAGTGCTGGAATTAGAGGCATGAACCACCATTCTTGGCCAAGACTATTTCTGAGCTCTCAAAAATATGCAGATATAGCTACCCATTTTAAAATAAAACAGTTTTGTGTTATCTGTTTAGGTATGCATTAGTGAACTAACAACACAGGAAAGTGCTTTCAGCTTCAACAGAGATTTTTAAAAATGGTTTAAGGGGGCGGTGCCTGTGGCTCAAAGGAGTAGGTGCAGGTGCTGGTCCCATATGCCAGAGGTGGCAGGTTCAAACCCAGCCCCAGCCAAAAAATGCAAAAAAAAAAAAAAAAAAAAAGGTTTAAGGATTCCCTGAGAAGAACTTAACTCCTGTAAGCTTTTCTAGGTAGTTAGTAAATCTAGTTTTTGTTTCTTTTGGAACTGGCAAAGTGGAAATAAAGTTAGATGCTCCATTTTTTCAGGATCTTCTAACCCATAAAATGAACAGCTCATACTAAAATGTACCCTGCCCTCTTTAAATCTTCAAGTTCTGTGACTGTCCATTCATTATTTCACAAAGTAAAATCCCTTATGTTGTAAACAAAGTAATAAATTATATACTTGTTCAGCGCCAGCCCTGCTTAAGAATGTTTTTCTGTCTTTTCACCTTCCTAAGAATACAAGCTCAAAGGGAAATGAAGTGTGCAAAATGTCACATCATTCATGTGAAAGCTATTATAATACAAAATGAAATATTTTAATCAATATAAAGAGCAATTTCTGTGCCCAAATTTAAGCTAGATGGATAGGTCATCTATTGTGAGTTTCCTGAAAAGCAACTGGACAATAAACTTAGATCTTCCCTTTGAAAATGAATTCCAAAATGTTCTGAGTGTGAAAATTATTTTGACCAATGGTTAACAAAAATCTTAGAAAGAATCCGTTTTTCTTAAACAATAATAAAACCCTGTTTATATTTTCAAGATCTCCTGAATGACACATTTAAGTATCATTCTGGTAGTTAATGATAATCAAGTTAGTAAACATTCAATCACTAACTAGAAGCAAGTAAATAGCAAGAAAGCAGACATGCACACACAAACACACAGGCTTTTGTTACTGGGGGCGGAAATGCTTACAGGTTTTTATCTTCTAATCAATTGGCTTTCCAAAAGAAATGTCTGCCTTTTTTTTTCTGTTTAAAAATCTAAAGAATTCAACTTGAAAGCTACAAATTTTATCTGTGCTCAAAAATACTTGGGGGAAAAAGACTGTGAAAGAACACAGTTACAGTTCAATTAAAGAATACAAAGGATTCCCTTCATAGGAAACACTAAAGGAGATGACTCCAAAAAGATGAAATATAATAAATAGAAGATTTCAGATTACTTTGAAATCCCCAACCAAATGCCCTGTTGACTGTTTTCACAATGTTGCTGTTCCAACACAACAGTGCCATCAAGTGGTTTCACGTCCTAACAGGTTTCAAATACTCACTCTTTCAGTAGTTCCAAATTTAAGGAGGGAAGACATCCAGGGAGAAACTTTCTCACAAGACTCCAACAAACTTTCCTAAAAGCTTGACCACAAAAGTTTTCAAACATCAAGTGTAGCACTTCACCTCTGAATAGCACTCTGCTTACGTTTAAATCTAAGAAGATCCTGGACACTCACCTGCCAACACTTAGCTACCTTATGGCTTCAAAGTCACCATAAACAACACCAGGTGCTTCTACATTTACAATAAGGAAAGAAGAGATTCTTACACATTTTCCCTAACTCTGATATTAAACTCAAAATCTGGCTTGGCTAAGCTGCTTTCTGGGGGTGCTAGGAATGTCCTACATCTTGGATCTGGATGATGGAAATGTTATGTGTACTTAAGATATAAACACTGTGAAATTTCAGTTATGTGTGTTTATAGACACGTTATATATTACTTGTGAAATGACATGCAAACACTGAATTAAGGGGATTTTTACATTTCATTCCTGTGGATTTCTTCAAATTAATAGGCTAAGAGAAATGACAGCCTTTTGAGTTTCCTTTCTATTTAATGAAGGAAGAACCCAACTGAAAGTTAAAACACACTCCAGATCAGACCTTTAATAACTATAAAGACAGACTCCATCAAATTTAAAAAAAAAAACAAAACTGTTTTTGCTGCATACCACCAAGAAAGTGAAACGATCTCAGAAAATGAAAGAAAATATTTGCAAATTATATCTTTTTTTGTTTTTTGTTTTTTTTGAGACAGCATCTCGCTATGTCGTCCTCAGTAGAGTGCTGTGCCATCATAGCGCACAACAACCTCAAACTCCTGGGCTTAAGCGACTGTCGTCTTGCCTCAGCCTCCCAAGTAGCTGGGACTACAGGCACCTGCCACAACGCCCGCTATTTTTCTGTTGCAGTTGTCATTGCTGCTTAGCTGGCCCGGGCTGGGTTCGAACCTGCCAGCCTCAGTGTATGTGGCTGGCACCATAACCTCTTGCTACGGGTGTTGAACCTACAAATTGTATCTTATAAGGTATGTGCACCCAGAATATACCAAAAAACTTACAACTCAATAAAAAGACAAATATAGTTTTAAAAAGCAAAGGACGTGAACATTTCTCCAAAGATGATATACAAATGGCCAAGAAGCACACGAAAAGATGTTTAACTATATCATTAGTCATTAGAAAAATAACTAATATTTACCCCTCAATATCCTCGAGAGATTGACTCCAAGATCCCACATAAATACCAAAATCTAAGGATGCTCAAGTCCCTGATATAAGTGATACAGTAACGGCATCTAACCTATGCATACCATCCTATATGCTTTAAATCACCTCTAAATTACTTATAATACCTAATACAGTGGAAATGTTATGTAAATAGTTGTTTTACTACATTTTTAAATTTGTATTATTTTTTATTGTTGTATTGTTGTTTTCATTGTTTTTGGTTTTTTTCCCAAAATTTTCAATCCACAATTGGCTGAATTCAGGGATGCAGAATCTCCAGATCCAGAGTGTCAACTGTGCAAACAAAACCACAATGAGGTTCTACTTTCACACCCATGAGGACAGCTATAATCAAAACATAGATAATAACAAGTGTGGCCAGGATGTGAAAAACTTTACCCCTCAACACATTGCTGGTAAGATGTAAAATGGTGCAGCCACTAGGGAAAACTCAAAATGTTAGAGAGTTATCACATAACTCATCAATTCCACTCCTTGTTATGTATCTAAGAGAACTGAAAATAGATGTCTAAATAAAGAAACAGGAACATTATTTGTAACAGTCAAAAAGTACAAATAAACCAGGCATGGTGGCTGACCCTTGTAATCCTAGCATTGTGGGAGGCTGAGGCAGAAGGGTTTCTTGAGTTCTTGAGCTCGGGGGTTCAAGACCAGCCTGAGCAAGAATGAGACCGTGTTTCTACTAAAACAGAAAAATTAGCCAGTGTCATGGTAGACACCTGGAGTCCCAGCTACTGGTGAGGTTCAGGGAAAAGGATCACCTGAGCCCAGGAGCTTGAAGTTACAGTGAGCTATGATCATGCTACTGTACTCCAGCCTGGGTAACAAAGCAAGACCTCATCTCTCTTAAGGAGAAAAAAAAAAAAAAAAAAGCCCCAAAACTGGGGAGTTTGGGTAGGAAAAAAACAAAACAACTAAACTACTGGCTAAAGTAATAAAGATTAGAAAGAAAGGGAAGTGCAAATATGGCACTATTTATAATGGCAGAGGTCGGAAAGTTTTAAACAGTTAAATATACGGTGAAATTTACTAAATATAGTACATCCATTAAAAGAAACCCTGCAGTTCTAAAAGAAATAACAAGGAAAATCTTGTGTATTTAAATGAAAAGGTATGTATAATAAATTGTCCATTGTATAAAAAATAGGAAATAGGAATCTATAATTATATTTTCTTACATATGATACAGAAGTAAATTCAAGAGAATATGTAAGATTCTTTTTTTTTGAGACAGTCTCATTATGTTGCCCTTTATGGTACAGTGCCATGGAATCACAGTTCATTGCTATCTCCAACTCTTGGGCTTAAGCCAGCGGTTCTCAACCTGTAGGTTGCAACCCCTTTGGGGGTCGAACGACCCTTTCACAGGGGTTGCTAAGACCATCCTGCATATCAGATATTTATATTATGATTCATAACAGTAGCAAAATTATAGTTATGAAGTAGCAACAAAAATAATTTTATGGCTGGGGGTCAGCACAACATGAGGAACTGTATTAAGGAAGGGTGAGAACCACTGGCTTAAGAGCCATTAGGAAGGTTGAGAACCACTGGCTTAAGCAATTCTCCTGCCGCAGGCTCCCAAGTAGGTAGGACTACAGGCGCCCGCCACAATGCCCAGCTATATTTCTTTGTTGTTGCAGTTGTCATTGTTGGTTGGCTGGCCCGGGCCAGGCTCGAACCCACCAGCCTCAGTACATGGCTGGCGCCATAACCTGTGCTACAGGTGCCAAGTCAAAAAAATATGGAACTCTTCACAAATTTGTGTGTCATCCTTGCTATAAGATTCTTGACAGTGGTTTCCTATCGAAAGGAAAGTGAACTGGGTAGATAGAGAAGAATAGGAAGGAGACTTTTCACTATACAGTATTTCATACTTGGGTTTGAGCCATGACAACTTATTATTTATTATTTTAAACTGCTCATGACCAACATTAATGCATCCAATATTTTAAAATATGTACTATGTACTGAACACTATGCTTGATGTTAGAGATGTACAAAATGAAAAGATCTAGTCGTCTCTCCTAAAGGGCTGGAAGCTCAGATACAGCAGCAAACCAGCAATGGGAACATGCCTAACTCCTCCCATGAACACATGTGGAAACCGCTATAGAAGAGCACCTGTATCTACATAAGGAAAGTAAGGCTGTTCAAAGAAGACGGCTTTTGTGCCAAGATTTAAAGGGTGAGTCCAAGATTTCCAGTGGAAAAATAAAGGACATCCCAGATGAAACAGAAAGTAGAGGCAAAGGCATGAAATGGGAGTGGAGAGAGCAGAGTAGAAATCCTCTGCAAGAAGGAGAGTAGCTAGAATGAAGACTAAAGAAACTGAAAACGGGCTCAGAAAGGGCATTGTGTGCTATGCTACATACTTCCATGCTGGGGATAAAGAAGTAAACACGGCCTCCTCCTTGTAGCTTACAGTCTAGGGGACAACGTCAGGCCGTCCAAGCAGCGGTTTAGCCACAGTTGGATGCCATGACCTTTCCTGTCTCTGCCTCTCTGCACACTGTTGCCCTGTCAGAAATGCTTTCTCTATTCTCCTTCCTCACCCATTGCTGTCTAGCCAATTCCTTTCTCAGGACTCAGATTAAATGACCCTTGTTCCAGGCAGCCTACTCTGACTCCCCAGACTAAATCAATCAGTTCCAGTAGCACTATGCTTCAAAGCATGCTGTGCTTCTTCACAACTGCGCTTAGAATTATTCATCTGTCTTCCCCTGCAATTCATAAACTAAGTGAATACAATGAACCAAGTCAATCTTTTTCATCATTGTATCTCTAGCACTGAGCACAGTATGCAGATGACCACTAATGAATTATTGATAAATGAATAAATTTTAGAATATAATTTAATCTTTCCTGATCATCAAGCTGATTGTAACAAACTGATACAATTCAGGTATGTAAGATTGTGGGGTCTATTTCTCATAGCTCATTCACTGTGCATTTTAAGTAATCTTTATCTTTTTAAAATATTTTTTCTTTCTTTCTTTTTTTTTTTTTTTTTTGAGACAGAGTCTCAAGCTGTCACCCTGGGTAGAGTGCTGTGGCATCACAGCTCACAGCAACCTCCAACTCCTCGGCTCAAGCGATTCTCCTGCCTCTGCCTCCCAAGCAGCTAGGACCGTAGGCGCCCGCCACAACACCTGGCCATTTTTTTGTTGCTGTTGCAGCTGTCATTGTTTTTTGGCAGCCCAGGCTAGATTCCAACCCACCAGCTCAGGTGTATGTGGCTGGTGCCTTCGCTCCTTGAGCCACAGGCGCTGAGCCTAAAATATTTTTTCTCTCTTCTCAAACCATAATTTGTTATTTCCTACTACTACAAACTGACGCTTCTAGCAGATTCTAACTACTACTAATTTACATGCAGTTTTCTATTTCCTGAGCAAACAGATAAATTCAGGGATAAAGGATATGACTGACAGAAAACCAAATAATAGTACACAATTTTTTAGGACCATTTTTTTTTTGAAGGTAAAAGAGGAAAAGGCATACAAAAAGAGAAGATGCCCTTTTATAAGTAAACTACTTAAACATCACTGCACGGTTTATTTTGTTAAACAACATTAATTAATTAATTTATTTATTTATTTATATGTTTACCTTTTTACTACTGGCAAGATCAACCAGGTAGCAAGCTTTTAATTTTTGCTAACTTTAGTTTATTCTATACTATAAATGTTGGAATAAAAATTAAGTCTAGACAATTATTGCTACATGTTACTTCATTCAAATAAACAGTTAAAAAGAAAAATTTGAAAACATACTTCCCATTAGTAGGGTAAAGACTCACTTGAAAAAAAAGAATTAGTCTAAGATACTGAGGGAAAAAAATTGAGGTCTCTTCAATTCAAGGTATTCCCTCCATTTTCATATACACAAAATTGGAATACATCTCAGTATTTTTCCTTAGGTGGGTGTACATAAAATAATGGTGCACCTCCTCATTTACGGCTCCTTAGATTGTACTTCTCAACATGACTTTTTTGATTACATATATTAACACACTCGCTCTCCCTTGCCCCACTAAAATAAAAAACTAAGTGCTCATATTAATGGTGCTGATGGGAAATTAAAAAATCAGCATGACTTCATGATCTATGTGTATATGACTTAATAAAAAAAAATCATCATGAAAGGAAAAAAAAGACAAGTAGTGATTCAGTTTCACCAAGAATTCTTACCATTAAGAGATTATGGGCTTCCACCAATGAATGCACCAAATTAAAATTCTGCTGAAGAGACTTCAGTGAAATCCCTCAGAATGTTTATCTTTTGAGGAAAGTATCTACCTTAGCTATTTTGTACATAATCCCCATAACAGGTAACAAAATTCTTTATTCATTGTAGAATAAACAATGGATCTCCTCCAGATGATCCTAAGGTCAACATTCTATGAGTGGTCCTGAAATGTTCAGGCGAAGCAGGAGTCTTAATTTAGCATAATATAAAGCATGAGAATTCTCTCAAAGCATTATGCAACTATGTGTCTTGAATTACTAGCAATGTTATCACTAATATGACTTCTAATTCTACCCAATGAATCTCTAGGTGGGCTGGTCTTATCTCTATCATAATTACCTAAATAATTTGAAATTTTCCATTTAAAAACAAATTTGAGAACTAGGTACACTAAATTAGTTTCATCTTTACACAAAATAAAAACTCTCCAAAACACTTATATGCCATTTATTATTTTTTTCCACCTCAGAGGTGAAAATTTAAACCAACTGGTTCTATCAATTATTATTGCTCTTAAGTTATCCTTAAATATTTTCTCTTAAAATAGCAGATATCAGAAAAAGTATTTCCATTAGAGCTAACAACACCTATGAGTGAATAAAATCAACACAAGGGGTATTTTTAAAGATAATTAAATAAGAAATTTGACCTTACTTTCTGTAGACATCACTACAGAGTAAAACGCTTCCAAGTTCTCTTTTTTAATACCTACCTTTGTCTAGGAACAATGAAGAGCGCCCGTACCAGCTTCTTCCTGTTTGCCTTTGTGTTCATGTTCATACAAAAATCCATTGCAGCCTATTGGGAGAAAGCAGACTTTTTCCTTAAAAACTTTGATTTAGCTACTAAAAGCAGAAACCTCGCCCACTATAATATTTTCACTTGTTCTTAAATAATAGTTCAAAATGTTTTTAAGACATTAGAATTATAAGCATTTCCCAAATTTAAAAGATCACTAAGCTTAAAGTCCTCTCTAATTACATTTCTAAAAATCTCTGCTTCTTACATTTTGAATGTAACCTAGTGCTGGGAACAGAACTAAGTTAAAAAAAAAACCTACCATGAGATGTTTGGCAAATAACCATATGAAAAATACAATCAATGCCTTTAGCTTTCATTAAAGACAAGTAAATCAATGTTAATATCAGGAAAGTTTTCTGATAGAACTAGAAAGTAGCAAGAACAATTCAAGAACCAAAAAAATTACTAATACTAATAAAGGCATTAAAAAAAAGTCACCCAACCCTCATTTTTTTCACTTTTTTATTTTTTTTTGAGACAAGGTCTCAAGCTGTCACTCTTGGTAGAGTGCTGTGGCATCATAGCTTACAGCAACCTGCAACTCTTGGGCTTAAGCAATCCTCTTGCCTTAGATTTTCTATTTTCTTTTTTTTTTTTTTTTTTGAGACAGGAGCCTCCAGCTGTCCCCCTGGGTAAAGTGCTGTGGCATCACAGCTCACAGCAACCTCCAACTCCTGGGGTCAAGCGATTCTCCTGCCTCAGCCTCCCAAATAGCTGGGACCACAGGCGCCCGCCACAACGCCCGGCTATTTTTTGGTTGCAGTCATTACTGTTGTTTGGAAGGCCGGGCTGGATTCGAACCCACCACCTTGGGTATATATGGCTGGCGCCTTAGCTGCTTGAGCCACAGGCGCTGAGCCAGATTTTCTATTTTCAATAGAGACAGTATTTTGCTTTTGCTCAGGCTGGTCTTGAACTCATGAGCTCACTATTGACCTGCCTCAGCCTCTCCAAGAGCTAGGATTACAGGCATTGAGCCACTGCACCCAGCCCCAACCCTCATTTTAAAAACTACAGATGGGCAGGTGAGGTGGTTCATCCCAGTAATCCCAACACTTTGGGAGGTAAGGCTGGAGGGTCTCCTGAGGCCAGGAGTTCTAGACCAGCCTGGGCTAAAAGAAACAAAATGAGCCAAGCATGGGCCCACACCAATAATCCAAGCTACTTGGGAGGGTGAGGCAGAGATGATGATGGTTTGCATCTAGCAATTTGAGGCTGTAGTGAGCCATGATCAAATCACTGTACTCTAACCTAGGAGACAGAGCAAGACTCTGTCTCTAAAAATGCTTTAAAAATTAACTATAAATGTAGTTCAATGTAAACATTTCACATTGTATATTGAAGCAGTACCCTGAACTCCATAAATGCATCAATGTACAAAGTTATGAGTTAATAAAAAATAATATTTTAAAAAATTAACTATAAAGGGGAAGGCACCTATAGCACAGTGGTTACAGCACCAGCCACATACACCAAAGCTGGGCCAGCTAAACAACAATGACAACTGCAACAGAAAATAGTCGGGGCTCGCCCATAGCACAGTGGTTATGGCACCAGCCAAATACACTGAGTGTGGGAGGTTCAAACCCAGCCCGGGCCAACTGCAACTAAAAAAGAGCCGAGCATTGTGTCAGGCACCTGTCGTCCCAGCTAGTTGGGAGGCTAAGGCAAGACAATGGCTTAAGCCCTAGAGTTTGAAGTTGCTGTGAGCTGTGACACCACAGCACTCTACCAAGGGTGACACAGTGACTCTGTCTCAAAAAAAACCAAACAATTAAAAAAAACCAGCCAGGCATTGTGGCACGTGCCTGTCATCCCAGCTACTCGGGAGGTTGAGGCAAGAGAATTGCTTAAGCTCCAGGGTTTGAAGTTAAATATTAAAAAAAATTAACTATAAATAGGTAGGTGCCTGTAGCACAGTGGTTACAGCACCAGCCACATACACCAAGGCTGGTGGGTTGGACACCATGGCATCACAGCTCACAGCACTCTACCTAGGGTGACATGGTAAGACTCTGTCTCAAAAATAATAATAATAACTATAAATGAATTTATATACACATACAGCACCATATTCAGTTTACATTCTGATTCTGTCTATATAACTTTAGGAAAGTCTTAGCTGTAAGATGAAAGGCTAGATCCAGATCATTTCTAACATTTTTGGTTTTATGAACTCTTATTAAAAATTTGACTTAAGGGCAGCGCCTATGGCTCAAGAGTAGGGCGCTGACCCCTTAGGCCCAGAGTGGCAGGTTCGAACCCAGCCCCAGCCAAACTGCAACAACAACAAAAAAATAGCCGGGTGTTGTGGCGAGCGCCTATAGTACCAGCTACTCAGGAGGCTGAGGCAAGAGAATCACCTAAGCCCAAGAGCTGGAGGCTGCTGTGAGCTACACCACTACGGTACTCTACTGAGGGTGACAGAGTGAGACTCTGTCTCAAAAAAAAAAAAATTTGACTTAAGGTTATTTGTAGCCACATAATTACTAAAGTCATAAAATTCTTAGATTTTCTACCTATTTCCCCCCAATTTTTCCTCTTAAGTCATTTGCACCCTTGCTAATACATGTAGAAGAAATTCCTTTTATGAGAGAGCCAATGGGGTCCAAAAGGAAGCTGATGACTCCCATTTCACATCTGGCTCTGAGAGAGTTAATTCATAATTTATTACGTGGTCATTACTGTCAATAGCTCTTAATAACAAGCTGCACAATGGAGGATGCATTCCAACAGCATAACCTGAGAGTCATAGAATAATGTAACTATCACACATAATTGATGGAGTTCCTCTTATGGTAGGACTTAAAATGGGGAAGGCGTGAACCAAGAGTATCAAATGATCTCTCTTTCACCCTGTTTATGGCCAGTGGACCCAAAACTTAGCAATAAGCCTCTGGGCTTGATGCCCAGAGCTCAGTGGTTATAGCACTTGCCACTTACACCAGGGCTGGTAGGTTTAAACCTGACCTGGGCCTGCTAAACAACGACAGTTACAACAACAAAAAGAATAGCTGGGCACTGTGGCAGGCACCTGTAGTCCCAGCTACTGGGGAGGCTGAGGAAAGAGAATCACGTAAGCCTAAGAGTGTGAGGTTGCTGTGAACTATGATGTTACAGCACTCTATCAAGGGCAACATAGTAAGACTCTGTTTCCCAAAAAAAAAGTAATAATAATAATCCATTGTTTAAGAGTGGTTTCTCTTATATCTATAAAAAAGAAAGCAGAAATAAATGTTGTAATTGCTAAGTTTTTGACAACTGCACATTGACTCAATCACTCAAGAAGCCAATCCGTGGCTCGGCGCCTATAGCTCAACCGGCTAAGGCACCAGCCACGTACACCTAGGGTGGCGGGTTCGAATCCCCAGCCCGGACCCGCCAAAAAACGATGACGGCTGCAACCAAAAAATGGCCGGGCGTTGTGGCGGGCGCCTGTGGTCCCAGCTACTTGGGAGGC
>NW_003852414.1:19836664-19843155 GCF_000181295.1 Otolemur garnettii | reverse complement strand
TTGTGGTGGGCGCCTGTGGTCCCAGCTACTTGGGAGGCTGAGGCAGGAGACTCGCTTGAGCCCAGGAGTTGGAGGCTGCTGTGAGCAGTGAAGCCATAGCATTCTTCCCAGGGGGGCAGCTTGAGGCTTTGTCTCAAAAATAATAATAATAATAATTATTATTAATGACCTGAAAAAATGTGTATGTGGATTACTTATTAGCATTTACTATATTAAAAAGTAAACCTGAGAAAAATTTTTAAAAAGTGAAAGATGAATGGCAGGCATTCTTTTAAAAGCAGCTGGATTTGGGCAGCGTCTGTGGCTCAAAGGAGTAGGGCACTGGCCCCATATGCCAGAGGTGGCGGGTTCAAACCCAGCCCTGGCCAAAAACTGCAAGCAAAAAAAAAAAAAAAAGCAGCTGGATTCTCTTATCTATTTATGTATTTAATATACTACAATATATTATTTTGAATGAAGTATATGGAGAAAATCTGGCTTCACATACATATGTACTTGGCAAAGGGAGGTATATTTTTAAAAACTTTTCAGTAATTGCAAATATTTTTCTTTGATACTACACCAAAATTTGACAAGTGGTAGTTTCTTAAGCGTTAATTGCAATGTGGAATTGGAAACTATATCAATAAACATTTTATGCTCTGTTAAATTAAAATCCACCAAACAACCTTGCACCTTCAGTAGATCTTTTACTAGTCACTTAGAAAATAGTTCACTGAGCCATGCAGATCTTCCAAATGTACACGTATTTTAAAATTACATTATGCAATATTACAACACTCTCACCAGAAGTCTCATCAATGAAGTTTATTCAGAAAAGAATTGCGAGGTTCTTGAGCTCACGATGATTTTCCAAAATTCTAATTTTTGTTAAAAACTCAAATTTGATCACTGTTAATACTTTATTTTCTTTGAAGTAATGAACTCACTTTGTTAATTTTAGAAAAATGTTAAAATATCCAAGATTGAATATCCCTTGTTTGTCCATCAATTCTTCCAAGTAAAAATGCTATTCTATGAAAAATAACAATTAGTCCAGCTTGCAACTCCAATAATCACACAAGTGTTTTTCCTTGAGACAGCAGAAATGTTTTATATGTCCTTCCCATTTTGTCAGATTTAAAGAGCATATAATCAAAGGTTGAAACGTAAAAAGAAAAATCATTCACTTTTACGGCTCCACCAAGGAAATTCTTAAGTAAAAGTGGCATTTCTATTGTAAATTTATGGCAGTAAAGAATACTACGGTACTAGAATGGTTTGGCACCACTGCCCTGATTCATGCTAAAATGCCAGCAGCTTTACTATCACTTATGCAAAGGTCAAAATAGTGAAAAGGAGGGGAGAACTCTTAGTATTACTATGAAAACAGTTTTGACTTTATAGATACCCTGAAAGTGTCTCAAAGGCTACCAGGAAGCTGCTCAGTGCCTGTAGTTCAGTGGTTAGGGCGCCAGCAACATACACCAGGGCTGGCAGGTTCCCACCCAGCCCAGGCCTGCTAAACAACAATGATAACTACAACAAGAAAAAAAATAGCCGGGCATTGTGGTGGGTGCCTGTAGTCCCAGCTACTTGGGAAGCTAAGGCAAGAGAATTGCTTAAGCCCAAGAGTTGGAGGTTGCTGTGAGCTATGACGCCACAGCACTTTACTGAGGGTGACATAGTGCAACTCTGTCTCAAAAAGAAAAAAGAAGGCCACCAGGAGTCCATAGACCATACAGCAAGAATCTGATCTAAAAAACTGTGGGATCCATAAATGAACAGGAAAGCTATCAAATCAACAAGATTCTGGAGCCAATCCCATTCCCAGAAAGAAACTCTCCACAATACGTCCAATTGATTTGTATGTAGGTTGGATTCTGTGACTCCATTTGAAAAAAATGGTTCAATCTATAGCTCAAATACTCTGAAAACCACAGACATCCTAATTAAAGGACTTCTACAAGTATGTGCGTTAGTGAAATTACACAGAAATAAGGATACCTTGTCTATAAGGTCTCGGTTGACACAGTTGGGCAACTGCTGAAGGAAAGCATCCACTATGAGCTTGAGATGAGATCCAGTGCTGGCTTCCTCATCCTCTTGTTCTAATACAAAATTCATTTTTAAACAGGTTAAAAAAACATACAGAAAAGAGAACAAAATTCCCAATTACAAGTTATTTAGAAAATAGATCATTGAGAGCTACTTTCATACTCATGAAAAAAACAGTTGCAAACCAATGAGGGCATCAAAGACATGCAGAAACAAACCATCCCCGACCTCTCCCCATTGGTGTGCAACTGTTATGTACTGTTGAGGGTTTTACCCTAGAAAATTCAGCTATCTCTAGAATCATTAACCGTAGTCACTAAAGTCTTTCAAATATCAACCATTCTATTAAAAAGTTCAGCTTTTTACATTAGATACATAAATTTGATCAGAAAAAGCATGTACATATTTCCTAGAAGCTACAGAGGAAAAAAAAGAAAACAGAAAAATCATATAGTTTTATAGTAAATTTGTTATTTTTTATCAGCCTGGCATCCCTTCCCCTGCCCCTGCGTTCTTCAATTAACAGCACCCCCAATTCTCACCTTTGAAGAGCCATTAGAACCCATGAGATTCTGATAGGATGGCTGCTACCATCCAAAGCACAAAACACACACCACTATTCCTCTTGCCCCTGGGTGAGCATGACACACGACCAACCAAAGTCTTTATGTGATACTAATATATAAACAGAGGGAGAAGTCTTTCCCTCTAATATCACTAGCTGGTATGATTTAAGCCTGAGACAGCCTCTAGCACTACTCACCTTCCCTTTACTGTATACAGAAAAGAGAATCTACAAGATGAAATAATGAAGCCAACAGAGAAAAAAACAATAATGATAGCAGGTAGCTTTCTTTTTTGGGGGGGGGGAGTTTTTGGCCGGGGCCAGACTCCACCACCTCTGGTATATGGGGCCAGCGCCCTACTCCTTTGAGCCACAGGCACCGCCTGATAGCAAGTATCTTTCTAATAAAGACTCCTAACTAATAAAGAAACTTGATAGAATAAATGTAATTTTTTATTATTAAATACAAAACAGACTTATAAAAACAGATGAAATTAGTACAAACAACTAATAAGTTAGCTGTACTTCTACCTCTCAACCAATTTAAAATAACTTCCAAACACATTTATTCCAAATACATTTAAGTTTGTAAAGATTATATCATAGAATTAAAATAGGATAATGTTAGCAAGTTGTCAGAAAGGTATAAGAAATATCTTTTAAGCTATTTAGAACTAAGATTTTAGAATTTAATCACTAAAGCTTATGGCCACATAATACAGGGTATGCAGTGTCTTGTTCTGACTCAAATTCTAATAAAGTGATAGCCTGAAAACAACAACAACAAAAAACCAAGGATGTAAAAAACAGAGGCTTGGTGCCCATAGCGCAGTAGTTAGGGTACTGGCCACATACACCAAGGGCTGGTGGGGTCAAACCCGGCCAGGGCCTGCTAAACAACAATGAAACTACAACAACAACAACAACAACAACAACAACAACAACAAACAGCCAGGCATTGTGGCCAGTGCCTGTAGTCCCAGCTACTTGGGAGGCTGAGGCAAGAGAATCCCTAGGGCCCAGGAGTTTGAGGTTGCTGTGAGCTGTGATGCCACCGCACTCTACCACAGGCGACATAGTGAGACTCTGTCTCAAAAAAAAAGATAAACAGAAAAGAAGCATATAAGCATATTCTCAGGCAAGAGTTTTGTGTATAAAAACTAAACAAAATGAAAACTGGTGAAATAGTACTTTACCTTGTTCATCAAGAAGTTTCTTTGTAAGATCTTCAGCTTCATCTCCACCTTCTAACTCCAAGGTGTCATCATTAATTTCTAGATTCTCCAATTCAAGTTCCAAATCATCAGGACTTGATGCCTCCTTATTATCTTTAGATTCTTTTGCCTCTGTTTAAGAAACAAAAACAAGTGTTATCTGAATTAAAAGTCATACTGAAATTGTGCTGCAACAAGTAGATAAAGATTCACAAAATCTGTCCCTTGTTTTAGAACCTACACATATATCTGGCAACAAATCTGAATGAAAATTAACACAATCACATTTTACAAAATACAACAAAGACGACAACCTCGTTGATTCTATGTGCCATGTGTTCACTGACGGGGTAGATGGATGGATGGATGAAGACTTACATGGCCTGAGCATCTGTGCTAAAGATGAGGAGAAATGAAGTTGATTAGGTAAAGTAGACTCAGATTTAAAAGGGTCTCAACCTCCAAGATGAGGAATTTGGATTTTCTCCTTTACACTAAGTCACAAGCAGATTGATTACATGTAATTTGATATGAAAATTAACTTAACATCAATAAAGAAGACAAATCAGACAGGAAAGAATAGATATAGAAAAATCAATTAGGAAAATAACCTTATAATGTGGATGTGAGGGGTCAGAGAAAACCAAAAAATGGGACATAAAAACAGCAACAGCCAGGAATTTGGTAAAAGCCTAAATAGAAGAAAAAAAGAAAGAGACCTAAAGCTTTGTTCCACAAAACGTTAATAATTATTGAAGTTGAGTGATAGGTAAATACAAGTACGCTATGTTATCCTCACTTTTGAGTTTAAAAATGTTAAGGGGCTCGGCACCCATAGCACAGTGGTTACTGCTCCAGCCATATACACCAAGGTTGGCGGGTTCGAACCCAACCTGGCCCAGCTAAAACACAATGACCACTGCAACAACAATAACAACAAAAAGTAGCTGGGCATTGTGGCAAGCTCCTGTAGTCCCAGCTACTTGGGAGGCGGAGGCAAGAGAATTACTTAAGTCCAAGAGTTTGAGGTTGCTGTGAGCTGTGATGCCACAGCATTCCATCCAGGGCAACATAGTTAGACTCTGTCTCAAAAAAAAAAAAGTTCTTAAGTAAAAAAACAATGAAACTTGAGTTCAAGAATTTATGCTTAAATTCAAAACATAGTATTTCTCAGCTTCATCTAAGGTTCTCTAATCTCTTCATTTCCACACTGATGCCACACCATATTTGGGAGAACTGAAGCTCTAACTGCTATGGCTGGACTTTGCTGTCTCTGAGTGAAGGCAGACTACTATTTTCTCATTTACCATCTATTTAGGTGACTGATACTTACTGAATTCCTACTATACACCAGGTACTGTTCTAAAAGCCAGGGACACAACAGACACTTTCATATACAAAACCCTCCCCACGTGGGGGCATATTCTCACTCCCAAGTCTTCCCTGATGCCTGGCTATCAAAACAAACAACAAAAAAAACATTTTATGATTACTTATTACACATTCAGAACTATGTTAAACTAGTATTTTTCAGAAAAAAGATGAAAATGTGACCCTTGCTCTCAAGTAACGTATAATTTCCCTGAGGAAATCAAACTCACACGCACTGAGGGGTCGAGTTGGATACGGTGTTGAGAGGGTTCCAAGCAGAACAGAGAACAAATGTAGGAAGACCCTGAGACAAGAAGACCCACAGACTGAAAATGCTTTAGTTTAATGATCTCCCAGATTTGATTTCTCTAAAATAATTCTTCCTCACAAATTGCTGACTATATCCAGCCTAGAAAAGATATTACAGGTATAGACTGCTGCAGAGCTAACATTTGCCTAACAATCCAATTGGGGGAAATTCATACCTTATAAAGACTTCACGTGAATTAGCTATAAGATTATGAATACTTACCTTCAAATTAGTTCACATTAAACATAGAAGTAATGTTAAAAATATGTCAATTATCACCCTTCATGATACATTCCTTATTATTCTGTCATTTAATCTAATGATCAAATGTTCATTTTACAAAACCAGTAACTACGACACCTTTTTTTTCAATGCTACTTTGAAGCTAAGGTTTGTAGCACTTAATGTAAATATTTTTTATTTCGAATTTACCTTTGGAATCATCTCGGTTGGACTCTTTATTCTGACAACTTTTTTCATTGTCTTTAAACAAGATGGCTGGGACAAAAGCCTTCAAATCAATGAGGTTCTCATAAAAATTCCGAGCATCTTCATCTTCCCATATACCACCTTCCAAGTCATATTCTCCAGGTTTACCAGGTGTAAATATATCAATTCCAGGCCCATGTTCTACAGTAAGATAATTAACAAGTAAGTAAAACCATTTTAAGTATAGCATGCTAAACAAGACCTTGTAAGTAGTTTACATTTTATAGCTATTGAATCTTTAGTGTTTGAACAGACAGGTGCTTCTACAATTAACAAACATTTGAACCTGTTTCAGTGAAATCAAATCACAAATGGTGGGGGCTTGTTTGTATTTTTTAGACAGAGTCTAGCTTTGTCACCTGGGCTAGAGTGCAGTGACATCATCATAGCTCACTGCAACCTCAAACTCTGGGGCTCAAGTGATTCTCCTACCTCAGCTGGGACCACAGGCATGTGTCATCACACCAAGCTAATTTTTTTTTTCTTTTTTTTTTTTTTGAGACGG
>NW_003852414.1:19833802-19836571 GCF_000181295.1 Otolemur garnettii | reverse complement strand
GGCGCCCGCCACAACGCCCGGCTATTTTTTGGTTGCAGCCGTCATTGTTGTTTGGCGGGTCCGGGCTGGGGATTCGAACCCGCCACCTCAGGTGTACGTGGCTGGCGCCTTAGCCGGTTGAGCCACAGGCGCCGAGCCACTAATTTTTTTCATTACCAGTAGAGACAGAGGTCTTCCTCATGCTCAGGCTGATCTTGAACTTCTAACCCCAAGCAATCCTCCCTCTTCTGCCTCAAAAAATTAGTATCCATTACATACAGAGTGTGGTATAATAAAAATTATATTTGATCTTAGTCCCTGATTGCTTGCAGAGCCCCTAAGACCTTTGGCATATCCTGACAGGAACATCCTTTATCATCCATAATGATCCCCTTTTGATTACACCAGAGTTTATGCTAATAAAATAAGGCGGCTGTAGGCAACCTCAGGACAGCCAATCACCAAAAAGACCAAGAGCAGGCACAGTTAGAACTTTCAGCTCTTTTTGTGTAAAAGAATATTAAAGTCTGGACAGATTCATATCAAGCTATTAACAATGGTAACCTTGGCTCAGCACCTGTAGCACAGTGGTTACGGCACCAGCCACATACACCAAGGCTAGTGAGTTCAAACCCAGCTAAACAACACTGACAACTGCAACAAAAAATAGCCAGGTACTGTGGCAGGCACCTATAGTCCCAGCTACTTGAGAGCCTGAGGAAAGAGAATCACTTAAGCCCAAGAGTTGGAGGTTTCTGTGAGCTGTGACGCCATAGTACCCTACGGAGGGTAACACAGTGAGACTCTGTCTCAATAAAAAACAATGGTAACTTTAAAGAATAGAATGCACCTAATGTGAAACTTTCACTTTTAATTCTGTAATATGGGGCAGTGCCTGTGGCTCAGTGGGTCGGGCACTGGCCCCATATACCAAGGGTGGCAGGTTTGAACCCGGCCCCAGCCAAACTGCATCAAAAAAACAGCCAGGCATTGTGGCTGGGCACCTGTAGTCCCAGCTACTCGGGAGGCTGAGGCAAGAGAATCACCTAAGCCCAAGAGCTGGAGGTTGCTGTGAGCTGTGACACTGTAGCACTCTACCCAGGGCAAGGAAGTGAGACTCTGTCTCTAAAAAAAATAATAATAATAATAATTCTGTAATATGCATAAATATTTTGTGTATAAAAAATGTATTTATAGTAAATCATAACAGTCTGGGCCCAGAGACTCACACCTAGCACTCTAGGAGGCCCAGGTAGGTGGATCACCTGAGTTCAGGAGTTTGAGACCGGCCTAAGCCAGAGGGAGACCTGTTTCTAAAAATAGCCAGGCACTGTAGTGGGCACCTATAGTTCTAGCTCCTTAGAAGACTAAGGCAGGAGGATCACTTGAGCCCAAGAGTTTAAGGTTTCTGTGAGCTATGACGCCATAGCACTCTACCCAGGGCAACAGAATAAGAGTCTGGGCTCGGTGCCTGTGGCTCAGGTGGCTAAGAAGCCAGCCACGTACACCCAAGGTGGTGGGTTCGAATCCAGCCCGGGCCCACCAAACAATAATGACGGCTGCAACCAAAAAATAGCCAGGCGTTGTGGCGGGCGCCTGTGGTCCCAGCTACTTGGGAGGCTGAGGCAGGAGACTCGCTTGAGCCTAGGAGTTGGAGGTTGCTGTGAGCTGAGATACCACAGCACCCTACCCAGGGGGACAGTTTGAGGCTCCTGCCTCCAAAAAGAAACAATAAGAGTCTGTCTCAAAAAAAAAAAAAATACTGTTACAGTAAATCACAACAGAAACTCAACTTCTGAGAGGCAAACAGATACTACAAAGTCAAAAGGCAACTAAAAATGGGGGAAATGTTTGCAATGCATAGAAAAAAATAATTGCCTTAATATATAAAGTGCTTTTACAAATCAATTTTTTAAAAAGACAGAATAGGAGTAAAAATATCATGTAAATACTAGCATGCATACAGAAAGAAATAGGTTCAGATATTTTGTTACAGCACTGATAATAATAGCTACAAACAAGAAATAATTTTAAAAACATTCAGGGAGACAAGAGTTTAAGTAAATTATAGTACTATTGTACAACAGGATATTATCATGTGGAAATTAAAAAGAAGTAGATGGTTCCATACATATTAATATGAAAAAAAAATCTAAGACATATGATTAACCGAAAAAAGTAACTGTAGTACATACAATATGATCTCATTTCTGTGAGGCAATAAACGATATTCTAATCACTGCACAAGCTAGGCCTCTTTAGGACAAGATGAAGATGTACCAGTGACCCAAAATAATTAAAAACCAAAGCCAACAATATAAAACAATGGCTTCAAACAATGGCTATCAGACAGCACAGGTAAGTAATCCCTGACTAAGAGCACACAAAAAAGTGAGCCCTGCGATTCCCTAGCTTACTACATAGAGAAATGCTCCAGACTGTGGCCAAGACCTAAGCCAGACAGAGGCTAGCAGTTTCCCTGAGCTGCAGACAGCATTCCAAAAGTCCAATCTATTGTATCATTATCTGACAAAGTAAATCTTTCTGTAACTCCAAGATGGTTTAAACAGGTCCCTACTGGATATAATCTGAGAGTATCTATTACACAAAAACCTAAAGGAACTCATCATGAAATGAGTTAATTATTATCCCCTAAGTACCACACTTTTTCCATTCAAGTATAATTTTGAGTAGTTTTTCAAAGTTAACATTAAATCTTGGTACCATTTCTTCATTAAAAAAATTCTGAAGGCATTTTAAAACTTAAATTCTTTTTTTTTTTTTTTTTTT
>NW_003852414.1:19830188-19833645 GCF_000181295.1 Otolemur garnettii | reverse complement strand
CATTGTTGTTTGGCGGGCCTGGGCTGGGGATTCGAACCCGCCACCTTAGGTGTATGTGGCTGGCGCCTTAGCCACTTGAGCCACAGGCGCCAAGCCAAAACTTAAATTCCTAATACTACACATCTGACAAACCTAAAGGTAAATGATAGCACTTATTTTAAAAAATCACAGTGTTTATTTTTAAGGATATCTTACCTTCTGGTGTTGGTTTGTCTTGAGGAAGATCTGGCATATTTTCATCCAAGAGATCTGCTAAGGACTGAGAATTTGCCAGCAGCTTCTGATAAGACATAGCAAATTCCTCATACTGTTTATGTCTATCTTCACTTAGCTCCCCTTTAGAATGTAGAATACGCCTATAAACAAACGATGAAATAATCTGACAATCTTTAACAAAACAGATATGATTATGTATCATCATGCAGGAATTGTTTAGCAAAATTTGATTTTGTCACACAAAGTTAGCACAATCTTCTTCACTCAGTTTCCTCTAACATTTTCAAGATGTATCTGAAAATTAAAATACATACAATCAAATCCACCTAAACAATTACATTTTAACATGAGTTCCTCAAAGGTTATGAAGTGTGCCTACAGAAATACCGTATTAATTAAAAATATATTACTAACTAACGCAACATTATCTAGTATTTCATTAAGTCACTTTTCTCAGACATACACAGTTAACCAAGAATATTTAACACAACTACAGAAGTCAGTTTTCAGAAGCAACAGAATATAGAATCAGCTATCATTCTATACATAAATTAATCATAAATTGACATTTAACACTGAATCAGAAATATCATATTTAACACAACTACACAAGTCAGTTTTCAAAAACAACTTTTGAACACATTCAAAAACAACAGAATTAGTTATCCTTAAACTTTCATAAAGATCTGAACCAAGATTATCTTTTGAAAAAGTCCACATCTTTCACATAGCCAATTCTCAATCTACTGTGCAAGCTGGTTACTTATCCACTTGACAAACATTAACTGAGCAACTTGCTCAGGGCAGGCTCTCCAAAGGAACTAACTCCAAGCTCTCCAAAGGATATAAGTACTCTTCCACTTTATAACAGTACACCAGTAAGACACCCAGAATTACAAATGCAAAACTATTGGCAAATACCAAAATGTACAAAATCAAAGTTCTACCGTAAGAATACAAATGGTTTAGACTTACATAGGTGGATCCAAATTTTTCTGTATTATTCATAGAGTGATATATTGTTTAAAATTTATAAACCCATGATGCAAATACAGTATAGGTTTCAAAAAGTCAATTATAAATTACTTTCAAAAGTAATACTTAGAAGTTTTATTCCTTGGCATTATGCTTTCTCATGAACAGTGAAGAAAACAAGGGACTTCTGAGGTATCTTCTTAAAGGAGAAAATAAGGCGAAAAAGTCATGCCGACCCTTATTCTTCCCAGCTTATCTGAAACAATGTCTAAACTTTCCCTTTGTATCCTGTTCCCAAACAGAGCAGCTTTTGCTTAAATGTGGTAACAATCCAAATAACATTTTCTATTTTAGGAATATCATTTCCCATTACAAGCACATCAACACATACATTCATCAAACCCAACCTTTTTTCCCCAAATCTGGCCTATTTGAGTCAAAAATGAGAAACTTCAACTCATTTCTTATGATTTAAATTATATTAAGCAACAACATTCTACCAACACATTAAAAAAATGTTAAAATAGCTCAACCATGATAATCAGGCAAAACACTTGTTTTTTAAAAAAACACTCTGTCACTAGAGAGATTTTTTTCCCCATTGAAACAGTTAATTCAGACTAATATTACAAGCAATAACAAAGGTTCTCTAAGTATTATGAATGAGTTTTAGAAATTCAAACCAACCCAAAGTATTTTAAAATATTCACGCCCATGAAAGAAATGACTAACATTTGTATTTTGAATGAGCTTATTAGAACTTTTAATCAGAAGTCACTTTGCATGTTTTTTAAGTCGTTAAATATTCAAATAATGCTCAAACATAGGTTACTTTAAAATGTCTATAATGTGTTAAGAAAAATATTAATCTGGTAAAAACTGAAGAGTTTACTGAGAGGCAAATTAGGTTAAATGGGCTAATAATGGCTCTCAGAGATTTCAATAGTTGAAAAGAAACTGAAAAATAGCTCAGAATAACATAACCTAAGTTCTATTATTTCTATTCTAAATTCTTTATTTCTCCAACAAGTTCTAACATTCTGGTCATCTGAAGAATAGCCAGTCCATTAAAATACACAATACTCACTAAAGATTTCTGACTTATCAGCAGTAGAAAGCTGATGATTATTTTATCGGAACAAAAATGAACAGTCCCTTTTCCATTAGCAACCTCACTTCCACACATTTACCTGGGACTCCACAGTGAGTGAATTAAAAAAGCAATTAAATTCTATGAAGTTCCCTGCTTCCGTGTTTCCAGGAACTCTCCAGTCCTCCTAAAACTTCAAGCTTCAGCTGTATTCTTCACCCTCCCCAAACCTAGATTCCACCAACAAATTCCCCAAATGCACTGATTAACTTAATTAGTAAATATGTTAAGTTGCTATTCAGTGAGGGAACAGTCCTCAGGGAAAGTTTAGATTCTGGTTGTTTTGTTTTCTAATCATTCTTTTTTTTTTTTTTTCTTTTCTAGAGGCAGAGTCTCTATGTTGTCCAACCTAGAGTGCAGCAGCAGTATCACAACTCATTGCAACCTCAACCTCTGGGTTTAAGCGATCCTCGTGCCTCACCCTCCAAGCTGAGGACAAGAGCCACTGTGCCCAGCCTCTAATTATCTTATACACAACAGGTGGTAAGCAAGACAGGATACCCATGAACTGAATTATGAGTTCTAGTATATAGAAAATTTACATATGAAGTCATATATCTTTTCTTTGACCATCTATTTAATATACATTTATTGAACATCTCACTAAATCCAGAGTATGAAGCAAATACACCCACCATAGGTGAATTCAAACATTCGAATACCCACCAAGAATCATTTAGGAATTCTAATAAAATTAAAATGAAACATTTTCTTTCTTTCTTTCTCTTTTTTTGAGACAGTCTCACTCTCTTGCGCTGGGTAAAGTACCATGGCATCATCACAGCTCACAGCAACCGCAAAGTCTCGGGCTCTAGCAATCCTCTTGCCTCAGTCTCCTAAGTAGCTAGAACTAGAGGTGCCCACGGCCACACCCGACTAATTTTTCTATTTTTAGTAGAGACAGGGGTCTCACTTTTGCTCAGGCTGGTCGCAAACTCCTGGCCTCAAGTGATCCTCCCATCTCCCAGAATGCTAAGATTACAGGCACAAGCCACCACACTCAGCCTGAACTTCATATAATTTTTGTGTTTCACAAAGTACTATTCTACTTTTGACTTTTTCAACCTTTTAAAGGTAAAAACCAGCTCGGCGCCTATGGCTCAAGTGGCTAAGGCC
>NW_003852414.1:19807821-19828832 GCF_000181295.1 Otolemur garnettii | reverse complement strand
AAAAAAAAAAAAAAGAAAAAAAGATCTTGACAAGAATACAGAAAATTTCAGGCTTAGAGCCTGCAGCACAGTGCTTATGGCCACATACACCAAGGGTGGCGAGTTTGAACCCGGCCCAGGCTAGCTAAACAACGACAACTGTAACAAAAAATAGCCAGGTGTTGTGGTGGGTGCCTGTAGTCCCAGCTACTTGGGAGACTAAGGCAAGAGAATCGCCTAAGTCCAAGAGCTGGAGGTTGCTGTGATGCCATAGGACTCTACAGAGGGAGACAAAGTGAAAGTCTGTCTCTTTAAAAAAAAAAAAGAGAGAGAGAGAATTAGAGAATACCTAAGACTTAAGAATCTTAGACTTTTTATAAAATTAGAGCTTCCTTAAATCTAAAGTACAGGGAAATTAACATCTTAATAGTGCTTAAATACTACCAATTAATTAATCAAACAACCTACCAGTAGGCCAAGGTACAACTCACCTGGAAGAAAAGTAAAACACTTCAAATTTAGTCTGACTTTCTACGTTTCAACTTCCGTCAATTAATGCCTCATTGATTTACTTCAATAACATAAACCTCTCTGATTTTATTAACAATGAGGGAGAGGGAAAAGTCTGCATTTTACTTACATTTTTTGCTAACCTTTAAATCAAATCACTTACTGCTAAAGGACTAAGCATCAGTCATGAAGGTACTAACTCACAGGGGCTGCAGAGAAACTTGCCACTACTACTAATTAGGGAGGAAAAAAAGAAGTTAAAGACACTTCAAGATTATTCAAACAAGAATTCAGATTCAACATCTGAATTCATTATTTCACTATACTGAAAAAAACAAATTTCATTATATAATTAACATTAAGTTATATGTAATAAAAATTGAATCATTTCTTCAGCCAATATTTAGCCAAAAAAAACTAATAAGATTTCTATAATATTTCGAAGTACATAATCAGTTTGATGAAAATATTTCAAATTGTATATGAAAACACCACACTGTACCCCATGATTGCATTAATGTACACAACTATTATTTAATAATAATAAAAAAAAAATTTCAAAGTACAAACCACTTCAAGGTACACAATAAGAGCACTAAATTAAAAGCAAAACTTTACCAATAAAGGTGTTAACCCCAAGTTGGCAAATACTACCAGATATTTTATTTATTTTTTTAATTGAGACAGTCTCACTTTATCACCCTTGATAGAGTGCTATAGCATCATAGCTCACAGCAACCTCAAACTCTTGGGCTCAAATGATCCTCTTGCCTCAACCTCCCAAGTAGCTGGGACTACAGGCGCCCGAAACAACACTCAGCTATTTTTTTTAGAGAGCGGGGTCTTCCTCTGCTGCACAGGCTGGTCTCCAACTCCTGAGCTCAGGCAATCCTGAGGCCACCTGCCTCGGCCTCCCAGAGCACTAGGATTATAGGCGTGAGCCACCATGCCCTGCTCAGATATTTTAAAATATGTAAATATTAATTATAACCCCACAGACATTATTTTAAATACAAAACGTTTCCAGACTCAAATTTATTAGAATTCACCCAACTCTAGGGTCAGTTGTGTTGCTTGCTTACAACTGCAAATCCATCAGAGGCTTAGAAACAATCCTAGCTACCTAGCAACCTCCATACAGGTTCAGATGACAGTGTGAGAAGAGTAGTCAGATTATGCCATGTTTCATTCAATCACTTCCTTCATTCATTCATTACAATGTCTTTAAGAAAATACCGGAGATTTTACTAGTCTACATTTAAAAACTGGTTAAATTTTTAAGTATAGACTTTGATGAGTATAGACAAGACTTTACAATCTCTAATAAGGCTGTCTCCCAAGTTTATTAAAATAACTTTTGAGCTTTTAGGATTCCTACAATGAAAATAATACAGTATATCTGACTTTTTAAAAGACAATGAATAAAGTCTTTTTTTTTTTTTTTTTTTGACGTAGCCTCAAGCTGTTCCCCTGGGTAGAACGCCATAGCATCACAGCTCACAGCAACCTCTAACTCCTGGGCTCAAGTGAGTCTCCTGCCTCCATGTCCCAAGTAGCTGGGACCACAGCTGACCGCCACAACGCCCGGCTATTTTTTGGTTGCAGCCACCATTGTTGTTTGACGGGCCTGGGCTGGATTCAAAGCCGCCACCTTAGGTGTATGTGGCTGGCGTCTTAGCCACTTGAGCCACAGGCGCCGAGCCAATGAATAAAGTCTTACAGAAATTTAACTATAATAAGAGTCTTAAATATTATATCAGCTAGCTTGGGACTACATTTTCTCAGTTATCATACCTAAGAGAAACACTATTAGGAAAAAATATTGCCCATGATTTACTACTATGACATAGAAAAACCTCAAATACCTACTGAAAAATGACTAGGAGGGAGAAATTTTTGGCAAATGATCACTTTAGCAGTACACTGGAATATACCCTCTGAGAAGGTAGGAGACTAACATTAGGCCAAGCAGCAAACAGCTGTGTCCAACATTGAAATGGCTCAAAGAAGAACTAGCTCCTTTGAGAGGTATGAACAAGAAAAATGATCATCCATGGTAATCTGTACAATGGATTCTGCATTGGAAAGGTGATTGAATTAAACTATGATACAATCTCTCTGCTCTCTTAGGTACTGTAAGTCCAACTGAAAGCAAAATATACACTTCAGGAGGCCAAGGCAAGTGGATCACCTGAGCTCAGGAGTTCAAGACCAGCCTGAGCAAGACCCTGTCTCTAAGAAATAGCCAGGCATTGTGGTGGATGGCTATAGTCTCAGCTTCTTGGGAGATGGAGGCAACAGGATCACTTGAGCCCAAGAGTTTGAGGTTGCTGTGAACTATGATGCCACAGCACTCTACTGAGAGCGACAAAGTGAGACTGTCTCAAAAAAAAAAAAAAAATGGCAAATACACACATACCCTTGAAGTAGCCACTAACAACTAATAAATGACTAGCATACTTAACAACTCAGTTGTGACATCCTAGGTAGACCATACTGGCAAATGACTATGAAACTGACAAAGCACTAAGTAAGTCATAATCAAGAAGCCCCAAATTAATGAGAACTATTCATAAAGGAATACCATATTCTTTTGATAATATCACTTTTGAGACCTCCTCAATGTTTAAAAAAGGCCCTGCTAATCAAAAACACAAAACAAAATGACAATCCCTTATATTAAGAATCATTGATAACACCATTGGCATCTTAGATTTTCACCTCTGAGTGACCTTCAACCACAATCTCTACCCACATTTTGCTGTCTTCTCTTCTAGTTAAATCAACCATCTTCCTATGGTAGCCACTTAAACCAGTTCTCCCTCAACTGCAAACTTATGAAAATACAAAAGGGTATCTTCCTATAAATTTCTGATCATTACCAATTTCAAATTCTCAACCATGCAATTTAAATCACTGTGTAGTATGATACTCTATGTACACACATGATCATATGCACACGTGATCCTATGTAGAGTATCATATGCATACACATGATACTCTATACCCCTCCACCCTCCTCCCAATCCACCCTCCACAGAAGATGACCTAGCTGGGTGCAGGCAGTGGCTCTCATCTGTCATCCCAGCATTTTGGGAGGCTGAGGTAAGAGAATTGCTTGAAGCCAGGGGTTTGAGAGAAGCCTAGGCAACAAATTGAGACTCTCATCCCTTAAGACAAAAAATTGACTTAATGCCTATAAACTACATCAACTTCTAGCTTCTTGTTGTGTTCTAGATGCAGAAACTACCCAGCAGCCTACAATATTTTGTTATCAAAATTGGCCTCTACATCAGGTGTTTTCACCAAATAACACAACACAGTATATAATTCCTTTAGTAATTTAAATGGATGCCCCCCGGAAGAAGACTCCAGTAAGTGTACTTTATAGCTGCATTTAAGAAATTTTTTTCATTGCTAATTTTGTCTACTACTTTCAAAAATTCCAATCGGAAATACCACTGATAATAAATGACTCATTTTCTTAAGAAGAGCAAGTATAAACAGTGACATTAATAACTTAAAATACAAAACAATGAAAACAAACGTGTTATAGACAGGGAACATCAAAACACACAGAAAAATAGTGGCAGGTAAGTTAAAGTGACAGAAAAAGAAAGTGTACCCCTCAACATTAGGGAATCTTTTAAATCACAGGAAGAAAACACATCCACAGAAGCAAAAATCATCATCTACTTGCTAGATTTCTTTTAAAAATCAGAAGCAAAATCTATTACAGACTCACATTTAAACATGAGTACTTAAGACTGTTACACTTTGAAATTTTCCTAGAATGTTAAGAAATCACCTGTAAGGAGCCCTTTTCCATAAGTTCTTTCAGTGGCATGAAGACTTTAAACAATTTTTAAGTATGAGCTCCAAAATAAATTCTCAATTCTGAGAAACATTTGAAAATCACCTGTTTTGTCTCTCAGTATTCTGGAGCTCCCTGTGGTCCCTTTTCAGGTGTTTGGTCAAAGACGTAAAGTACTCTTTTAAAAGATTCTGGAAAGGCTGTTGTTTCTCTGGACTAATTATCTCACTAGGAGGAAAACTCAAATTAAACTTCTCAGCAGCACTTTTAACTTTCCTTGGTACAAGTCCAGCAATATCATCTCCACAATGTCGACAGAAACTAATCACCACAGAAACATGAGTGTGGGATTCCCGATCAGCATTAATAATACTTTTTAGCTGTTCATAGATTAAGGAAAGACCTTCCTTATCAGTGAAAATCCCAACTATCGTCAATTCTGCAATAAAACGCAAATCGGTTCTTAACTTGGTAATGTTAGGCGTTTTCTCCTCTTTCCTAGCTTCGAAATGTTTTTTCCAGACCTGAAGAAGTGATGGAGCAAAGTCAGCATATCTCTGGTGGAAAAGAGAGCACAGGTGCACAGCACAGTTCACATCAGAGATTTTCAGCTTGGCTTCCACAATAGAAGCTACGGCTTCTGCAATGTATTTGCTTAAATTTAGGCCATTAAAATCATGGGACAAGGAGTCTCTCTGCTGTTCTGTAATAGTTTTTAGCTTCTTGACAAAAGCGGTATTTTTCTTCAAACTTGAGTCTAGGCGACTAAAGAAATTTTCCTCTGGTCGGTTGTCTGGAGCATTTTGGTTTTTGCTACGAAGTTCCTTTCTTAATTGATGTCGTTCCCAAGCTTCTTGATGAAGCTGAACGGATTCTTCTTTCTCTCTGTATAAGAAATAAATTTATTAGTTATAACTACTCTAAATATTTTGAAGCATCACTGATAAATCTCAGAAGACTAAAAGCCAATAAAAAATAATCACCTAAATGTCAGAATCCACAAGCAACAAAAGCCACAGAAGGTCCTTTCCTTACACTTAAAAACATTTTATTGGGCAGATGCAGCGGCTCATGCCTGTAACCCTAGCATTTTGGGAGGCTGAGGAGAGAGGATCACTCCAGAACAGGAATTTGAGAGCAACCTAGGCCATAGCAAGACTTCCTCTCTACAAAGAATAAAAGTTAGCCAGGAAGGTAGTAGTGCATGCCTGTAGTCCCAGCTACATGGGAGGCTGAGACAGGAAAATCACCTGAACCCAGGAGTTTGGGGTTGAAGTGAACTATAATTATAACACTTAACTCCAGCCTGGGCAACAGAGCAAGATCTTGTCTCAAAAAAAAACCCAAGAAAATATTTTATTAATGACTTAAGATAATGAGAGCCCAGTACTGTACATGGATAATATCAATGTGGTAGACCAAAGAATTCTTACTAACTAGGTTATAATTAGAACTCATTCAGCAGGGGCACCAGCCCCATATGCCAGAGGTGGCAGGTTCAAACCCAGCCCCAGCCAAAAACTGTAAAACTCACTCAGCAAACTGGCCAGCTAAACAAATAAAGCATATGATGCTTAATATGAAAACCATAAAATAATATGCTTGGGAAGGATATAAAACATTAAACAAAAGCACTGAGCAAACAGGAAAAAAAATCATCTACTAAGAATACTTTATAAAGAATAAGTAAGCACTATAAAAGAATCCATTAAAAATATTTTGAAATGTTACATAACGTTTTTCCATACCTGGCATTAACCAAACCTTTAATAAAGTACCTTGTGGCTCAGTGCCTGTGGCTCAAGTGGCTAAGGCACCAGCCACATACACCTAAGGTGGTGGGTTCAAATCCAGCCTGGGCCCACCAAAACAACAATGACGGCTGCAACCAAAAAACAGCTAGGTGCTGTGGCAGGCACCTGTGGTCCCAGCTACTTGGGAGGCTGAGGCAGGAGACTCACTTGAGCCCAGGAGTTGGAGGTTGCTGTGAGCTGTGATGACACAGCACTCTACCCAGGGGATAGCTTGAGGCTCTGTCTCAAAAACAAAACAAACAAATAAAGTACCTTGCTAGGTTTGGGCTCTTAAAAATTCAAGTATGATTTAGAAAACTGGAAAAGAGCCAGAAAAGAACTATCAGAAAATAACTGATAAAAAGCAAAAAAACTAGGTGGCGCCTGTGGCTCAAGGAGTAGGGTGCCGGCCCCATATGCCAGAGATAGAGGGTTCAAACCCAGCTCCGGCCAAAAACCACAAAAAAAAAAAAAAAAAAAAAACCAAAAAACTCAGTTTATCTTGAAAAAAATAACTAAAAATAGACATGTCTATTTTTCCACTAGAAAGAAAGAACAAGTTCAAACTGCAAAAGTAGCAGAGTAACTTGGACAGGGGCCAGAGGTGGACAAGTCTCTGACTTCGAGGTTTCTGAGATATGTAATTTCAGTATATAAATCTCTAAAAAAAGTGGATTTTCATCTTTCTAAGACAATCACTCCTGATTTACTGTATAATTCTATGATTTTTCCACAAAAAGTTAAAATATGACATCAGAGAGGTTGTCTCCATCACTTGGACATTTAAGCATCTCTTGTAAATCTCCCAGCCACACATAAAGCACAGGATTAGCGCTCTAGCCCAGGTGACAAAGACAGACCCTGTCTCAAAACAACCTAACCAACCCACTCCATTACTTAAATAATTAAATCAGGCTCAGCACCTGTAGCTCAGCAGCTAGGGCGCCAGCCACATACACTTGAGCTAGTGAGTTCGAATCCAGCCCAGGCCTGCCAAACAACAATGATAACAACCAAAAAACAGCTGGGCATTGTGGTGGGCACCTGTAGTCCCAGCTACTTCGGAGGCTGAGGCAAGAGAATAACTTAAGCCCAAGAGTTGGAGGTTGCTGTGAGCTGTGATGCCACGAGACTCTACCCAGGGCAACATAGTGAGACTCTGTCTAAAAAAAAAAAAAAATAAATATAATTAAATCACCTTAAGCATAGCTCTTGTCGGTGAAATTAACAGAATAAGTTATTCCCAATTCTCAAAGAGCTGCACCCAGGAAGTATTATTTCAAATAACCATTTTTTCCTAAAATATGCCAGTCCCCCCACTCCTTCCCAGTAATAACCCCAATAAACTGTCTTACTTCATCTGAGCAGCTGCTTCTTCTTGCTGACGTTTCGCCTGCTCCTCTTGCTTCTTTCTCTCTTCCTCTTCCTGTTTCTTTTTCTCCTCTTCCTCTTTTTTCTTTGATTCTTCCTCTGCCTTCACCTTTTCTTCTTCTTTTTTCTTGCGCTCCTTGTCTTCCTTTTTTCTCTTATCGTCGTCTAGTCTCTTCTTCTTGTCCTCAGGGGTCTTGCTGACCTCCTTCTTGGCAGTGAGTTTGAGATCGTCTTTTGGCTTCTCCTTGCTGCTCACTGGCCGCCTTTCACCGCAGTCTTTTTCTTTGTTGTTTAGTAAAGAGTCTTTTTCTTCCATACTTGCTGGCTTTTTACGCTCAGCTGGCATTATGTGACCCAGTACAATCTGTAAGAGTGAAACAATGTCAGTACTGGACCTGTGGTGACTTTTGTTTTAGTGCTGTGACACTATTTTCCAAACAACACATCAATGCAACTTGGCAATTTTGAGAGAGGAAAAAATGGCATGCAAAATGAATACTATTTCTTTGTTAAAATAATCTATTAGTCTCATTCCACATCCTCTCATTATTAGTATGTCACCCAGATTCAACTATTATCAACTCCAAAACAATACATTATTTAATTGAAAAAACTTCAGTTATGTATCTGAGAACATTTTGAATTAACCCCAGCATTTTACAATCAGAAAGACATGCTAGTCAACTATCTCATGCAACACTAGATGCAAGAATTTAAGCTGGAGAAGGGGAGCATGAGTAAGTTCTTGCCGTCTAGGAATCACAGACAAAACAGAGAACAGAGGACTCACTAAACTTCACCCCACCCGCTGTGCTAACCTCATCATCAAACTTTCGACTATAAAACCTATTAACTAGACCTTTAATCTCTTCATTAGTATTAGTCAAAACTAAACTTATAAATAAAAATAATTATAAAATCTGTACATTCTGTGCTATATCAGCCTATACAATACCTATTAGCTCAGAATTTCTAAACTTCAGCACTATTGATATCTTGGGCAAAATAACAGTTTTTCGGTGGGGAGGCTATACTGTGCACTACAGGAAGTTTACCAGTGTCCTTGCCATCTATGTGGCAAATGCAGGTAGCTCCTCCCAGGTTTTGATAACCAAATATGACTCCAAATATCACTAAAGGTCCTCTAGGGACAAAATCATCATCAGTTAAAAACCATGGCATAGTCACATGTGGCTGCTTAAATGTAAATTAATTAAAATTAAATAAAATTTGAAATTCAGTTCTTCTTCAGTCATTATCCATATTTCAAGTGCTCAATTCCACAAGGCACGGACCAGTGGTGCCATACAGGGAGGGCAGAGAACAGAACGTTTCCACCATCCCAAAAAGTTCTACTATCGCACTGGTCTATAGTATACATTCTATATAATTAACTATAAATAAACTGAGTGAAAAACTCTATTTCCCAGCTGGGCGCCTGTAGCTTCAGCAGCTGGGGCGCCAGCCACATACATTGGAGCTGGAGGGTTCAAATCTGGCCCAGGCCTGCCAGACAACAAGGACAACTACAACCAAAAAATAAAAATAGCCGGGTGTTGTGGCAGGCAGCTGTAGTCCCAGCTACTTTTTTTTTTTTGAGATGGAGCCTCAAGCTATCCCCCTGGGTAGAGTGCCAAGGCATCACGCTCACAGCAACCTCCAACTCCTGGGCTCAAGAGAGTCTCCTGCCTCAGCCTCCCAAGTAGCTGGGACTACAGGTGCCCGCCACAACGCCTGGTCATTTTTTTTTTTTTGGTTGCAGCCATCATTGTTGTTTGGCCACCCGGGCTGGGGATTCAGACCTGCCACCTTAGGTGTATGTGGCTGGCGCCTTAGCCGCTTGAGCCACAGGCACCAAGCCAGTCCCAGCTACTTGTGAGGTTGAGGCAAGAGAATCACTTAAGCCCAAGAGTTTGAGGTTGCTGTGAAGTGTGATGCCACAGCACTCTACCCGGGGCAACATAGTGAGACTCCTGTCTCAAAAAAAAAAAATTAATTCCCAATAAAATTCTATATTTTTCTTTTCTAAAAATGTATTTCTCTACTCAGAACAAACTATAGTTTTCTAACATGATTTCTTTTTGGATAGTGTATCCCATTTTAACTCCTAAATTATCTGAGCATTGTTTACAAGAAAATCAAAATTCTATTTTTTTATTTCTAAGACAGAGTCTCACTATGTTGCCCTCAGTAGAGTGCTGTGGCATTGTAGCTCACAGCCACCTCCAACTCTTGGGCTTAAGCGATTCTCTTGCCTCAGTGTCCCAAATACCTGGGACTACAGTTGCCTGCCACAATACCAGGCTATTTTTAGAGACAAGGTCTTGCTCTGGCTCAGGTTGGTCTTGAACCTGTGAGCTCAGAACAATCCACCTGCCTCGGCCTCCCCAAGTGCTAGGATTACAGGCGTGAGCAACCATGCCCAGCCTCAAAATTCTATTTTAAAAACAGAGAATTGGCTCACTGCCTGTAGTTCAAGCAGCTAGGGCACCAGCCACATACACTGGACGTGGAGGGTTCAAATCCAGCCCGGCACACCAAACAACAATGATGACAACTACAAAAAAAAGAAAAATAGCCAGACATTGTGGCGGGTGCCTGTAGTCCCAGCTACTTGGGAGGCTGAGGCAAGAGAATTGCTTAAGCCCAAGAGTTGGAGGTTGCTCTGAGCTATGACACCACAGCACTCTACCCAGGGTGACAGCTTGAGACTCTCTCTCAAAAACATAAATAAATAAAATTACTTAAACTTTCTAATTTTTTATTAAAAGCTAAAGATATATATAGTATTAAATATTTTCAAATATAGACTTTAAATTACAGCACTAAAAACAAAACATTTGCTGTAATAAGTATTTTATATATACACAAGAATTCATTGCAGCACTCCAATAAAATGTTATTATCACAGAAAGACAATCTAAGCCAGTAGAAACACTTCACGTAATTTTAGAGATACATGCCATAGTCTGAACCGCAGTCAGCCACTGTGTCCTTCCACTTTTTCTCTTTTACTCTCTTGTTTCCCTCTACTCCCATGTTCTGTGCATTTATTTTAAAACTCAAAGGCTTTAGTTAACCCCACTGCTAAACTCAGAACAATAAAAACACTGTAAGTTCTATTAAAACAATCATTAAAATGTGAGAAATACTTAAACAACTCATCTACGTTCCAAGACAGTGTATTTACAATATGTGAAGTGCAGTTACCAGGTCTTCCACATTTTCAATTAAATATCCACCTTTAACGTGGATATATGTGAAAATATCATGCCTTAAATGCAAGCAAACTTTCAAAGAAAGGATGGTACCAAGAGATAACCACTCATTATTACCACATTAAACATTTTATATATATTATCTCATTTAATACTGAAACCTTTATCAGGTGGGTATCATCTTCCCTAGTTTATAAATGAATAAACTGAGACTTAACCAAGTAATTTGACCAAGGCCTCCACAGCTGGTGACAGAGCTGGAATCTGAGCCCATACTCTTAACCAAAGAATCCTGCGAGTACCAAATTGTGAGATGGAAGACTTGATCATAGATACTGACTATGACAAATCATGGAATTATGAATCTCCAGAGTAGAAAGAATCCCTCATACTGGTAAGGCAGTTTTCACATACTCTTTTTAACTTTTACTACATATATAGTCTGGCTGAAATGTATGGGGACAAGATAATATCTAAGGTAACACAACCTTATTTAGGGATATTAATTATTATGTGCAAGAAAAGTGTTTTATATAGACTTCTTGTTTTCTGATGTGAAGCATCAAGTGACATTTCAGGATTACCAGAAATAACAGTTCTCAGACAAGAAAAATGCCAACAAAACTTACAATTAATGCCTCATTTATAAAAATAAAATTAAATCTTAAGTTCTTCTAAAACATTAAGAAACTGACTTGGTATCTGACAAACTCATAAAGGATAATTATTTACCAGCTCAACAGAGTCTCATACTTTTGTGACTCTTATCAATATTCATTTACTCAACAAATTTTAAGTACCCACTACATGAAATAAACTACAGGAGGCATTCATGAATTAAATTCTACTCTAGAGCATGATCTAATAGATTCTCAATAAGACACTGCCTTAATAGTGATACCTTCTTCGAAACCACTTAAAAACACACACCCCTAGTACACCTGAAACTAAACTTCAGTGAATAAAAATAAAGGTTCATGCAGAGGCAGCAATGCAGCTTGTGCAAATAACACGCATGGAGTGTGAAGTCAGATTTTTAAGTCTGCATCCCAACTCTCAGCCTGCTGGCTATGGAAGTTGGACAATTATCTTCTCTGAGTTTCTTTATGTAAAATGAATACACTATTATACCCTTACAGAGTTCTTAAACTTCTAGCATACCAGCATGAGGGAGACAGACAAAAAATGTTGATTCTCTTTCACACAAAACACTAAAAAGTTCATCGTAAGATGAGAGATTCGAAAGTTAGAAGGAGTGTTAGGGTTTAACTACTCCAATCCTCGTTTTTCACATTGTGGTGGCAGCAACAGAAAAATCTGCCCAAAATGACACAACTTGGCTTAGGGACTAGCCTCCCCATCATTGAAGCGGAGGGGAAGGAGGCTTCCCGGGACTCACCTGGCGCCCTGCTCTGGCTCCAGGGTCCTGCACCCAACATGCTTCCCCGCCACAACTGGCCCACAAGACTCACTGCCTAGTGTACTATCCCACTATACACCTTGGCTCTTAACGATTTAAAAGAACAAACAACATGATTCAGCTCAATACACATGTAAGTCAATTTTAAAAAATTAAACTGACCATTAAGTTATAGTTAACAAAATGCTAAGACTCTTATTTTAATAAATTCAAGCTTTAATGTAAAGCCAAATCTTTCATGCAAACTGTTTCCAAAAGCTTTTCAAGTAAAAACTAGAACTTCAAATAAATTTCATCTCAAGATAATCAAGATAAAAAATAGTAATCTTTCTTTTGGAATATGACTAGTTCTTACAATTGTTTTGTTGAGTACAATTATATTCGACCCTTAAAGAGATACCATGCTTTAAAAACCAATTTCCTAGCTCCCAAAATAGTATCCTGGAACTTGGGCTGTATATTTTATTTGGTTTTCTAAATATACTCTGAACTTCCAAAAGAAAGTAAAATTACTTTACTAGTAAAACAGGTATCAACGGTGTGTACTAAGACAGAGAAGGTAGAAAAAGAGGGGTATTGCCCTTTTAAAGATACCCCTATGCAAAGTACCATATGGACTATGTATGAAATCACAATTACAGTGCTCTGAAAATACTCCAGACCGACGGAATGCTATTTTCCTTTTTATTCTGTGTCATTCAAAATGTTCTGAGGGCAACACGGCACTGAGGGGGATTATCTCTCGATGTTTGACTCTATGCTCTAAAGTACATCCTTTTTTAGATGTTCATTCACATATTTTAGAAATCTCACATTTCCAAAATGAGGGGCCGCACGATTTCTATAAACACCTAAAAACTACAAGAAATGACAAGAGTCGGTGAGAGTTTCACTTTCATCTGATGCATCCCTTTCATGTAAGTCCTGTCAGAGCAAGAGAGCTGAAAATCCGGCCGCTCCAGTGTGTCCCCCCCAGCCTGAAAGCTGGCTCTGCTCTGCCAACCTGGAGACCAAGTGTCCTGCACTTGGAGCACTGGGGTGAAGGCGAAGTGAAGAGTCAACCAGCCTACGTGATTAAAAGAAGTAAAGCAAACAGCCCGTGCCCACCATCCCCAGATGCACCCCTGACCAGTCTCCTCCACGCACATGTCCCGCAAAGCCCTGCTCTGGCTCCACGGTCCTGCACCCAACGCGCTTCCCCGCCACGACTCCCCTACCCACGGGGGCCCGCGGTCACCTTCGCGTCCCATCCCCTACCCTAACTTCTCGCCCCGCTCTCCCTCTCCACCCAAGCCTCTCGGCTGGTCTCCCGACTCCACATCCTCCCACACACGCGCCCTCCCCGCTTCCTCGCCCTCGCCTCCCTCCCGGCACCCCAGGAGCTCCCCCCAAGATCCCCTCGCTCGACTCCACGCCCCCAAACACCTTCCCAGCTCCCCGGCAGGCTCCCCGCCTCCAGCCTCGAGGCCCGGCCCAGGGATGTGGGGCAGGCAGCTCCTCCGCCGCCCCTCACGTCAGGCCGGCCGGGGGTTCCCGCGTTGATGGGAGCCTCGGGAGAGGGTCTGAGGAGGACGCCGCCGGACCCGCGGTCCCTCCACTGCTCGCCGCCCCCGGAGAGCTGCGGTGCCGAGTCGCCTCTCGGGTGCCCCAGGGAGTAGGAATCCAGGCCGGGCGCCCCCCCAGCCGCGTTTCCTCCCGATCGTTGAAGCGGAGGGGAAGGAGGCGCCCCGGGACTCACCTGGAGCCTGTTGTCAACATTAGCCCCGGGTTTCCCAGCACCAACTCCAGCTCTCGGGCTCTCCCCTCCCCTCCCCCCACCTATCTCGCAGCCGAGGGCCCGCCTTCCCTCAGTTCCCCCTCCCGCCCGCCACTCACCAGCGCGGCCGGGCTGCGAGTGGGGGCGGGGCGGAGGGAGGTGGAAAGGAAGAAGCTGTCCGTATGATTGCCAGATTAGAAACGCGCTGGGTCGTCCTTTACCCCGGCACGCCGACGCCCTCAGCTTGGCTCTAGGGTGGCGTATCCAATGCAAAATCTGTGCTAGCTGACAACCACTTAACGGCTTGTCTAAATTTCCCACTCGATGAGATAGGCAAATTTTTTCAGACAGGCAATCATTAGGGCAACCACCACCAGGACTTCAAGCCAGGGCCCCAGCAGAGGGGAGGAGTGTTCCGAGGACCGGAGGCAGGAAGTGGATTGGTCGCCAGGAAAGGGAAAGCGCCTGAATTGGAGATGCGCAGGCGCAGATACTTCGCGGGGGGTGGGAGGGCAGAATGGGGCGGGGCGGAGCTAACAGGAGGCTAGCAGGGGTGGTGGAATAGTAGGAGAATTACGGAGCGCCATTAGGGACAAGTTTGGCCACGTGATTCTCGTGAACGTTTCCTAGTGCAAACGTAAAGGAGATCTAACAAGGGAAAGTTTGATTGGATTAATTCGCCCGCAGGTTGAAGATTTAGGAAATTGGAGAAACTAAGGAATATGGCAGGTCTGGAAGGTAGATGTTGGCTAGGAATGGGTCGAGATTTAAGGGTGCCTGAAAGGACTACGAACGTCCCATGGGGGAATTTCCCCAGCCAGTTTTAGGACATCTAGAGTGAAGAAGAATCTGGGCTTTTCAGTCTTTAAATTAGAATGGAATATCCTCCCTAATTGTCGAATGAAATTAGCCTTTTAAAAAGGGAGAAGGGGATTAGTCTCCATTTCTTCCGACTGCGAAGCCAAGTCGACTTTTAAAAATGGCTATCAGCTTATCTACATTAAGTGCCCCAAACTGTGCATCTGGACTTTGGACCGACTAGATAGTCTTCTGGGTTGGCTTTGGCCAATCAGAAACCAAAGTAACAAAGCTGTAAGACTGGTCTTCATTTTTGCTTGACGTTTGGGGCCCCACCTGGTATCCAAGCCACAAAATCAGTTACCACCAACCTCAAATACCTGAGGCAAATGTGACTTTCCTTTTGTTCAGCTTTTGCCCATTTACTGTTTGACTCCCTGTTGATTCTTAGCAGGCAAATTACCCTCCCATACTGAGGGTTGATGTTTCCTGTATTCAAAAAATTTTTTTCAAAACACTACTAATAGATGAATCATTTAATAGTAACAGAGAAAAATGAATACTGCTATTCTGCATCATTAAAAAATTACCAGAGAACGGTCCCAAAACACTGTACAGGTGATACCCACCCACAGTTCTTTCTCTTGATGCTTCATCTTCTCATTTTGTCTACCTTAAGAACCTGTTATAGCCCTACCGGATTGTATTGCCTGTTGCACAGAGACAAGCAAATACAGGCATTCCCCAGGTAGCAAATGACAGAGTTTCTGTAGGTTTGTTATGAAGTTGAATAATATGTAAGTTGGAACAGGTAAATTTACCTATTACCGGTGGTGATCCATTTGTCTTAGTCATAATTCGGATGTTGGTAACTTGAGGACTGCCTGTACACTGAGGCAGCCAGGGTCCCAACAGAGAAAAAGTTTATTGTGGCAGAGCACAAAGCAAGGAGATGGGAGGAATTTCTCAAATTCATCTCCCTGAGAATTTGGGAGAAATGTTTTTAAAGATAGTTGGGCGAGGCTGTGCCATGGCTCAGTCGGCAGGGCACCAGCCACATGCATCTAGGGTGGCAGGTTCGAACCCGCCCAAGCCAGCTAAAACAACAATGACAACTGCAACAACAACAAAAAATAGCCAGGTATTGTGGCGGGCGCCTGTGGTCCCAGCTGCTTGGGAGGCTGAGGCAGAAGAATTGCTTAAGCCCAAGAGTTTGAGATTGCTGTGAGCTATGACACCACCGCACTCTACCCAGGGTGACAGCTTGAGACTGTCCCGGGAAAAAAAAATAAAAAGATGGCAAAAAGCTGGGCAGTTGGGTCTGCTGAGTGGCTGGGTTGTGATGGGAACCATAAAAATATAGAGATGTCTTTCTGTGCTGAGTCAGTTCCTGGGATTGGGGCCATGGGTCTGGGTGGGCCAACCAATCCCCTAGAATGCAGGACTTAGAAGATGTCTCAGACTCTAGCCTTAGGTTTCACAAGGGTGATGTTATGCCTGAAGAAAGTTAAGCATCTTTATGACCCTGAGCTAAGTGACCCTTGGGTAGCAATTACAGGAAAACAAAGTAGGGGACAATGGCTAATTATTTTTATTAGTTATGCCTGTGCCTTTGCAGAGTCTAGACTTCTACCACAGTTCCCACCTTATACCCATTTATTAATTTATAAAGGACAGTTTGAAAGCTTAACCTCTTTACTGATAAATGAATCCTTATTGTAAATGAGATCAACCTTTACCTTTCATCACATTGGGAGAAAAACATGTGAATATGGGCAGCACCTGTGGCTCAGTGGGTAGGGCACTGGCCCCATATACCGAGGGTGGCAGGTTCGAACCTGGCCATGGCCAAACTGCCGCAAAAAAATAACTGGGCATTGTGGTGGGCTCCTGTAGTCCCAGCTACTCGGGAGGCTGAGGCAAGAGAATTGCCTAAGCTTAGGAGCTGGAAGTTGCTGTGAGCTGTGATGCGACAGCTCTTTACTGAGGGCAATAAAATGAGACAGTCTCTAAAAAGAAAAGAAAGAAAAACGTGTGAATAATGGGATCAAAAGAGAGGAGGAGAGCATTTTTATCGAACACTTACTATTTTATATTTGTAATTTTAATCACAGAAATCTCCATTTTATAGAAATTAAGTCACAGATTAAGTAATTTACTCAAGATCACAAAACTAGTAAGTATACTACCTAGTATTCTGCTCAACTCTGACTCCAACAACACGTGCTCTTGCTGCTATAGCCCACTGCCTTTATGTAAGCTTTTACATTGGCTGAAAATGCCCCCAATCACTTTATTACTGAAGAAAAACATCAAGCTAACCACTAAAAGCCTTCTGATATGGGATACCATTGCAATCTCTATCTGGAAAAAACACATTGCTCTGAAGAGGCCATCATTTTTAGATGCTGATGATGATTCAAACTTTATTATCTTCTGATATACATTCTCAAAGTTATCAAAATGAATTTTGAAGAAAATACTTGAAATTGTGTTTTTTGTTGTTGTTGGTTTGTTTTACAGACAGTCTCACTTTGTCACCCTCAGTAGAGTGCTGTGGCATCACAGCTTACAGCAACCTCCAACTCCTGGGCTTAGGCAGTTCTTTTGCCTCAGCCTCCCGAGTAGCTGGGACCACAGGCACCTGCCACATCGCCCTGCTATTTTTTGTTGCAGTTTGGCCAGGGCCAGGTTTGAACCTACTACCCTCGGTATATGAGGCCAGTGCCCTACTCACTGAGCCACAGGCGTTGCCCTAAAATCGTTGATTATTTTCCTTTTTGTCTGCTCCAGTGGACAAAATTATACTATGTAGGAAAAAAAGAACTACTATTTGTTTATGCACATAGACCTATGTGATATTATTCCCTACTTAAAACCTAGCTATAAAGTGGCTGTTTGACAGAAGAAAGCAAAGGCCAGGGAAAGAGATTACAATTATAAAGCAGATAATTTATGAAAAAAATTAGGAAATTTTCATAAATTTTCAGTTTATGAAAAAAGAAAGGAGAGAAAAAGGAAGAATTTTCTCAACTGTTGTAACTGATAATGACAAACACTTGTAAATACAATCATCATTTCTACTTTCTGGTTTCACTTCATTTTACCCAGCAGAAAACCAGTCTCCAAGATTCTTTGGAGGAGCTAATGGGTAAGGTACAAGAAAGCTAAACCTCGGCCTTCTTACTGGTCTTAATTATTATATTTCTGACTTATATTTCTAAGTCCCTGCTGTGAGACATCTGTGATGAAATATTCCACGTATACTTTTTTCTTTCTTTCTTTTTTTTTTTGAGATAGAGTTTCACTTGTCACCCTCGGTAGAGTGCAGTAGCATTATAGCTCACAGCAACCTCAAACTCCTGGACTTAAGTGATTCTCCTGCCTCAGCCTCCCAAGTATCGACAGGGGCCCGCCAGAATGCCCTGTTTATTTTTAGAGATGGGGTCTCCTTCTAGCTCAGGCTGGACTCGAACTCCTGAGCTCAGGCAATCCACCTGCCTTGGCCTCCCAGAATATTAGGATCATAAGTGTGAGCCACTGTGCCCAGCCTTCCACATATACTTAAACCTAAAATGTATGAAACAGACCTCAGTATTGATCCCTGCCCCACTTCTTTTCTATTTACATTCCTCTAGTCACTGGTGCCTCAGTCCCCACTGTCCATCCCTTATCCAGATCCAAACACTAGGTCTTTCCTGTTTTTGAGACATAGTCTCAGTCTGTCATCCTGAGTAGAGCGCCTTGACGTCATACCTCACAGCAACCTTAAACTCCTGGGCTCAAGCAATCTTCTTGCTTCGTTCTCTCAAGTAGCTGGGACTACAGGTGTGCACCACAATGCCTGGCTAGTTTTTCTATTTTTACTAAAGACAGGGTCTCGCTCTTGCTCAGGCTGGTTTCGAACTCCTGAGCTCATGCATGCCACCTGTCTTGGACTCCCAGAGTGCTAGGATTACAGACGTGAGCCTTCATGCCTGGCCTCCCATTGTCAAGAATGAATACTGGTACTGACTGGAGTCAATGATGGCACGATCACAGACAAAGCAATTTTTCACAAACGGTTAGCATGTAAAAGAAAGAATGAACGTAAAGAAAGAAGTTATACAAAGTGAAAAATTTGCCACCCAGCCAGGTTCATCTGCCCACTGTCCAATACAAAACCAATATCCAGAGATAGCAGGGTTTACAGCAGAGTTTGTTTTGCAAAGTCTTAAGCGGGGAAACAGGAGAGATTACTCATGTCCACCTCCCTGAGAATTGGGGCAACAGGGTTTTTAAAGACAGTTTGGTGGGCAAAAGATTAGACAGTCAGGATCTGCTAATTGGCTGGTTTCAGGGTGGAGCTGCCGCTATCAGGGTGGGTCGGGTACTGGAATGAAGACCTGGGGTGGATTGTCCAAGACAATTTGAATCAGTTATCTAGGTAGATCCATCCCTAGAATGCAGAATTTGAAAGATAGCTCAAAAACTAATCCTAGGTTCCAAATAGGGGTCGTTTCTATACAGAAAACTATGCATGCAGTAATCAGAGTGGCTGATTATTCTCATGATTTTAACTAAGCCCGCCTCTTTGCAGAGTTCATGGGGCCCTTCCTCTAGTTCTTTTTTTTGAGACAGAGTCTTACTATGTTGCCCTCAGTAGAGTGCTGTGATGTCACAGCTCACAGCAACCTCCAACTCTTGGGCTTAAGTGATTCTCTTGCCTCAGTCTCCCAAGTAGCTGGGACTACACATGCCTGCCACAACACCCGGCTACTTTTTGTTGCAGTTGTCATTGTCATTTAGCTGCCCTGGGCCGGGTTCAAACCCACGAGCCTTGGTGTATGTGGCTGGCACCATAACCACTGTGCTACGGGCGCCGAACCCCTTCCTCTAGTTCTTACATTGCACCCCTCCATCAATTTATAGGGGTGGTTTGAAAAATATGTTCCAGAGAGAGGGAAATGAGCCAGTCTCCAGGAGTGAAGAATGACCTGCAGGCTGAGCACAGGCAGCCTTTTATAAGATCACTAGTTTGTCCCAACTTTCTCCTGGCGGGATTGGTTGCTTTTCCTGCCCTTTGGGGTGATTGACAGGTTGGGATTGGGGTTATAAAATACATGTCATAACAGGTCCATAACAGTTTGGTTATATAACAGTTTCTCCTTCTATGCTTGCATCTTCCTCAGAATTCTTCATAAAACTCTACCCATGCTATGCTAATTAGATGGTAATGAGCTGTAGGTCACTAGGAACTTTATTTATTTATTTTAGAGACAGAGTCTCACTATATCACCCATGGTAGAGTGCCATGGCATCACAGCTCACAGTAACCTCCAATTCCTGGGTGCAGAGGTCCTCAAACTTTTTAAACAGGGGCCAGGTCACTGTCCCTCAGACCGTTGGAGGGCTGGACTACAGGCCCCAGGACGAGTCAGCTGCTAAGCAGGACAGGCAACTGCGGCAAAAACACCCTGTGGGCCAGATAAATGTCCTCGGCAGGTCGCCTGTGGCCCCTGGGCCGTAGTTTGAGGACGTCTGGGCCTTAGGCGATTCTCCTGCCTCAGCCTCCTGAGTAGCTCAGACTACAGGCGCCCGCCACAACACCTGGCTACTTTTTGTTGCAGTTTGGCCGGGGCGGGTTGGAACCCGCCACCCTTGGTACATGGTGCCAGCACCCTGCCCAACAAGGGACAGGCACTGCCTGGAAATTTTACTATGTATATGCCCATGAGAAAACAGTTCCTAGCCCCAATTTGGTTCCTAACTACAATTTGGTTTCCACTCTCTGCCCTTAGCCACTTCCTTGCTACCTGTTTATCCTCCAGCAAACCTGCCATTGATCATGGGCTCTTGCATCTACATCTAGACTCATTTCCTGTGACTTCCCTGAGTCTAAATTCAGGCCTTAGCAACCTGAATATCCTGGGCTTCCTCTTCCCTCATTATCCATGTTGTATGTTTGCCTAGAATCCCCTTTCTCCCATGAATATTTCCAGACTAGTTAGGTCAAACATTATTTTCTCAAGAAAGTCAATGTTATCACCACCACCCTACATATGCAGTAAATTGACCACCCAAAAGATTATAACAAGCTGGTCAACATAGGGAAACTAGGCCTACTCTACCGATACATGTGGTACATGTCCAGTCTAGGAAAATTAGGTCACCTGGCTTGTCGCCTATAGCTCAACCGGCTAAGGCGCCAGCCGCGTACACCTAAGGTGGCGGGTTCGAATCCCCACCCTGGACCCGCCAAACAACAATGATGGCTACAACCAAAAAATAGCCGGGCGTTGTGGCGGGTGCCTGTGGTCCCAGCTACTTGGGAGGCGGAGGCAGGAGACTCGCTTGAGCCCAGGAGTTGGAG
>NW_003852414.1:19798931-19807147 GCF_000181295.1 Otolemur garnettii | reverse complement strand
AAAAAAAAAAAAGGAATGGAACCTCTGGTGTGGAGTCTCAGAGTCCAGCCACAGCCCAGGCCTCACAGTGAGACGAGGACAAGTCATTTCTAACCATTCTTGACTCAGATGCTTTATTTTAAAAAGGAGTAGATTAGGGCGGTGCCTGTGGCTCAAGGAGTAGGGTGCCAGCCCCATATATGGGGGGGTGGGGTGGGTTCAGGCCTGGCCCCGGCCAAAACTGCAAAAAAAAAAAAAATTTTTTTTTTAGTAGATTGAACTTCGCAATCCCTTACTTTGTTATTTCAATTTAATTTTGGCAACACACTCTATCACTGCTTCCAAGTTTTTCAGAATTCAAGTGAAAAGTGGTTGCCTTGGCTCAGTGCCCATAGCTTAGTGGTTAGGGGCCACTGGAGCTGGCAGGTCTGAACCCGGCCCAGGCCTGCTAAACAACAATGACAACTACAACAAAAAAATAGCCAGGCGTTGTGGCAGGCGCCTGTAGTCCCAGCTACTTGGGAGACTGAGGCAAGAGAATCACTTAAGCCCAAAAGTTTGAGGTTGACATGAACTGTAACATCATGGCACTCAGGGGGGACATAGTGAGACTCTGTCTCAAAAAAAAAAAAAAGTGGTTGCCTTCATAATTCAGAACAAAATTGACAGTCAGACGTGGTGACTCACACCCGTAACCCTAGCACTCTGGGAGGCTGAGGCATGTGGATGGCTTGAGCTCAGGAGTTCAAGACCAGAACTCCTCAAAAACAAAAAAGAAAAAAAAAAAAAAACTAGCCAGGTGTTGTGGTAGGTACTTGTAGTCCTAGCTACCAAGAGAGTTTAGGTTGCTGTGAGCTGTAATGCCATGGCACTGTCCCTAGGGTGAAAGTCTCACAGTGTCCCCACATTGAGACGCACACCAGGCAAACACAAAGTTATTACCTAGAGTCTTCTGCAGGTGTTTCACTTCTTGTGTCAGTTGCTCAGGGTCATGTGAAGAAATAGGTGTCATTTCTGGCTTCCATGTCTTCTGGACAGTTCCATACTGCAGACATCACAACACATGCGTCCCACTTCCCTAAAGTTTCCCCATGGAAACTGTAGAAATAGCCGTCCCACTGTGTTTTACTCCTTTGTTCCTATTTAATGAAAGGCTCATCTAAACCGAGATGCCACTTAGCACTGATCTTTTTCACACCCATCACTCAGTATCAGCTTAATAATAACCATATGCCAATAACAATAGCTGTCATATTTGGGGTACTTATGTGGCAAGTTCTATACATTTGTTCTCTATTCTACAATAGCCCAATAATTATAACACCTAACCTTAATTATTTGCTTTGTGCAAGGCATTGTTCCACACTTTTCATGTGCATTAGCTATTTACCCCTCGCTGTAAGCTTATGTGTAGGTACTAGTATTAAGCCCATTTTACTGCTGAGAAAAATGAGGGCTGTAGAAGTTAGGTAACCTGCCCGTGGTCATAGCCAGCAACTGACAGAGCCAAGACTAGGAATCAGGTGGTTTAGACTAAAAGCCAAAACCTTACACTAGCTTTCTCTAAGATATGCCTCATGATCTCAATTTTACCATTGCAGATCAAGATGTGATCAAAGGTCACATAATTAAGAACTGGCAAAACTAGAATTCAAACTTGGATACGCCAAAAAGCCCTGTTTCCTTAAAATTCTCTAGTTATTCTTCATTCTCCTTTGCTACAACTCCTTCTCATCCCATCCTTTTTTTTTTTTTTTTTTTTTAGAGACAGAGTCTCACTTCAGGGCCCTCAGTAGAGTGCCATGGCGTCACACAGCTCACAGCAACCCCCAACTCCTGGGCTTAGGTGATTCTCTTGCCTCAGCCTCCCGAGTAGCTGGGACTACAGGCGCCCGCCACAACACCCGGCTGTTTTTGGTTGCAGTTTGGCCGGGGCCGGGTTTGAACCCGTCACCCTCGGTATATGGGGCCGGCACCCTACCCACTGAGCCACAGGTGCCGCCCCTCATCCCATCCTTTTAACCCCTGTGTTTCTCAGCATTACAAATCTAGGCCCTCCCACTCATGTTCAAGATCTCAATAACATTTATCCGTTGAAAACTGTTACATGTATTTTTTTTCTTGCTGCTTTTCTTCTTAACTTTAAACTGCCCAATAGAAAGATTTACTTTAGGCTGGGCACAGCCACTCACATCTGAAATCCAAGCACTTCAGGAGGCTGAGGTGGGAGGATTGTTGAGGCTGGCTGGCGTTCAAGGCTGCAGTGAGCATGATTGGGCTACTGCACTCCAGCCTCCACCTGTGTCAAAGAGGAAACAAAGTCTGCTTAATATCACCTTTGCAGCTCAAATGTCCAAAAGTGAACTTTGCTTTCCAAGTGTGTTCCTCAGTGACACAGCAGCAACGTGGTTGCTCCAGAAGCAAACCGAGGAAGGGAACAGGAAGAATGTATTTGGAAAACAGTTTCCAAAGGAGGCACATTCACAATAGTTTTTAAAGGTGATAGGTTGATGTCACAGTTGCTATGACAATGGTGAAAGGACGTCAGAGGAAGCAGAGAGAAGGCAAGACCCCAGAATAAGTAGAGAAGCTGGTGGAGACAAACAGAGGTATTTTAAAAATACACTTCCTCCTTCTCGAGGCAGTGGGAGAGGATGAGCAGCTTGCTAGAACTTGATTTTGCCTCTCAGCTGTTTGTCTTGGACATCTCTATTTGCCTGCCTAACTCCTACTTCATCTTTAAAAGGTTTCAGTTTATGTAATCTCCCACACCCAGGAAGAATCCCCCGGTTCTTGGGTTCATCCTACACTTACCTTTCACAGCCTTGTTACAATCATAATTAATTGCCGTATGATTATTTACTTAACTGCTATGTACCCTCTGAAACTGTAAGCTCCTACAAACAGGGACCCCATCTGGCTTTTTCACTGATATATCCCAAAGCACTTAGCATGGTACCAGCTCATAGGAGGTACTCAATAAATATAAGTGGAATGAACAGATGACTGCTACTTTGAGTAAGATGAAGATATGATGGTTTGATTTTCAATGAAATAAAACAAAGTTGTTTTTCTACAGGGAGATCAGCACTTCCAAAGTCAGTAGGGATGCGAGCCTAGGTGTTACAGAATGTTAGAATCAAAAGAGCTTTGGCTGAGATATTAGCAAACAGTTAAAAACACAATCCTTGCTCTCAAAGATTTTATCCTTTGGGAGTCAAGAGAAGTAGATGGGAAAACAATGGCAAATGACGGGATATGGTGGCTCACACCTGTAATCCTAGCACTCTGGGAGGCCAAGGCAGGTGGATTTCTTGAGCTCAGGAGTTTAAGACCTGCCTGAGCAAGAGTAAGACCCTTTTTCTCTACTAAAAATAGAAAAACTAACTAGGTGTTGTGGCAGATGCCTATAGTCCCAGCTACTTGGGAGGCTGAGGCAGGAGGATCATTTGAGCCCAAGAGTTTGGGATTGCTATGAGCTGTGACATCAAAGCACTCTAGCCTGGGGCACCAAAGTGAGACTCTCTCAAAAAACAAAAAAAGAGGATCGCACACATAGCTCAGTGGGTAGGGCACTGGCCACACACACCCAGGCTGGTGGGTTTGAACCCAGCCCGGGGCCAGCTAGACAGCAATGACAACCACAACAAAAAAATAGCCCGGCATTGTGGCAGACTCCTGTAGTCCCAGCTACTTGGGAGGCTGAGGCAAGAGAATTGCTTAAGCCCCCAAGAGTTTGAGGTTGCTGTGAGCTGTGATGCCACAGCACCCTACTGAGGGGAACAAAGTGAAACTCTGTCTCAAAAAAAAAAAAAAAAAAGAAAGTAATTTTTATAGGGATTTCTATTAATCTATTAATCAGGGAAGAAATAAGACCAAGTACTAACAATAGCAAGAGGATGTTATTTTCCACCCTAAAGGATTCAGCTGGATGAATTTCATCTTCTCCTAATCTTTCCAGGTCTGAATAGTTGATTAGATATAATCTGCTCATTCCCAGGCTGGACTTAAACTCCTGAGCTCAAGCCATCCCCCTACCTCAGACTTCCTAGTAGCTGGGACTACAGGTGTGCCTCCATACTCGGCTAAATTTTATATTTTGTATAGAGACAGGGTCTAACTGTGTTGCTCAGGGTGGTCTTGAACTTCTAGCCTCTAACAATTCTCTTGCCTCAGTCTCCCGAAGTGCTAGGATGATAGGAATGAGCCACTGTGTCTGGTCAAATTTTTAAATGTTTAGATGTTTAAAATACTTTTTTTTTGAGACAGAGCCTCAAGCTGTCGCCCTGGGTAGAGTGCTGTAGCATCACAGCTCACAGCAACCTCCAGCTCCTGGGCTCAAGCAATTCTCTTGCCTCTGCGTCCCAAATGAGTGGGACTATAGGCACCCACCACAACACCTGTCTATTTTTTGGTTATAGTCATCATTGTTGTTTGGCGGGCTCGGGCTGGATTCGAACCTGCCGCTCAGGTGTATGTGGCTGGTGCCTTAGCTGCTTGAGCCACAGGCACTGAGCCAGATGTTTAAAATATTTTAAAATGCAGGGGGTGGCACCTGTGGCTCAAAGGAGTAGGTTGCCAGCCCCATATGCCGGAGGTGGTCCGTTCAAACCCAGCCCTGGCCAAAAACTGAAAAAAAAAATTTTTTTTTTAAATGCTGAAAAGCACAGAAAAATAGTAAAATAAATACCCAGATTCCTACAATTTAACAAAAATTTTGGTTCAAAATATTCCAAAGAATTAAAGCATTGCAGAAATCATTACAAAATTCCTTCTTACTCCCTCCTTCATCCATAACCAAATTTGCTGAAATTGGCATCGATCCAACCTATATGTATATTTATACTTTTGCTACGTATGTGTGTATAAATATCATTCCTCTCTTTTTTTCAATTTTATGTTCTTGGGATCTATTTATTTTAATATGTGTTGTTCTAGCATATTCATGTTAAATTGCTGTATAGTCTTCCACTTTATGAGCAAGTAAAGCCCACATTCTTTTCTTTCTTTTTTTGAGACAGAGCCTCAAGCTGTCCCCCTCGATAGAGTGCCGTGGCATCACAGCTCACAGCAACCTCCAACTCCTGGGCTCAAGCGAGTCTCCTGCCTCTGCCTCCCAAGTAGCTGGGACTAAGGGCAGCTGCCACAACGCCTGGATATTTTTTTTGGTTGCAGCTGTCTTTGTTGTTTGGCAGGCCCGGGCTGGATTCGAACCTGCCACCTTAGGTGTATGTGGCTGGCGCCTTAGCCACTTGAGCCACAGGCGCCGAGCCAAAGCCCACATTCTTAACACCTCTAGAGGCTCCATACATATCCTCTACAGTTTTTTTTCTTTTCTTTTCTTTTCTTTTTTTTTTTTTTTTTGAGACAGAGTCTCACTATGTTGCCCTTGGTAGAGTGCTGTAGCATCAAAGCTCACAGCAACCTCAAACTCTTGGGCTTGAGCGATTCTCTTGCCTCAGCCTCCCAAGTAATTGGGACCACACATCCCTGCTACCATTTTTTGTTGCAGTTGTCATTGTTGTTTAGCTGGCCTGAGAGGGGCTCAAACCTTCCAGCCTCGGTGCATGTGGCTAGCACCATAACCACTGTGTTATAGGTACCCAGCCTATTTATCTATTTCTTAGTGTTTTTTCTTTCTTTTTTTTTTTTTTTTTTTTTGCAGTTTTTAGCCTGGGCTGGGTTTGAACCTGCCACCTCCAGTATATGGGGACAGCACCCTACTCTTTGAGTTACAGGCCCTGCCCTTTATTTATTTATTTATTTATTTATTTTTGAGACAGAGACTCAAGCTGTCCCCCTGGGTAGAGTGCCGTGGCATCATCACAGCTCACAGCAACCTCCAACTCCTGGGCTCAAGCGATTCTCCTGCCTCAGCCTCCCAAGTAGCTGGGACTACAGGCGGCCACCACAACGCTGGGCTATTTTTTGGTTGCAGCCATCATTGTTGTTTGGTGGGCCCAGGCTGGATTTGAACCTGCCAGCTCAGGTGTATGTGGCTGGTGCCTTAGCTGCTTGAGCCACAGGCACCGAGCCCATTTTTAAATTTTATTTGTTTATTTATTTATTTATTTATTTATTGAGACAGAGTCCAAGTGGCCCTGGGTAGAGTGCCAAAGTGTCACAGCCAAGCTCTTGGGCTTACACTATCCTCTTGCCTCAGCCTCCCAAGTGTGACTACAGGCACCCGCCACATCGCCCAGCTATGTTTTGGTTGCAGTTGTCGTTGTTTAGCTGGCCCAGACCAGGTTTGAACCCACCAGCCTCAGTGCATGTGGCTGGTGCTGTAACCACTGTGCTATGGGTGCTGAGCCAGACGCTTGCTTTTTTCACTTAAAAATATATCTTAGTGCCGGGTGAGATGGCTCATGCCTGTAATCCTAGAACTCTGAAAAGCCAAGGCTGGTAGATTGCTTGAGCTCAGGAGTCCAAGAACAGCCTAAATAAGAGTGAGACCTCATCTCTACTAAAAATAGAAAAACTAGCCAGATGTTCTGATGGGGGCCTGTAGTTCCAGCTACTTGAGAGGCTGAGGTAAGAGGATTGCTTGAGCACCAGGGCACTCTACACCCAAGATGACAGAGTGAGACCCTGTCTCAAAAAAAAAAAATCTTAGGAATCGTTCCAACTTGATACATAACAAGTTGCTTCATTCTCTTGTATAACTCTATAGTACTCTACTGTCAAGGACTATAATTTAATTTCCTATGTTTAGATATTTAGGTACTCACAATTTGTTCTTAAAATTATAGACAATACTACACATACAATGAATATTCTTTTTTTATTTTTCTTTTTTTTTGAGACAGAGTTTCACTATGTCACCCTCGGTAGAGTGCTGTGGCGTCACAGCTCACAGCAACCTCAAACTCTTGGGCTTAAGCGATTCTCTTGCCTCAGCCTCCCAAGTAGCTAGGATTACAGGTGCCCACCAAAACGCCTGCTTATTTTTTGTGTTGCAGTTGTCATTGTCATTGTTTAGCAAGCCAGGGTCGGATTTGAACCCGCCTGCCTCAGTGTACGTGGCCAGCATCCTAATCACTGAGCTACGGCGTGGAACCTGAATATTCTTATATATACAGAATTGTATGTGAAAGTCTATCTTTCATGGTGAATTCCTGGAAGTGTAACTGCTCAGTCATGTGAAACGTGTATTGTTTTGTAAGATATTAATAATTTGCCCTTTATAGAGTTTGTACCATTTTACATTTCTACCTACAATGTATGAGATTACTTATTGCCTATATCATTACCAACAACCTGTCAAACTTTGGGAAACATTTTGAACTTTGCAAATCTATTAATATATAGGTCACTATGAAAGTTTTGAGGCAGACTATGTTATCATACATTATTTCATTCCAAAGAAACATAGTCAACAGCATTGTTTCTCATTCACCTGTGCACATTTCAACTTGCTTGGCTTATTGGTGTTGCTAGGAGGGCTTCATTTGTTTCCATCTGTGTGGATTTTACATTTCTTGATTTTCGTGTATCTCAAAAATTTTATAATGACCCACCAATGTCAGTGGTTCTTAGTTGAGATCTACAGGCTTCAAGAAGAAGTTTCTGAGCTGGGCATGGTGGTTCATGTCTATAATCCCAGCCACTTGGGAGGCCAACTTGGGAGGCCAGGGTAAGAGTTCAAGACTACTTTGGCAACATAGCAAAATTCTAATCTCTAAAAAAATGAAAAACAATTAGCCATGTTGATAGTGTATAACTGTAGTCCCAGCTACTCTAGAGGCTGAAGCAGGAGGATCACTTGAATCCAAGTCCAAGAGATCAAGGCTGCAATGAGCTATGATTGACACCACTGTGCTCTAGCCCAGGTGACAGAGCAAGACCCTGTTTCTAAAAAGATAAAAAAAAAAAATAGGAGTTTCTATCCCTGTAGTACCAATTTCTGCCTTCCAAACAAATTCTCAATTTTAGGCATCCCACTACTTGATAAACAGTTCACTTACACCAGTGGTTCTCAACCTTCTTAATGCTGCGATGTATTTTCATTGTTACATAGGGGTCGCGACCCACAAGTTGAGAACCACCAACTTACACTTATATGTGCACCTCATCGACTCTCTGCCCCTTGGTACCAATGACTTATCAATTTTTCTTTTCTTTCTTTCTTTTTTTTGGAGATAGAGTCTCACTTTGTCACCCTTGGTAGAGTGCTGTCGCGTCACAGCTCACAGCAACCTCCAGCTCTTGGGCTTAGGTGATTCTCTTGCCTCAGC
>NW_003852414.1:19791245-19798214 GCF_000181295.1 Otolemur garnettii | reverse complement strand
AGTTTTGGCCGGGGCCAGGCTTGAACCCACCACCCCTTGAACCTGCATATGGGGCTGGCACCCCACTCCTTGAGCCACAGGTGCCGCCCTCAAAAATCTTTGAATCAGCCAGTTATCCCATGTCTACCCTTCACTGCCTTCTCTTAACACATTCCAGTCCTCTGGAAACACATGCTGTGCTTTGAAGACTGTCTTGAGCTTCTGTACCCGTGGCCTTCCCTCTCCTTGGCATGCTGTCTGTCCTCTCTGTGCATTTGCCTAACTCCTCATCCCTCTAGATTCTGTTCTAAGTGTCCCTTCCACTTGGAGTTTCCCCTGACACCCTCATTTCTGCTGGATGTTTCTGTTACAGCCTTACCAGGTTCATTGCCCACTGCTCAAGACAACAGGGGTTATTTATAGCAGAAAAAGAGTTTAATATCACAGGGGCTATGCAAGGAGATGGGAGGAAGTTCTTAAATGTGTCTCCCCAAGAATTTGGGAGAAAAGGTTTTTAATTATAGTTTGGTGTGCAAAGGCTAGGCAGTTGGGTCTGCTGATTGACTGGGTTTGGGGCAGAACCATAAGGGAATAGAAATTGTCCTTTTTTGTTGAATCAGTTCTTGGGTGCAGATCACAAAACCAGTTAAGTCAGTCCCTTCATATGGGCTTGGGTGGGTTAGCAGTTCCACTGGAATGCATGGCCTTAACGCTATCTCAAAGCCTAGCCTAGGCGGTGTTATCTATGGGAGCAATGAAAAGAGCTAAGAATCTTTAGGACCATTAGCTGTGTGAACCTGAGTAGTAAGCAATTATAGGAAAGCAAGCTAGGGAACCATGGTTGGTTATATGTATTTTTCTCCCACCTTGTCACCCTTTATTTTTATTTTTCTTGAGACAGAGCCTCAAGCTGTCGCCCTGGGTAGAGTGCTGTGGCATCACAGCTCACAGCAACCTCCAACTCCTCCTGCCTCAGGCTCCCAAGTAGCTGGAACTACAGGCGCCCACCACAACTTTTGGTTGCAGCCATCATTGTTGCTTGGTGGGCGGGCTGGATTCGAACCCGCTACCTTAGGTGTATGTGGCTGGCGCCTTAGCCACTTGAGCCACAGGCGCCGAGCCCTTTGTCGCTCCTTATAAAGGGCTGTTTCATCCTCCTCTGAGCTTGCAGCACAATGCAAGTGGCTGATCACAGCATCTGTCATACTGTGTCTGGGGTCAGTCTGCAGCTGACTACAAGGAACTGATTAAGGGCAAACACTGTACCTTGTTAACCTTTGTAACCCAACTGAGTATTCTGTGGGAATATTGGCTGCAGGAAGGAGGAAGGAGGATATCTTGGGCTCGTACGTATAACATTCCCGGGACTTTGGGGAATAAAGGATGAGAGACCAGGGAAGAAGGCAGACAGACATTCCTGCCCCACCCCCTTCTCCCTATACTGGAAAGAGAAAGGTTAAATCATGGGATAAAGTCATTTAGAAAACTCAGACAAACCGAGAATCTCAACTATCTCTACACTGCTGCAATCGTCCATGTCCAATTTCTTTTGACTTCTTTTCTAACCCTTTCCTCATGTCTCTCTCTCCACTAGCTGCTTCTTTCTCTCCCATTGTTTCTTTTAAAAAGTGTCAATTTTGATTTTCTAGCTTTCCTTCCTACATCCCTTGGTTTCAGTCCCAGATTCTTTCGGTCCACCCTGTGGCTAATTTGTCCTTTCTGTGTGACAACCTAGATCGGGTCTGTGTGGTTGGGTTCGGAGGCCTCCAGCAGAGAGGTGGATGAATACTCTTGGCGGGAAACTGAGCTCCACGGCTATAACCAGTTTCTTATAGAGTCGATTGCGCTCGGTTTACTCAAAGCCGGGCTGTGGAATCCCTGGGATCGCCCAGGAATCCCTCCCCGGTGAGGGGCGTGGCTTCTCCTCAAGGGCTGCTGCCTTGGATTGGTTCTGAGGGACTGGCCCCTCGGCCAATCAGGCGCGGGGGCGTCGTCCGGAGGTGGGGCTCCGCCCTCGCCGGTGGCGCGTTCGGGACCTCCCGGCCCCGGCTACGGCCAGACTGAGGTTTTCTCCAGGCCCGCGGGCCAGAGTAGACATGGCTTCGGCCTCGGTGGCAGCAGCACGACGCGGTCTCGGCCGTGCTCCCCGTCTCCTCCTCCGGCGCGGCTACCAGACCGAGCGCGGCGTCTACGGCTACCGGCCAAGGAAGCCCGAGGGCCAAGAGCCCGGGGTGGGCCTGGCGCGCTCCCCAGGTCGGGACCGAGCTCGGGCAGCGCAGGTCGGGGTTGGCACGCGGGCTTCTGTTGGGGACGAGCTCGGGCGGTGCAGGTCGGGGCTGGCAGGCGGGCTTCTGCTGGCCTGGCGTGCAGGGGGTGCTGCTGGGCGCGGGCTGTCGAGGATGGAAGAGGGGAGCTGGGCAGAGCCAGGCGGGCGTGGGTGTTGTCAGCGTGGGGGTCACCCTCCTTCCACCCTCAGGGGCTGGGGTTCCTTACTTCCACGCCTGCTTGGTCTCGCGTCTTGCTAGTTCGGACCTGGTTTTGAAATCCCGGCCTGTTTTATTCTTTGGTTGTGAACATGTGGGAACTCAGCTGGTTGCGGAGACGAGGCGGTGGGAAAAGTTACATCCCAAGAGCTCCCAGCTCCTTGAGTTAACCTAACCCAAGGATACATTTCCAGGGCCATCTGTGAGACTTGAGCGTGAGCAGACGTGGTGGCCAAGACTTTGCTGCCTGGGAGAAGCGGGCAGTTCTTTCGCTATCTTGGACTGCTGCATGGCGTTCATTATGCATTTGTCTCTTCGACCTAGCTAGCCTGTTATTTTAATTTCAGGGTTTACAACTCCTGTTAAATTTAGAACCATATTGCTGGTGGTTTCACTGGATAAGCAGTCACAAATATCAGTTTTTGGAACCCCTGTTGCATGCTACAGCGACATGTTGGTTATGCTCTAAAATTACTGTATCATTATTCATCTTCACAGAGTAGAAGGTGAATACAGATTTGATTATTAGAGGAAAACCATTTGGCATCCTTGATTCAGCTCTTAGATTAACTTTGAAGATCCCTTCATCATCTAAGCTCCTGACCTTTGAATTTTGAGTCTTGCATCACACACTGAGACCTGCATACCTTGCTCTTCACCTCAGGGGGCATTTGGAGTAAACCTCATCTCTCTCCCTCTTGAATGTATTGGGCTTTCCTTAGGGAAGGTATTTTGGCCAACTAGATTGTTAATTCCTTGAATTAGGTAAGACTATATAGATACTTTATTTCACTTTGCAGATTGAGTGTCCAGAATTTTATATGTCAATTGTTCTTAAACTTAAATGTGCAAAGTGATTTAAATGTTCAAAATGCCGGTTTCCAGGCCGCCTTCCCTCCTTTTCCTCACAGATTTTAATTCAGTGATCTGAAATGAGGTTCAGGATGTGCATTTTTATCAGGCACCCTCCATCATTCTCCAGCAGGAGGTCCAGGGCCACCGTTTCACCTTGTTCCATAGGGGTGTTTGTATGTGCAGGACACATTGACAGTCTTTTCTTCACTTGAGATGGTTCAGGTGTGTGCTTAGTGCGAAATTATTGTGCTCTTGTTTGAGGTTTTTCCTCAAACGAGGTCTCAATTGGGTTCCTGTTAACAGCCTTGCAGTTTAGAACTAAACCTTGCTTCGGAAAAGCCTGGGCCGATGGTTCTCACCTGCAAGACTGTATCAGAATCATCTTGGGAGCTTTAGGCTGGTTTGATTTTAGAGATAGCCTCCTTCCACTTCCCTCCTTACCACTCCCTCACTAGCAATGAACTCATTCTATTGGGAGGTACTTGGGGAAATCTGAAAATTCAGTATGGAGTTAGAACTGCAGGCCAAGGGTACAACGTTATGTGGTAACGGGAAGAGTAAAGTCAATACGGGGAAAGAGTTGTTTGTGGCATGGTTGGAGAATCTGGCGTAAAGAATTTTATTGCTAAGACTAATAAGTTTATTTTCATATTTACTTTTTAAAGTACTTTGAATCAAGCTTAAGGACGAGTGGGCCATTTTGTAACAAGATTACTGTTGCATGTAGATCTGTGACAGTTTTTTCTTCCTGTCCTATTTCAGAAAATTATTTTTGTACTAACTTTTTTTCTTGTACAGAGAGAATTATTTTTGTACTAACTCTCCCTACTAGGCTGTGTGGGAGAAAGGAGAGTTGCATAGGTCACTTCTAGTCATGTGCCATTGGCCAGAACTTGGTTGGGTGTCTATATACCCCTGCAAGGGAAAGTGGCAAGCATAGTCTTTATTTAGTGAGGCCAGGTACTGGCTGAAAATTAATTTGAGAGAGAAGAGGTAAAAGATACTGGAATACAGTGTAATTGCCATTCTATTCTATCTTTTTGGCCACTCAAGTATCCTAAGCTTTTCTTTTAATATGTAGAATGTATTCTTTCTGTACCACTTAGTTCTTGGATCCTGCTTGAAGTCCATTACCTCTGGATAATGTGCCCTTCTGTCTAACGGGTCTGCCTGTTGCTTCTCATGATCTAGAATTTTATGAACAGCCATCCATGCCATAGGTACAACATTCAATATACAAAGGAAACTCTTATCTGAAAAGGAAAGATGAGGAGGCTCGGCACCTGTGGCTCAAACGGCTAAGGTGCCAGCCACATACACCCAAGCTGGTGGGTTCAAACCCAGCCCTGGCCAAAAACTGCAAAAAACAAAACAAAAAAGACAAAACAAAGTTTTTTGGGCTGCACTTCTGGCTCAGTGGGTAGGGTGTTGGCCCCATATACCAAGGGTGGCAGGTTCAAACCTGGCCCCAGCCAAACTGCAAAAAAAATAGTCGGGCACTGTGGCAGGTGCCTGTAGTCCCAGCTACTCGGGAGGCTGAGGCAAAAGAATCACCTAACCCTAAGAGCTGGAGGTTGCTGTGAGCTGTGACACCACCATACTCTACTGAGAGTGATAAAGTGAGACTCTGTCTCTTAAAAAAAAAAAAGTTTTTAAGCCTGACAACTCTGGTTTTTTATTTTCTGCTTCCATGCCCTAGCTATTTAGCTCTCTAAATTTAATGATGTTTACCCTGAGACTATCTGAAATCCAGTAGAACGTCCATAGCTGACCACCTACCTACACTGACCACCTCTTTAAGTTGACTAATTTTCAAAGACTGGACATGCACCACATGTACATATCAGTATGGTAGGTCTAGTTCTTTATGTTGACCACCTCCATTTGTTGATCAGTTTATTAATAGTCCCTTGGGTGGTCAGTTTATAGAGGTGCTGCTGTGAAGACAATGCCCTTTATCTGATCTTTTTTTTTTTTTGAGACAGTCTCTAGCTGTCACCCTGGGTAGAGTACCATGGCGTCATAGCTCACAGCAACCTCAAACTCTTGGGGTCAAGTGATCTTCCTGCCTCAGCCTCCCAAGTAGCTGGGAATATACACACCTGCCACCACACCTGGCTAGTCTTTCTATTTTTAGTAGAGATGGGGTCTTGCTCTTGCTCAGGCTGGTCTTGAACTCCTTTAAGCTCAAGCAGTCCACCCACCTCAGTCTCCCAGAGTGTTAGGATTACAGGCGTGAGCCACCAGACCTAGCCCTTTATTTGATCGTTATGGCTAAGATGGTTCCTCTTGTCTAACCAAGAAGTATGTGATTGAGGAAGGGCTTCTTCAGTGTCTATCTCAGCAACAACAAAAAAGAACTACCTTTTCTATTTGCTTCTACTTTTTCAACCTTGCCAGCTCTGCATTCTAGCCCCTGAGGCCACAGGCAGTGCCTCTAGTTGGAAGAAGTAACTGCCCTTCATCTCTACCTGCTGATGAGATAGCTCCAATGTGACCTTATCTTTTTCCTAGGGCTTTCCTGAAAGTGACAAGAAACGATGAACAGGCCTGTAATCCCACCCAGCACTGTGGGAGGCCAAGGGGATTGCCTGAGCTCAGGAGTTGGAGATCAGCCTGGGCAAGAGTGAGACCCCAATCTCTATTAAGAATAGAGAAAATGGCTTGGTGCCTGTGGCTCATGTGGCTAAGGCGCCAGCCACATATACCTAAGGTGGCGGCAGCTTGGGGTTTTTTCTAAAAAAAAAAAAAAAAAAAAAAAAAGAATAGGAAAGACTAGTCAGTCATTGTGGCAGGTGCCTGTAGTCCCAGTTACTCAGGAGGCTGGGGCAAGAGGATCACTTGAGCCCCAGAATTTGAGGTTGCTGTGAACTATGATGCCACAGCACTTTACCCAGGGCAATAGAGTAAGACTCTGTTATGGGTTCTATGGGCATATAGTCTGCCTGCAGGATATCACAAGTGACAGTTTTACGAAATGTTTTGTCCTATTGTATAGCATAACACTGTCCATCAGCCTTCCAGTGTGAAACGTATGTGCTGGGCACCCATTACCTGACTGCCAAGCCATATGCTTGTATTTTAGGCTCTATTAGGGTAGCAACCTCCCTCTCTGGTACCAAATTTCGTATCAGACTAGGTAAGTTCAGGTGCTGTGGCAGATACCTGAAATAACAATGGCTTAAAGAAGATAAGCAGGTCTGAGCTGATATAACAACTTTGCTCTGCAAAATCCCAGGGGTTCAAATTTCGTCTACATGGTTTCCTTACCATCCGGTGGGTGTTGCTGTCAACTATGGTCCAAGATGGCTGACCACTATGTCCATGTCTGGCCAGCAGGAGGGAAGAAAGGGGAAGGGAAGAAGACATCCCTTCCCTATGAGAACATGTCCCAGAAATTGCATGTATTACTCTGCTACCTTCTCACTGGGCAGAACCAGCTCCTTGCAAAGCTGAGAAGTGGTTATTTATTCTGGGTAGCCATGTACTCAACTATCTATTACAATGAAATAGGAAAAGGATCAAATTGTAGTATATGTACGCCATAGAATACAATTCAGCCATAAGAAAAGACAGAGACTTTACATCTTTTACATTTACCTGGATGGAGTTGGAACACATTCTTCTTACTAAAGTATCTCAAGAATGGGGA
>NW_003852414.1:19781561-19790482 GCF_000181295.1 Otolemur garnettii | reverse complement strand
GCTATAACACCCGGCTATTTTTTGGTTGCAGCCATTATTGTTGTTTGGCAGATCCAGGCTGGATTTGAACCTGCCACTTTAGGTGTATGTGGCTGGCACCTTAGCCACTTGAGCCACAGGCGCCGAGCCTACAGTTATGATTTTAATTAAAATTAATTTAAAAGAAATAGAGAAGAATGGAAGTTGGGAATTACAACAATCTCTTCTATAGCAGTATTGTAAAAATCTAGGGTGAATAATCCACCTGCAACTTTTACCTCACACTCATCAAATCTCTAACACCGTATTTCTCAAAGCCTTGCTTTCTTTATTTTTCATTATCTAGGCTCCTAGACCCTAATTCTGGTCTGCTACAAAAAGATTTTCATTCTAGGGTTCCTAATCTGGGCCCATTAATTACTATGAAAGGGTTTCCAAGGGTCTCAGTACTTTGCACAACTCTGTATGCAAACTCTACTTTGCACAATCTATACTTTGTATAGATGTTTGTGTATGTGTGTTCCTAGGCAGATGCCCTTAGCTGACATTATATTCTCAAAAATATCTGTGACTTCAGGAAGGTAAATCTGCTAGCCTGACTGGTATTATAATGGATGGCCTATTTCCCTTACAGCTTAGTCAAATCTTTCTGAACTATTGGTTCCATTTAGTTTTTTTTTTTTCTTTTTTTGAGACAGAGTTTCACTATGTTGCCCTCAGTAGAGTGCTGTGGCATCACAGCTCACAGCAACCTCCAACTCTTGGGCTTAAGTGATTCTCTTGCCTCAGCCTCCCAGGTAGCTGGGACTACAGGCGCCCACCACAACACCTGGCTGTTTTTTGGTTGCAGTTGTCATTGTTTAGCAGGTCCAGACTAAGCTTGAACCTGCTACCTTCAGTGTATGTGACTGGCTCCCTACTCATTGAGCTACAGGCACCCAGTCAGTTTTTTGTTTTGTTTTGTTTTGTTTTGTTTTTTAAACTCAGATCTCCAGGGCGGTGCCTGTGGCTCAGTGAGCAGGGCACCGGCCCCATATACCGAGGGTGATGAGTTCAAACCTGGCCCCAGCCAAACTGCAACAACAAAAAAATGATGCCACAGCACTCTACTGAGGGTGATAAAGTGAAACTCTGTCTCTAAAATAAATAAATAAATAAACTCAGACCTCCAAAGGCTCTACTTTGCATCTCAGAATAAAATGAAAAAATTTTCAAGTGATATTCAGTGCTTTCATATTTATTGACCCATTCTGGCTTCTTTCTTTCTTCTCTGACATCGGTTTTCCACTTTTCCAACCTTTTTCCAAAGCTCTTCTCCCTCGTTGTGGGCCTTTCTGCTTCTTACCCATCCCCCATGGCCTGGCACCATTCCCCAGACCATCCTAACCTGAGCTTCCTTACCACCCAGTACTGGGACCCCTTACACTCTTTCCAGTGGTTCTCAACCTTGCTAATGCCGCGACCCTTTAATACAGTTCCTCATGTTGTGGTGACTCCCAACTATAAAATAATTTTCTTTGCTACTTCATAACTGTAATTTTGCTACTGTTATGAATCATAATGTAAATATCTGATATGCAGGATGCATTTTCCAATGGTCTTAGGGATTGTGACCCACAGATTGAGAACTGCTGCAAGACCTTTTTCTATTTGTGTATAGTTTTGTTTAGAGATCTTATTCTGAGTTAGATTGGGATCATGCTTGGTAGAGACATTGTTTTATATTCCCCTCTCTTATAGAACTGAATATTTGTTAGATAATTTATTCCTACTAAGAAATGTAAATAATGTTCTATATGTGCAATTTATTGGTGACATTTAGTTCGTTTGAATTTTCCATGTATAATTGTAACATCAAGTATCAAGAAAGGAAGCCCTTCATATACTGGGTAATACACTATTACCATGTTTTAGAAAAAGTAACAACTTTTTTTGTTTTGGCTGATGATGACAGTTGAGATTCTTTGGGTCTTAAGTCTTTTTTTTTTTGAGACAGGAGACTCAAGCCGTCCCCCTGGGCAGAGTGCTGTGGCATCACAGCTTACAACAACCTCCAACTCCTGAGCTCCAGCGAGTCTCATGCCTCAGCCTCCTTAGTAGCTGGGACCACAGGCACCTGCCACAATGCCCGGCTATATTTTTTGGTTGTACCCGTCATTGTTGTTTGGCGGGCCTGGGCTGGATTCGAACCCGCTACCTTGGGTGTATGTGGCTGGCACCTTAGCCACTTGAGCCACAGGTGCCGAGCCTTAAGTCTTATATAAGTGTTGCTTGTGGTCATTTCTGCTAACTAGAACTGAGGAGGCCAAGGACATGTTGGAAGGCCCTCAGTGTTTTTCACGATGTCTCCCAGGTGGCCCACGGTACCATCTTGGCTGAGAGGAATAACTGAGTTAGTATGATGGATGATGTCCATAACTTTTAGGTATTGGCAAAGTGAATCAAAGGACTAACCCTGCTAGAACTGGCCACATGGCATCTCCCACATCGAAGATGACCAGTGAGATAGGAGGAGGTACAGAGCCTCCCCACTCCCCTACCCTTCACAGGACTTCTGTTTTTAAATGTTTACCTTGGCTAAAATCAACAACCACATTATTCACTAATGCTTCCCTTGTATTAAGGCTTTCAAGAGATATTGAATTTGCTTCCAGTAACCTTTCAGATGTCAGAGTACCACTAGTTAAAATTTGACCCGTGATGAGTGTTTTTTTGTAGCAAGCTATTAGTAACAACTTGTACTTTAACCTCTGTAAACTTTGATTTCCAAGGAAACTTGAATTTATTTATCAGACATCCCAGTTTAAAATGGAGATGGGTTAGAAGTAGCGATTCAAGGGTATAAATTTTATCATAGAGGTTTTGGGACCTCCATTATAAAAAATGACAGAATTTAGAGACCATCAGGAGATGGGGCCCCAGGACCCCAGACAGCATTAGTGGTTACTAACTTTCTCACCAAGCTTCAGTGGTGGAAGCAGCTTGTAGGGTTCTTGCATATTGGGAATAACAGAAACTTTTAAAGGAGTCATAGGAAAGTCTGAATGCATTAGAGATTTTTGAAAACATAGATAATTCTGGAGCACAAATACAAACTGAAGAAGGCTAAAGACATTAGCTCTTGCACTTACAAAAAAAAAAGGATCTTAATGATGTCTAGTTCTCTCATCTCTTTTGCTATATACTTGGGACTTTTCAATATTTGTTGGGTGTAACAAATGAAATGCTATACTGAAGTCAAACACAGGAGTTTAAATGCCAGCTTCTTTAGTACCTGGCTGTGTCACATTTTGCCAGTCACTTATCTCTTTTGGGTCTCAGTTAATCCTTATGCAGATAAGGACACCTATTTCAGAGTTTTTGCGGGATTAAGTATGATGTGCATGAAAAGAAACAACATAGTTGGCCAGAGCACGGTGGCTCACACTTAGAATTCTAGCACTCTGGGAGGCCAAGATGGGTGCATCACATGAGTTCAGGAGTTCAATCAAGACCAGCCTGAGCAAGAGCAAGATCCCATCTCTACTGAAAAATAGAAAAACCAGCAGGGCATGGGGGCGGGCACCTGTGGTCCCAGCTACTTGGGAGGTTTATGCAAGGGGATCACGTGAGCCTGAGAGTTTGAGGTTGCTGTGAGCTATGATACCACTGCACTCTACCCAGGGCAACAAAGTGAGACTCTGTCTCAAAAAAAAAATTAATTCCAACATAGTGTGCAGCAAAAGTTAGTATTCAATAAATAGTCACTATCATTTTTTTCTCAATCTGTGTCCCTTTCTTACTTGTATATATATACCTTGGTAGTGATTTAAGAAAGGATTTAAAAAAGCTAAAAGAACCAGAACAAGCTTTTTATTTAGAGTTCAGAGTCTTTTTACAAGAAAAAATATTTGGCAAAATAAATTTACTCTTCAAAGCCTGTTGTGTTTCAGGTGGGATATTATATAAAATGAATCCAGTTGCATGCCCTAAGTCTGAGTTTATCATACAAAATATTGTATTCTGGTATAAAGTTGTTTGGCTTTTAATGTGGTTATATATGAAATTCCTAAGGTAAGGTAAAGTTAGAGGTCACTATCTCATTTTAACAGGGTTCTAAGGAACTCAAATTATGAGATTCCCTTTCTTGGAAGTCTAATGTTTTTATAGATGCTCGGTGCTCCCACTTGCTTTAAGCTTATGCTGCTTCGAATGAAAATAGAACTGTGGATTTGATCTAGATTATTTTGGGGAGAGGCTGTTTATGATCGGATGATGAAAAATAACTACATTGACTTTTAATGTAAGTACTAAGTTTAGTTTAAGTTACTTGGCAGTGTACTTCATGCTGGCTAATATGAGCATTTTTCTTCCAGAAAACAAAACACCATTCTGTGCCCCCCCCCAATATTTGCTTATAGCAGAGGTAAAGTAATTGATATAGATATCCCTACTATAATTAAAACAAATTCTTTTTGTGTTAGCTAAGGTTCTTGTAGTTATAAGTAACAGAAAACAACTACTCTAGGTTTTTTTTTTTTTTTTGAAAGAGCCTCAAGCTGTCCCCCTGGGTAGAGTGCTGTGGCATCACAGCTCACAGCAATCTCCAACTCCTGGGCTCAAGTGAGTCTCCTGCTTCTGCCTCCCAAGTAGCTGAGACCACAGGTGCCCACCACAATGCCCCGGCTATTTTTTTTGGTTGCAGCCATCATTGTGGCCTGGCAGGCCTGGGCTGGATTTGAACCCGCCACCTCAGGTGTATGTGGCTGGTGCCTTAGCCACTTGAGCCACAGCTGCCAAGCCTTCATTTCTTAATAGTTTTGAAATGTACCATTGCATCATGCACGTTAGGTGAGGTCCCCCTAAATACCCTCCCTCTGCCCCTATCCCCGCTTCCCTTCCCATCTACTTTCTAGACTATAGCCTATGTCTGTTTTTATGTAAAATATAAGATACAGACACATCTCAAGAAACTAGGAGAAAAAAAAGACTCCATTTATCCATAATCTGAACTTTTAAGTTGTCTTCAGGTTGGAGTGTTTCCTTCTGATATTTATATGAGTAATTATTTTTTGTAAATGTACACTCATAGTTCTATTTCCTGTTTTTTTCCACTACCAACTTTAGGTATTGAGATAAATTTAAGGCAATAAATGTGTTTTCTTTTCTTTTTTTTTTTTTTTTAATTTTTTTGGCCAGGGCTGGGTTTGAACCTGCCAACTCCAGCATATGGGGCCGGTGCCCTACCCTTTTGAGCTATAGGCACTGCCCCCACTAAATGTGTTTTCTAGATGTGGATAGTCTTTATCCTCAAAACTGCCTATGGATGTGGTGGGTAGGAGCCATTTAAACTGCTTAAAGCTACAACTGCTTCTTTAAAAAACTGATTTCTGTGGCTCAGCACCTGTCGTTCAGTGGCTAGGGTGCCAACCACATACCCCGGGGCTGGTGGGTTCAAACCCAGCCAGGGTCTGCCAAACAACAATGGCAACTACAACAAAAAAATAGCGAGGTGTTGTGGTGGGCGCCTGTAGTTCCCGCTACTTAGGAGGCTGAGGCAAGAGAATCACATAAGCCCAAGAGTTTGAGGTTGCTGTGAGCTGTCATACTACAGCACTCTACTGGGGGTGATATAGTGAGACTCTGTCTCAAAAAAAAAAAGTTGATTTTTGTGGTTTGTGGGCATTTCCTAAACTGTTTGTATTGTTTTATTTCCCTCTGATTTAGTGGATCATGGCCTTGCCAGATTGGTGACAGTATACTGTGAGCATGGTCATAAAGCTGCCAAAATCAACCCTCTGTTTGCTGGACAAGCCCTGCTGGAGAGTGTACCTGAAATCCAAGCCTTGGTGCAGACGCTGCAGGGCCCTTTCAACACCACAGGTACGGCTCATCTTCCCCAGGGATGAACAGGGAGCTGCCCAAAGGAGGTGGAGTTCCTTTCTTATTCTTTGTTTTTTAATTTTAACTTATTTATTTATATTTTTTTGAGACAGAGTCTCACTATATTGCCCTTGGTACAGTGCCGTGGCATCACAGCTCACAGCAACCTCAAACTCTTGGGCTTAAGCAATTCTCTTGCCTCAGCCTCCCAAGTAGATGGGACTACAGGCACCCCCCACAATGCCTGGGTGTTTTTTGGTTTCTTTTTGAGACAGAGTCTCACTGTGTTGTAGAGTGCAGTGGCATCACAGCTCACAGCAACCTCCAACTCTTAGGCTTAAGTGATTCTCTTGCCTCAGCCTTCCAAGTAGCTGGGGCTACAGGTACCTGCCACAATGTCCAGCTATTTTTTGGTTGTAGTTGTCATTGTTGTTTGGCAGGCCCAGGCTGGGTTCCAACCTGCAACGCTCGGTATATGGGGCTGGTGCCCTACTCACTGAGCCTCAGGCACTGCCCTCTTTCATTTATATATATATTTTTTTTTGAGACAGGAGTCTCAAGCTGTCCCCCTGGGTAGAGTGCCGTGGCATCTCAGCTCATAGCAACCTCCAACTCCTGGGCTCAAGCGAGTCTTCTGCCTCTGCCTCCCAAGTAGCTGGGACCACAGGCGCCCGCCACAACGCCTGGTTATTTTTTGGTTGTAGCCGTCATTGTTGTTTGGTGGGCCCGGGCTGGATTCAAACCCGCCACCTTGGGTGTATGTGGCTGGCGCCTTAGCCACTTGAGCCACAGGCGCTGAGCCTTCATTTATATTTTTAAACTACATTCTGTAATCAAGACATACTCTCTCACCGGTGGATCAAAAGAAAAAAAGAAGACATACTCTGTCAATTATATATACTTTCCATACAACTGAGAATGTTAATCAAGGCCTTAGATCTTGAGTAAAGAAATATTTTGTCCACTGTAGCTCATTGAGTATGGCTCCTGCCATATACACCAAGGCTGGGGGTGTGAGCCTGCCCCAGGCCTGCTAAACAACAGTGATAACTGCAACCAAAAAATAGCTGGGCATTGTGGCAGACGCCTGTAGTCCCAGCTACTTGGGAGACTGAGGCAAAAGAATCGCTTAAGCCCAAGAGTCAGAGGTTGCTGTGAGCTATGAGCCTCAGCACTCTACCTCAGAGCTATGAGACTCTGTCTCACAAAAAAAAAAAAAAAAAATGGCTTGGTGCCTATGGCTCAAGTAGCTAAAGCGCCAGCCACATACACTTGAGTTGGCAGGTTTGAATCCAGCCCAGGCCTGCCAAATAACAATAATGGCTGCAACCAAAAAATAGCCGGGCGTTGTGATAGGCGCCTATAGTCCCGGCCACTTGGGAGGCAGAGGCAGGAGAATCCCTTGAGCCCAGGAATTGGAGGCTGCTGTGAGCTGTGATGTGACAGCACTCTATCCAGGGTGATAGCTTGAGGCTCTGTCTCAAGAAAAGAAAAAAAAATTAAATAAAAAAAATAAAATTTGCCCATTGAAATTATTAATATTAATCCATGATTAGGCTCGGCACAGTGGCTCCTGCCTATAAGCCTAGCACTCTGGGAGGCCAAGGTGGGTGGATGGCTTAAGCTCAAGAGTTTGAGACCAGCAAGAGTAAAACTCTGTCTCTACTCAAAATAGGAAACCTACCTAGGCATTATGGTGGGCACTCTTGGCTACTTCGGAGGCTGAGGCAGGAGGATCGTTTGGGCCCAAGAGTTTGAGGTTGCTGTGAGCTATGATGACGCCATGTGGCACTCTACCCAGGGCGACAGAGTGAAACTCTGTCTCCAAAAAAATAATGATAAATAAATAAATAATCCATGTTTAAACTCACATTGAGACCAACTGTTAATAATGGACCTTATTGATAAGACTTGAAGATTTGGGGAAATATTTCAAATAAAATGTTATGATTTATAGCTATAAAGCAGATGAAAGGTAAGTTTTAATTTTCATTTTGAAAGTACTGTAGAACGAAACAGCATAAAGCAACAGGGCTCTGTCTGTGTGAAGAAAGTTTTATTTTTTCTTCTCCTGGTTTTACTACTTCCTGGCCTTTGACCATATTTTTAGTTGTACCTTTAGAAACATCTAGATAAGTGTCAATAATGACCCATGTTATTGAGCACAAAGTGCTCTAAATTGAGGTAATTATTTTGGCATATTCCAGAATCAGTTTGCTGCAGGGTTGATTGTTCTTCAGAATGATCCCTTTGATTCTACCTTTTAGGATTATTGAACATGGGGAAGGAAGAGGCCTCTCTGGAGGAAGTACTGGCCTATCTCAATGAAATCTACTGCGGGCAGATCTCTATTGAAACCGCCCAACTTGAGAGCCAGGAGGAGAAAGACTGGTTTGCCAAGAGGTTTGAAGAACTGAAAAAGGAGACATTTACTACAGAGGAACGGAAATATTTGTCCAAGCTAATGCTAGAATCTCAGGTACAAAAGCTGCCTCTATCATCAGTGGCATACATCAGCTCATTTCCTACGAAGATGTATAAGTATTGAAGAGATGGAATTTAGCCATAACTCTGAATTTATTCCCCCCTCTCCATTGCCTCAGCACAACAGACAATAGCACACCCAGCACTTTATTCCAAATATAAGAAAAAAAAAAGATTGCCAAGCAGTCAAGCCATTGGTTCTCCTCAGAGTCAAAATACTTATGTATTTGTCTGCTCACTCTTTCTCTTAAGATCTTACTTCTTAGGCTGGATATGATGGCTCAGACCTGTAGTCTGGCACCCTGGGAGGCCACAGTGGGAGGATCCCTTGAGTTCAGGAGTTCAAGATCAGTCTGAGCAAGAGCCAGACCCCATCTCTACTAAAAATAGAAAAACTAACTTGGCATCCTGGTGGGTACCTATAGGCCCAGCTACTCAGGAGGCTGAGGCAGGAAGAGCCCTTGATCCCAGGAGTTCAAGGTTGCTGTGAGCTAGGCTGATACAATGACACTCTAACCTGGGCAACAGAGTTAGACTGTATAAAAAAAAAAAAAATCTTATTTCTTAAGAATTTACCGGCTCGGCGCCTATGGCTC
>NW_003852414.1:19776784-19780968 GCF_000181295.1 Otolemur garnettii | reverse complement strand
GAGGCTCTGTCTAAAAAAAAAAAAAAAAAAAGAATTTACCTGAAGCAATCAAAAGATTATATGTGGGAGAGGCTCTTGATACAAAAAAAATATTTTTTTGAGACAGAGTATCAATCTGTTTCCCAGGCTAGAGTGCAGTGGACTCCTCATAACTCACAGCAACCTGGAATGTCTGGCTCAAAGTGATCCTCCTGCCTCAGCCTCCCAAGTAGCCAGGACCAGACTGGCTAATTTTTCTCTGTCTAATTTTTCTATTTTTTTTTAGAGACAAGGGTCTCACTCTTGCTTGGGCTGGTCTTGAACTCCTAGCCTTAAGCAGTCTTCCCGCCTGGGTCTCCCAGAGTTTTAGGATTACAGGTGTGAGCTACTATGCCTGGCCTTGATACAGATTAATGGAACCGAATCTCCATCAGATCTATGATCAGGACTCAGGCATGTCAAGATGACCAGAAGCCTCTTCCTGATAGTATGGATGGTTGGATAATTTGCAGTCCTGATGGAATAGCACTATAAAGCCTCCCCAATCAAACTGATGCAGTGGGAGAGGCCCCTGGTGTGGAAAAACACATGTTCTGGATCAGTGCCTATAGCTCAGTGGCTAGGGAGTCAGCCACATACACTGGAGCCTGGAGCTGGCAAGTTCCAACCCAGCCCAGGCCTGCCGAACAACAATGACAACTACAACAGCAACAAAGAAATAGCTGGGCGTTGTGGCAGGTGCCTGTAATGCCAGCTGCTTGGGAGGCTGAGGCAAGATAACTGCTTAAGCCCAAGAGTTTGAGGTTGCTGTGAGCTGTGATGCTATGGCACTCTGCTGAGAATGACATAGACTCTGTCTCAAAACAAAGCAAAAGAAAAAAGAAAAAAAAACAAAACACCCGTTCTCAGGGCTTCCCTTGGGGCACCTTCTTCCAGCCCTCAGCTTGTTCTCTCTGCAGCGCCCCTGCAGGCTGAGGTCCTCTAGAGCTTTCCTGCCGTGTTCTGTGTTACTGAGTATCCGTGGGGTGTGCAGCCAAGGGACGCAGTTGTGGCCGCAGGAGCGGTGCGGGGTCTTCTCTCACAGTCGTCTGCCTTTCCCTGGAGTCGCTGGCTACCTTCCCACAGCTCACGTATCTGACGTCATGTTCCACAGGAATTTGACCACTTTTTGGCCACCAAGTTCGCCACAGTGAAGCGATACGGAGGCGAAGGGGCTGAAAGCATGATGGGCTTTTTCCACGAGCTGCTGAAGATGTCAGCCTATGCTGGGATCACCGATGTCATCATAGGGATGCCCCACAGAGGGAGGCTGAATCTGCTGACCGGCCTCCTGCGGTTCCCTCCAGAGGTAAGTTTGCTTTCTGTGTTTGTCACCGGTGCTACGTAATGGACTGTGACAGAATCATTTTTAGAAAGTGAACGAAGCTTACAGGCAGTTGATCTGGAAGATTGCTTAGTTAATTGATAGAACTTAATCAGGCAGAACTGGTATTCAGGTTTTTTTTTTTTAATATACATATATATTTGTTGCTTAAATGATCCTCCTGCTTCAGCCTCCCAAGTAGTTGGGACCACAGGCATGCACCATGCCTGGCTAATTTTGTTATTTTTGTAGAGGCAGTATTTCTTTTTTCTTTCTTTCTTTCTTTTCTTTTCTTTTCTTTTGAGACTTTTTTTTTTTATTCTGTCATCCTCAGTAGAGTGCCGGCATCACAGCTCGTAGCAACATCAAACTCTTAGGCTTAAGCAATCCTCTTGCCTCAGTCTCTCCTGGGACTACAGATGCCTGCCACAGCACCTATTTTTTTCTTTTTTTAGTAGAAATGGAGTCTTGAAAAAGCTACTTTATTCTGTTTAAAAATAAAACAAAGAAAGAAACAGAGTCTTGCTGTTGCTTAGGCTGGTCTCAAACTCCTGAGCTTAGGCAGTCCACCTGCCTTGGCCTCCCACAGTGCTGGGATTATAGGCATGAGCCCCCGTGCCCAGAATGAAAGGATTGACCAGTGGAGGCATAGGCTTAAATACATGCCCGCATTCTTTTTTTTTTTTTTTAAATAGCCTCCAACTGTCACCCTGGGTAGAGTGCTATGGCATCACAGCTCACAGCAACCTCCAGCTCCTGGCTTAAGCAAATCTCTTGCCTTGGCCTCCCAAGTAGCTGTGACTATAGGTGCCCACCGCAACGCCCAGCTATTTTTTTTTTTTTTGGCTATAGTTGTCATTGTTGTTTGGCAGGCCTGGGCTGGATTCGAACCTGCCAGCTCCGGTGTATGTGGCTAGCGCCTTAGCCGCTTGAGCTACAGGCACCAAGCCACATGCAGGAATTCTTAGACCAAAAATTGCATTCCTAAAATTTCCAAGAGGCAGAAATGACCAAGAATTCTTATGCTTGTGAGAAACACACATGTGCCTATGCTGTCTGTTCCTGTTTGGGGACAAGTCAGGAAGAAGCATTTGCAAACTAGAGAAACTTTCAGTTCCTTTGTTCAAACAATGTGGGCAATGTAGATGACTAACAAGATGTTTTGGGAAATACCTCAGTTCCAGACCAAGCTTTGTTATTTAGTAGTTGAGGGCCTTTAACAATCTACGTAAATTCTTTGTTTGTTTGTTTTTAATTTACTTAAATTCTATTTGTTTGTTTTCAAAATGACAAATAACATATTACCCAGAAGAGTACAAAAATGGCATGCAGACGGTATATAGAGGAATCTTTTGAAAGTAGACGGGGTAGATCTGACTTGAGCTAAGCAGTGTACTTCACTCCTGTCCAAAAGAGATTACAGCCTATCCTGTTACTTTCCTCTCTACCTTTTATGAAATTAATACCAAGTTCTCTTTGGAAAATGAAATCTAACAGGTATATTTTTACAATATTTCATGACCAAGGTTACCTGCTGTTTGCCTTACCTTAAAGTGGTTCCCAGTCTGTGCCTATCTTTAAACAACACTTAGTTATAATAGTTATGAAAGCATTTGTATGGAGATTCTTTTATTGTATGATTTAAGCTAATCACTTCTTCTTCCCTGGTCTCCACTGTGGTAAGAGACATTTTTTTCCTTGCGTGTTTTTTCATCATAGCTCATGTTCCGTAAAATGCGAGGCTTAAGTGAATTTCCAGAGAATCTCTCAGTGACCGGAGATGTCCTGTCTCACCTGACCTCCTCTGTGGACCTGGACTTCGGCGCACACCATCCCGTCCACGTGACAATGCTGCCTAACCCTTCGCATCTGGAAGCTGTCAACCCAGTGGCCGTGGGGAAAACTCGTGGCAGGCAGCAGTCTCGACAAGACGGGGACTACTCTCCAGACAGCTCAGCTCGGCCCGGGGACAAAGTCATTTGCTTACAGGTACTTGGGGCTTTAGGAAGTAAGGTCAGAGGTTGGGAAAATGAGAGAAAGAACATCTGGGTTTGTAGGGCTAAGAGGAGACTATAGATGTTCAAGGGAAAACTGAGATGACCTTTTGTGAAAAGAAGATTCTGGGCTCATTTTAAAAATTAATGGCAGATACAAGGTCTACTGGGATTTCCACGGCATTTTTCCTTTCTCAAGTTGTGAATTAACTGAGGGGTATTGGCTGGCACACCTGCTAATTCCCAGAGGACAGACATTATTACTTCTCTGAAAGTACAGGCCGGTAGGAAACTGTGGTGTCTGCATAACTAACAAGACTATGAGAGTGGGGTTTTACTTCATTTGTGTGTTTGTTTTAAAATGAAGGCCTTTGGCATTAAGGCGAACAACATAAATTATTAGCGTGGCTCTGTCTTCATCTATCCCTGCCCCCCAATTTTTGGCAACCTAAGTAGAGGTTTGAGCTTTGGGTCACATTTTCTTCTGAGAGTATTCATTTAAATATTAACCTTTAAGTAGTGGGATAATTAATCCAGATATCAACAATGGAGTCTTCAAACCCCATAAGTAGTGGGGATATAAATATATATATATATATATATATAGCAATAGAATATTCTGCTAAGTGTACAGATTTTTCATGGGCCAGAAACTTGTAGCAAATGAACTAGGGGTAGGCAGAATTGGATTTGATTTAAATCTTCAAATCATTAGCCATCCCCTTACTTGTCATTTAATTCATTCTATTTTGAACTACTTCAGTCATTCACCAAGTACAGTGAGCTGACCTTAAGACCAACTTCTGAAGAAAGAGGTAAAAATGACATTTTCTTTTTTTTTTTTTTTT
>NW_003852414.1:19760313-19776673 GCF_000181295.1 Otolemur garnettii | reverse complement strand
CCTGGCATCACAGCTCACAGCAACCTCAAGCTCTTGGGCTTGACCAATCCTCTTGCCTTAGCTTCCAAAGTAGCTGGGACTACAGGCCCCTTCCATAACACCTGGCTAGTTTTAAAAACAGGGTCTTGATCTTGCTCAGGCTGGTCTCAAACTCCTGAGCTCAGGCAATCCACCTGCCTGGGCCTTCCAGAGTGCTAGGATTACAGATGTTGACTAACCTGACCCAGCCTTAGGATATTTTCAATAGCATTAAAAAAACTACTTGCAAATATTCTTTCTTCATTTTTATTTATTTCTTCTTATTCTCTGAGCTTATCAGATCATTTTATTTAGTTCAGTGTTTTGTGTTTTGGCTTTTTATGATAATAGCCTGTTTTGTTTTGTTTTTTTGAGACAGAGTTTCACTCTGTTGCCCTGAGTAGAGTGCTATGGCTTCATAGCTCATAGCAACCTCAAACTGTTGGCCTTAAGCAGTTCTCTTGCCTCAGCCTCCCAAGTGGCTGGGACTATGGGCACTTGCCACAATACCCTGCTAATTTTTCTATTTTTAGTGGAGATGGAGTCTCACTCTTTCTTGCTCAGGCTGGTCTTAAACTCCTGAGCTCAGGCAATCTACTGTCTTGGCCTCCTAATATGCTAGGATTACAGGTATGAACCACTGCATCCAGCCAATAAATAGCCTTTCAATGTGAAGCCAGTAGAGCTCATACTTTTTTCTAAGATCTTCTAAGGTCACAATTCCTTTACTATTTAAACTTAAAATTTAAACTGAAAAATTATTTTCCTCTCAGGGCAGTGGTGCTTGCCTATAATCTTAGCTACTTGGGAGGTTAAAGTGGGAGGAGTGCTTGAGCCCAGGAGTTTGAGGCCAGCCTGGGCAACATAGTGAGACCCCATCTCTTTTTTGTTTGATTGTTGAGACAGAGTCTCACTCTGTTGTCTAGGCTAGACTGCAGTGGCATCATCATAGCTCTTTGAAACTTCAAAATTGAGGGCTAAAGCCAGCCTCGTGCTCAACCTCCCCGGTAGATGCTACCATACCCAGCTAATTTTATTATTCATTTGTAGAGATGGAGTTTGGTTCTTGCTCAGGTTGGTGTTGAACTCCTGAGCTCCAGTGCTCCTCAACCTCCCAAAGTGCTAGGAGTACAGGTGTGAGGCACTGCACCTGGCCTAGTGAGAGCCCATCTCTAACAAAAAAATTTTCTTGTTCTCTCCCACCTAGTCTGCCAAGTATTGTAATATAGTGACTTTGAATGTTCTAGAAGGATAGCATATATATTCTTCCATGATAACGTTTTGCTTTTCTGCAAATCTTCTTTCTCCTTATACATGAGACACTTTTCTCCCACACCTCATCACGTCACATTCCTGTATGTTCACAGTGGTGGCAAAGATTAGGGGACATGAGTCACACGGTCTCTCTCCAGGAGGTGAGATGAGAGGAAGAGTCCAAAGCCGCACTGTGTTCCTTGTGCCTCATGGGCTGCCCCCTGGCAAGATTCCCTAGAGCTGACTTCTCTTTACATCCAACAGCCCTGCCTTCATGGTGCCCCCAGAATGTTTGCTTCCGTGATGACACGATGTAGAAGGAACAGGTTCCCTGACAGTGGCTGCAACAGGAAAAGGACTGACTGAGCATCTTTGTAAAAGACAAAAGATTGATACAATCTGAAGAGAAACCAGGGTTGACTGAGCATCTTTGAAAGATGCTCTGGAGATCAGCCTGACCATTCTAGGAATCTGTGACCCGCATGTTTTTAGGACGGCAGTGGAGAAGTAACAGGGTGGTTTCTATTCCTGCTAGTATGTGAAAGTGGTTTATCCCAGTATGAAAGAAAATCTAAATTTTTTAAACTTTATCTTCCTTTTCTCTTTTCTCACCCCATGGTTTAGGTTCATGGTGATGCTTCTTTCTGCGGACAAGGGATTGTTCCAGAAACGTTCACACTGTCTAACCTACCACATTTTAGAATTGGTGGGAGTGTCCATCTCATTGTCAACAATCAGCTGGGTTACACCACCCCAGCAGAGAGAGGGAGATCTTCTTTATACTGCAGTGACATTGGTAAGTAGCACAGGGGAGGTGACCTCTCCACTGCAGTGATGTGGCTGTGTGGCACAGGGGAGGTGACATGTCTCCACTGCGGTGGTGTTGGTGTGTGGCACGGGGGATGTTGCTGGGTTAGACAAGGTATTTGTAGAGAAACCTCTATCTAGTTTACTCAGCCATTACAATGAGCCTCACTAGTTACTCACTCATAGTGAGACTCTGTCTCAAAATAAATAAATAAATAAATAAATATTTACTCACTCATAGTGAGACTCTGTCTCAAAATAAATAAATATTTATTATTATATTACATAATAATAAATATGTTATTATATTATATTATTTATTTATTTATTTTGAGACAGAGTCTCAAGCTGTTGCTCTGGGTAGAGTGCCATGGCATTACAGCTCACAGCAACCTCCAACTCTTGGGCTTAAGTGATTCTTTTGCCTCAGCCTCCCACGTAGCTGGGACTACAGGCACTCACCACCACCACAGTGCTTGGCTATTTTTCTGTTGCAGTTGTTGTTTAGCAGGGCTGGGCCGGATTTGAACCCACCTACCTCGGTGTATGTGGCTGGCACCCTTACCCACTGAGCTATGGGTGCCACCTGCTTATCTTGTTTTAATTTGAGACAGATCTTACTTTCCATCCCAGGCTGGCCTGCAGTGGTGTCATCATAGCTCACAGCAGCCTCAAATTCCTGGGCTCAGATGATCCACAGGAGGCTAAGAGATCCTTGTGCCTGAGCTTCCCAAGTAGCTGGGACTATAGCTGCCTGTCAGTATGCCCAGCTGATTTTTTTTTTTAATGGAACGCTTCACGAATTTGTGTGTCATCCTTGCGTAGGGGCCATGCTAATCTTCTCAGTATCATTCCAATTTTAGTATATGTGCTGCCAAAGCGAGCACTGAGGATTTTTTTTTTTTTTTTTTTTTTGCAGTTTTTAGCCAGGGTTAGGTTTGAACCTGCCACCTCCAGCATGTGGGGCCAGTGCCCTACTCCTTTGATCCACAGGTGCCACCCTGCCCAGCTGATTTTTTAAAAAAAATTGTAGAGTCACGGTCTCATTGTGCTGCCCAGGCTGGTCTCGAAATCCTGGCCTCAAGCGATCCTCCCACTTTGGCCTCCCAAAGTGCTGGGATTAGAGGTGTCAGCCACCATGCCCAACCTCATTTTAAGTTTTGGATCAGACATGTTCAGTAGTCACCAACAGTGATGCCCAGTGAACATTCCTTTCCAAGGTGATCCTTAAATCCATGGAAATCAGACAAGCACAGACCTGAGAGTGAATCACCTTCAATTGTTTAAGTAACCGGATGAACAATCTGGTGAAAGGCGAAAAGCAAAGCAGCTAGTGCAACACTAGAGTCCTTGTCTTCAGGGTGTTCTAATTTGGGGTGCCCGAGGTCTTGGTCGAAACAGATAGGTTCAGTCACCAAATCTGGTGAAAATCTAGTGAGGACTAGGCTGAGACGATTCAAAGTCAATGTGTTTTAATCTGTGAAACTGGCAGTCTTAGGAGCAAGGGTGGGCTTTCATTCCTGTTTCACTGAATTAGAAGAACTGTTCTGTTTTTACACTCAGAGCCTGGACTGGGTGCCTTTCACAGTTGTCTGTGTGAATTCTTGGTGATTAGCCTGATAGAGATACTGAAGGTCCATTGCAGAACTTGTCTTTGGAGAAAATTTATCTTTTTCTAGGATGCATCCTTTAATGATGTTTTTATATCAAGAAGAAAGAAAATAGTAATAATAATAACAAAATAAATACCAACTGTTATGTATAGACAATGTACATGACAGTGTTAAGCATTAGTACTTTATATACATTAACTCATTTAAGCTCCACAACATTTCTTTTTTATTATTTTTTTCTTTTCTATATTTTAGAGTCAGAGACTCACTTTGTTGCCTTTGGTAGAGTGCGGTGGCATCACAGCTCACAGCAACCTCCATCCAGGTCCTGGGCTTAGGCGAATCTCTTGCCTCAGCCTCCAGAGTAGCTGGGACTACAGGCGCCTGCCACAACACCCGGCTATTTTTTTGTTGCAGTTTGGCTGGGGCCGGGGTCGAACCCGTCACCCTCGGTATATGGGGCCAGCACCCTACCCAGTGAGCCACAGGCTCCACCCTAAGCTCTACAGCATTTCTAAGAAGTAGTTTTAGAGATGAGTAGACTGAGATCATGACCTCGTCAAAGTCACATAGTATGTCATGGAGCTGGAACTTGCTGGCTGGACCACAAAGCTTGGGATCTAACCAACCAGCCAGTCTCCCTGCAGGGACTGGGCTCTCTTCCCACACAGGCGGCAAGACTTAGGGAGGGCTAATATGGTTCTGGGTTAATTGTCCGGCTTCACCTTGGTCTTCCCTGCTTAGGGAAGCTCGTGGGCAGTGCCATCATCCACGTCAACGGAGACAGCCCAGAGGAAGTGGTCCGTGCCACACGGCTGGCTTTTGAATACCAGCGCCGGTTCCGGAAGGATGTCATTGTTGACTTGTTCTGCTACAGGCAGTGGGGCCACAATGAGCTGGACGAGCCTTTCTTCACCAACCCAGTCATGTACAAAATCATCAGGTACAATTACACACTTTCCTTTGACACAGCCCCTCCTCCCGGGGTGCGTTATTAGTTTTAATAGACTCTCAGGTGGGATGGCCATCTTCCCCAGTTTGCCTAGGATGTGAAACTTTCAATGCGATTATCTGACTGGGACCATCCTGGGCAGAGTCACCCCACATTCTTCACACTCTATGTTTCCTCTTGGCGTAGAGAAGGGCAACTTGACGGCTTAGCAGATGGGAAGACAGCAGGAGGAGGACTTGGGCACAGCCTTGCCCAAAACTACTTAGCACAGTGTTGGCAGGATCAGAAATAGAACCTGCGTGGTTCGTGTCACAAACCAAAGACATGGACCTGCTTTGCCTCTTGGCTGGAGGAGACACAGGGATTTTTAACAAATGTTCTGAACTTGCTGTCCAGTACGGGAGCCACTAGCCATAAGTGGCTATTGAGCCACTGAAATGCACTGGTCCTGATTGATGTGCAATTAAGGGTGACATCACACCAGATTCTAACAACTTAGTGTGTAAAATATAAACTTGATAGATCACAGTAAGTTTTATACTGATGAGGTATTGAAATGACAGTATTTTGGATTTATTGATATAAATCAAATCTATTATTGAAATTAATTAATTCCACCTTTTTCTTTTTGCCCTTTCTAATGTGACTGCCAGAAATTTTTTAAATTGCACACGTGGCTTGGATTTTCTTTATGTCAGACAGCGCTGACTGAGAAGGTTGATGTGACACAGAGGGAACGCACTGCTTTGCGATTCTTTTTCTAGACACAAGAAGGTAAAATAGATGCCCTCCTTAATTTTCTCATGGATATAAGTGAAAGCAGAGGGATAAACTTGAGGGCATTTTACTGGCCTTTCTGGTCTAACAAGACAGCAGAAAGAGTGCTGTTCTAGGAAGAAGTAATCTGCGTCCTCTGCTTAGCTCTGAATTTAGACTGAATGAGTCCGTGAGGCTCAGGGTTCTATTTAAAAAAAAAATCTATCCTGCTTACCTCTCACTTTTCTCAGGATTAACTACGATAATCTATGAGAACAGACTTTATCGTTTAAAGTATATGGATGTATAGTGGTATTATTAGTTCAAGGATGATTAAAGCAACCAGAAACAGATGCCAGCAACTTTGAGCTGCATACTTTTTTTTTTTGCGTGTTTTTTTTTGGCCGGGGCTGGGTCTGAACCCGCCACCTCTGGCATATGGTAGACAGGATGCATAAGTCCTGGTAATGACTGTTGGAGTTTTACCAATTCTAAGGAAAATATTACTGATTATTTCCACCCGGTTGTAGATAAAAGCTTATAAATATAAATTTGTTTTCTCTTGCTTGCCTGGAAGAGGTTGTTAACTTGTGAGTACCTTTATGACTATGTATAATTGTTCATTTATTTATTTGTTTATTAACACATTTATTTATTTTAGTGTCCGTCACTTCAGAATATTTGTTTTATTAACTTATTGAGGTAGGAATCACAAAGTGCACAACTTGGGGGAGTATGTAATCCTAGCACTCGGAGAGCCCGAGATGGTTGGATCGCCTGATCTTACAAGTTCAAGACCAGCCTGAGCTAGAGCGAAACCCTGTTTCTAAAAACAGCTGGGCAAGGTGGCAGGCAGCTGTAGTCCCAGCTACTCAGGAGGCTGAGACAAGAGAATCACTTGAGCCCAAGAGTTTGAGGTTGCTATGAGCTGTGATGTCACAGCACTCTACTGAGGGTGATAAAGTGAAACTCTGTCTCAAAAAAAAAAAGGAAATAAAGTGCAGGATTCGGTGGTGTTTATTACATTCACATGCTTTGTGACTGCCACTTCTATCTAGTTCCAGAACATTTCCTGAATGTGCGATTATGGTGATGACATTCTATGATGGCTTTGACAGTGACTGGCTCTGTCACTCTTGGATTTTTGCAGATCAAATTGATGTTTTTGTTTTTGTTGCCATCTTTCTTGGACAGAGCCCGAAAGAGCATCCCTGACACATATGCAGAGCACCTTATTGCCAGTGGACTCATGGCCCAGGAGGAGGTGTCTGAAATAAAATCTTCCTACTATGCCAAGTTAAATAACCACTTAACTGACACGGCCCACTATAGCCCCCCCGCCACTAACCTGCAAGCCCACTGGCAGGGCCTAGTTCAGCCAGAAGCAAGAATCACCACCTGGAACACAGGTGTGCCCCTTGACCTCCTGCGGTTTGTCGGTGGGAAGTCTGTGGAGGTTCCAGAGGAGCTCCAGGTCCACAGTCACCTCCTAAAGATGTATGTTCAGGTGGGAACACTGAAATCACGTGTTACTGCTTTTTCTTCTTGCTTGCCAAAGGAATCCATGTTGGTTCAGTGTTTTTGGTTGGCTTATTCTTTTGACAAAGAATATTGTGTATCATTAGGTTCTAGGGACTGAGCCTAGCATTGTTTGGGACTGACAGCTGATTAATCTCATAAACAGATTTTCTCTAATTTTATTTTTTATCCATGTATTTATTTGCTTATGTGTATTTAATATCGACGCATGGAAAACATGCACGTTATAAAAAATACACAAAGACAGGAATGTCTGTTTGATTTTTCCAATCTCTGAGCAAAAAGCACTTCTTTCAGGTGGCTTATAAAAGAAACAAAAAACCAACACACATGGGCAACGCCTCTGGCTCAGTGAGTAGGGTGCTGGCCCATATACCGAGTGTGGTGAGTTCAAACCCGGCCCCAGCCAAACCGCAACAAAAAAATAGCTGGGCGTTGTGGTGGGCGCCTATAGTCCCAGGTACTTGGGAGGCTGAGGCAAGAGAATCGCCTAAGCCCAGGAGTTGGAGGTTGCTGTAAGCTATGATGCCACAGCACTCTACTGAGGGCAATAAAGTGAGACTCTGTCTCTTAAAAAAAAAAAAACCAACACATGTACCCCAAAGGTTCCCATTTAGACCCTTATACATGCTAGGTTTTACATACCATCTTATGTTAGCTATAGGCGAGGGCCGGGTTCAAACCCCCCACCGTTGATGTATGGGGCCAGCGCCCTACCCATTGAGCCACAGGTGCCGCCCCCAGGTTTTCATCTTTCTTAAGCTTTTTTTTTTTTTTTTTAATTGTTAAGCAGGTCTGGGCAGGGTTTGAACCCACCCTCCCTGGTGTGGGGACCTGGCACTCTCACCACTGAGCTACAGCATGCAGCTCTTATCTTCCTTAAGCTTGAAGGAACTTGGGCATCTGCATTATGTTAAAATGCTAACTTTGGTTTTAGATGTGTGTAACAGGCATAGAGGCTATTATAGCAAGCTACATAGTGATTACCCAGCCTTAGAAGTAGGATGTTATAAATACAGTCCCCACATACAGTCTGTAATCCCATCTTCTCAGACCCTAGGGAGGTGTCCACTAACCCTAAGTGCATGTTTGTCCTGCCTGTTTCAGAAGTGTGTGTAATTGCTGTCGTACTCTGACGCAGCTGTCTGCCCTCTCTGTTTTTATTCAACATTCTGGTTTTGATACTTACTATTGTGTTGCATTAAGTTTTTGGAGCTTGATGTGACATCGACTCTTGAAAGTTTCTTTTCTCCTTCCCTTCAACTTTACAGTCTAGAATGGAGAAAGTGATGGAAGGCACAAAGCTGGACTGGGCCACAGCGGAAGCTCTTGCCTTCGGCTCCCTACTTGCTGAAGGTGAGAACTGGCTGTTAGCTGCACGGCTGGTAGAGAAAGATTTAAATGACATTGGCTGTGACCTTTCTGAATTACAGCTACCTCCTGTTGTTTGCATTGGCTTGAGAGATTCTGAAACATGTTAAATTAGCTTTTCTTACCTGACAATTGTATTTGATTGTGGTACAAGTCATGTCAGCAGCCTTCATCAGAGGAGGGACTAAAAAGCATTTATACTCCCCCAATACATTGCTGTTACCTGTTCAAATTTGTGGGACAAGTGATGACTGTCCATTCTTGCCCTATGTTGACTTTTGAATATAGGACGGTATATTTTAATAAGGAGACTCTGTTATGCTAAGGAAAATTCTTAGGATTAAGCTGATGTATAAGAAATTCAGAGTTGCTGTGTCTTATTATCAAGTGATTCATGAGAGTCTGCTTTTTTTTTTTTTCTTTCCTTCTTGCTCAAGGTTTTAATGTCCGTCTGAGTGGCCAAGATGTTGGCCGTGGAACTTTTAGCCAGAGGCATGCAATGGTGGTTTGCCAGGAGACCGATGATACCTATCTCCCTCTGAACCACATGGACCCTCATCAGAAGGGGTTTCTAGAGGTAGGATGTTACCGTGGCAGTCACAAAATCTAGGTGGCCACAATTATGGTTCCAGGATTCTTGTTTTTGAGGCAGAACCTCAAGCTGTTGCCCTGGGTAGAGTGCTGTAGCATCACAGCTCACAGCAACCTCCAACTCCTGGGCTCAAGCGTGTCTCCTGCCTCAGCCTCCCAAGTAGCTGGGACCACAGGAGCCCACCACAATGCCCGGCTATTTTTTGGTTGCAGCCGTCATTGTTGTTTTGGTGGGCCCGAGTTGGATTAGAACCTGCCACCTTAGGTGTATGTGGCTGGCGCCTTAGCCACTTGAGCCACAGGTGCCGAGCCAAAGATTTCATTTATTATCTAATATCATGTCCTTCATACGAAGACCTGGGAGAAACTCCTGTGACCTTGCTGTTGTGAGGAGTTGTTGTCTCCTGAGCCTTCATTGCCTGTGTTGGATTGTATTACTGCCCAGTGTTCCCTTATCAATAATGGCTTTTAGGAGGGGAAGGGAGCGGATGGGGGCAGTGACAGCCTCCATGATCCGTGAGCCACTCCTTAGGGTACGTCCTAGCCCAGCTCTGTTCTGTGTCTCAATCTTCATTTGTCTTCTTTCCCTCCACTTAAAATGTGTACACCAGGGTATATGTTATATACGTTTATAAGCCACCTTGCATGCTTTTTGGATAAATAAAAACATTTATTTATTTTATTTAAATAAAAACATAGAATCAAGAAAATAAGGTATTTCGGTGTACACAGGCGATGGGGCAGCTACATCTGCCTGGGGAAGGCAGGGAGAGCTTGAGAGAAGGAGGCAGATCTGAGCTTAGACGTGAGGGATGTTGGGGGACATCTAGTCTAATTAATGTGGGGTGAACATTCTAGGTGGACACAGGGTACATATGGAAGCTGTGAGGTGAGAAAACCCTACTTGCTCTGGGAACTACAAATAGCTTCACTTGACTGGAGTTTAAGCAACCAGTGTGCACAGATCACATGGAGAGAGAGAGAGAGAAGGTGCTAGATTCTTTTTAAGCAATTAGCTCCCATGGGAACTAATAAAGCAAGGATTCCCACCCCACCTCCACCCACCTCCCACCCCACCTCCACCCATTTATCTTTTCAGAAGGGATCTGCCCCCATGGCCCAAATACTTCCCTTTAGCCCCTACCTCCAACATGGGGAATCAGATTTCAACAGGAGGTTTGGAGAGGTCAGACAAACCGTATAGCACCCTCCTTTCTGAGAGGAATACGGTGATGGATGGAAGCAAAGCTTCCCTCTGCACCCCTCCTCCCTTCGAAGGGTTTGTGAAAACGTGACACGCTGCCCTTGCTGGCTCCTGCGCCCTTTGCTGGCTCCTCTTGGGCAGCCCCTTGCATGACAGCCTTTGGTTCTCTTCTCGGGCATTAGGTGAGCAACAGCCCGCTGTCAGAAGAGGCCGTCCTAGGATTTGAGTATGGAATGAGCATTGAAAGCCCAAAGCTACTGCCCGTCTGGGAGGCTCAGTTTGGTGATTTCTTCAATGGTGCCCAGATCATCTTTGACACGTTCATCTCTGGAGGTTGGTATTAGGGTGTGGGAGGGTAAGGGACGTAGGTCCCAGTCTCACCAGCCCAGGAGAATGGACAGGGGCCACTGCTGCTTATGACACTCCTGAGTGCTGTGGGCCCTCCGGGGACTTGGGGATCACCCTATTACATGCTGAGGCCTCGCAGCTATCAGACAGTTTTTTTGTTTTTTTTTTTTAGAGATAGAGTCTCACTTTGTTGCCCTTATTAGAGTGCTGTGAAGTCATAGCTCACAGCAACCTCTGGGTTTAGGCAATTCTCTTGCCTCAGCCTCCCGAGTAGCTGGGACTACAGGTGCCCGCCACGACACCCGGCTATTTTTTTGTTGCAGTTTGGCTGGGGCTGGGTTTGAACCTGCCACCCTGGGTATATGGAGCCTGCGCCCGACTCGCTGAGCCACAGCGCCGCCCAGTTTTTTTTTTTTTTGAGTCAGAGCCTCAAGCTGTCCCCCTGGGTAGAGTGCTGTGGCATCACTCACAGCAATCTCCAACTCCTGGGCTCTAGCGAGTCTCCTGCCTCTACCTCCTAAGTAGCTGGGACCACAGTTGCCCACCACAATGCCTGGCTATTTTGGTTGCAGCCATCATTGTTGTTTGGCGGGCCCGGGCTGGATTTGAACTTGCCACCTTAGGTGTATGTGGCTGGCGCCTTAGCCGCTTGAGCCACAGGCACCGAGCCTATCAGGCAGTTTAATGAAGGACTATCCCAAGGACTCAGCAGGGCCTTGAAGACCAGTTCCCCTCTCTCCATGCACACCCAAGTGTTGAAGAACAGTACTTGTTGTGTACTATTAGAACTTGAAATCTGTGAAGGAAAAGCTAAGTCTCTCCCCAGATCCTCAACCTAATTTTCTGGGGGTATCTACTATTAGGTTTTGAATATGCAGAACCTCTATAATGTGACCCCCACCAAGGGACTGTAACAAACTGGTCAACACAAGGAGGTCAACATAAGGAACTAGGCCCACTGTACTGATACGCTCATGTGGTGCATGTCCGGTCTATGAAAATTAGGTCAACGTAAGGAGTTGGTCAGTGTGGGGAGGTGGTCAGCTGGGCTAGGAGGAAGGTGGCGGGAGGCGCCCATTCTTCTACAAACCGTGCCTGTGATGAAATCAGAGTGGCACCAGCTGGCTAGGAAGCCGGGCATTCACCTTGCAGTTCACCTTTCACTTGCTACTGTCCAGGACATGTGCCGGTATAGCTTTCTCTCCCAGCAAAGTGGATATTTTCTCCCTAAGGATGGTGTAACAGTGCTAGAAAGTACATGTAAGGAAAACCGTGTTGGGGGCCAGGCAGCAGACTAACTAACACTGGTTTCACTGTCCACGTGGCATCCGCTGCTCCTGCTTCACAGAGTCCTTATTCCCCAGTCCTATTTTTCCAGGAGAGGCCAAGTGGCTGCTACAGAGCGGCATCGTCATTCTCCTTCCACACGGCTACGATGGGGCTGGGCCAGACCACTCGTCTTGCCGCATAGAGCGTTTCCTGCAGGTATGTTGAACGATGCCTTCTGGAGTCCAGGAAGCCTTTTCCTCTTCCCAGGTGCTTACCTAGCTCCTGCAGGCGGCTGAAAGCTCACCTTATACTGTAAGGCCTGGTAGGACTTGAATGGAACTGATTTGAGGCCATGTCAGAGTTTCTTGGAAACATGCTTCAGGTATCACAGTTTAGGGCAGTTAGAGTGGTTCCTGGCACAATGATTATACTACCAAAAAGAAAAAAGAAAGTGGCTCCTATGGGGACAAGATCCAAAGCTTTTTTTGTTGTTGTTGTTTAGAGATAGAGTCTCACTCTGTTGCCCCAGGCTAGAGTTCTGTGGCGTCAGCCTAGTATACAGCAACCTCAAACTCCTGGGCTCAAATGAGCCTCCTGCCTGAGTCTCCAGAGTAGGTGGGACTATAGGAACCTACCACAATGGCCTGGCTAATTTTTTCTGTTTTTAGTAAGATGGGTTCTCACTCCTGCTCCTGCTGTTCTTAAACTCCTCAGCTCATATGACCCTCTGCCTCCCAGAGTGCTAGGATTAGCACCACTAGGATGGTGTTCAGCCAGAAAACTCTAAATAAAGAGAGATAATGGACACAGGGGCTAACCCCAGATCAGATTCTCAGGAAGGGACCTAGGAATCAGTATTTTTCCTTTTTTTTTTTTTTAAGACAGAGCATCAAGGTATTGCCCTGGGTAGAGTGCTGTGGCATCACAACTCACAGTAACCTCAAACTCTTGGGCTCAAGGGATTCTCTTGCCTCAGCCTCCCAAGTAGCTGGGACTACAGGTGCCCATCACAACACCTGGCTATTTTTTGGTTGTAGTTGTCATTGTTTGGCAGGCCCAGGCCAGATTCGAACCCGCCAGTTCTGGTGTATGTGGTTGGTGCTTTAGCCGCTTGAGCTACAGGTGCCACACCAGTATTTTTACTTTTAAAAACTGTTTTCAAGTAATGGTGGTATTTTTATTAAATGATTCATTATCATCAAATCATTGTAAGTAATTTGAAATGGCCTCTAGAAACAGCCATTGCTCTCATTTGGTAAGAATCACTACAAATGCCTCTTCTTATTATTTCCTTATAGTTTATTATGAAAACTTTTAAATATACAGAAAAGTTCAAAAGATTTACAATAAACATTCATATACTAACCCCATAGGATCCATCGTTAACCCCACAGGAAGAGAATATGTTTTTTTTATTTTTGAGGCAGAGCCTTAAACTATCTCCCTTGGGAGAGTGCTGTGGCATCACAGCTCACAGCAAACTCCTGGGCTTAAGCGAGTCTCCTGCCTCAGCCTCCCAAGTAACTGGGACCACAGGCACCTGCCACAACGCCCGGCTATTTTTTTTGGTTGCGGGCATTGTTTGGCGGACCCAGGCTGGATTCGAATCTGCCACCTTAGGTGTATGTGGCTGGCGCCTTAGCTGCTTGAGCCACAGGCGCCGAGCCAGAGCATCTGTTTTTAAGAGTCCATTCCAGATAATTGTTGCAGTCAGCTGTGTTTGGGGCCCCCCTGTGCCAGGTGACACAGATTGGGCCAGTGTCTAGAACTGACAGAACTCTCCTTCGGCTCACACTTCACCGTGCATAAATTTACCTTCTGGTATTTTTCTGTAATGGAGAGAAATGTCTTTTCCTCGTTGAGAATGCTGTGTTTCCCGTTGGTGAGGCTGTTGTCATTGTGACCGAGACAGATGATCTTTCCGTTTCTCTCCCAGATGTGTGACAGCAGAGAAGAGGGGGTGGATGGAGACACCGTGAACATGTTTGTGGTTTACCCCACAACCCCCGCACAGTATTTCCACTTGCTTAGAAGACAGATGGTCCGGAACTTCAGAAAACCCCTCATCGTTGCTTCTCCTAAGATGTTACTCAGGCTCCCTGTAAGTAGAAAAAACTGGCTTATAAGCCCTTCACCTTTTCTCGTTCTTTATACTCTATTTCTCTCTACTTACTATCTCTAGTTATATTTCTAGTTTACAGAAATGTCTTTAGCGTCTTAATGGATTTTCCTGCTTCTTTTATTTTTTAAACCTTTTAATACTGCCAGGAAATATCAGTAGCTTTTTATTTCCCTTGTAATGGAAGATAGAGTAGAGGACATTATCACACTGGTATCCTGGCCTGAGTAGAAAGGACATTTTATATCAAGTTTTAAAGTTCAGATAGTTTTCACACTACTATGTTGATACACGTAGTAACACATTGGGGAATTTAAAATATTTGGGTGAAAATGAATGGTATTATGGTTCTTTATTAAGATTTTTTCCTTTAGGCCAGGTGCAGTGGCTCATGCCTATAATCTCAGCGCTCTGGAAGGCCAAGGTGGGTGGATTGCATGAGCTCAGGAGTTTGATACCACCTTGAGCAAGAGCGAAAACCCATCTCTACTAAAAATAGAAAAATTAGGCAACGCCTGTAACTCAGTGGATAGGGTGCTGGCCATATACACCGAGGCCCGGGCCTGCTAAACAACGACAACTGCAACAAAAGAATAGCTGGGAGTTGTGGCAGGCGCCTTGGTCCCAACTACTTGGGAGGCTGAGGCAAGAGAATCTCTTAAGCTCAGGAGTTTGAGGTTGCTGTGAGCTGTGATGTCTTAGCACTCTACCAAGGTTGACATAGTGAGACTCTGTTTAAAAAAAAAGAAAAGAAAAGAAAAGAAAGAACAATTAGCTAGGCATTGTGGGGAGCACCTGTAGTTCTAGCTACTAGGGAGGCTGAGGCAAGAGGATCACTTAAGCCCAAGAGTTTGAGGTTGCTGTGAGGTCTGATGATACCATAATGTTCTACCCAAGACAACACAGTTGAGACTCTGTCTCAAAAAACAGTTTTTTTTTCTATTAAATGGTTTATCCCAGGCAGACTCCTATTTTATTTTATTTTATTTTATTTTTGAGACTGAGCCTCAAGCTGTTCCCCTGGGTAGAGTGCTGTGGCATTACAGCTCACAGCAACCTCCAACTCCTGGGCTCAAGCGAGTCTCCTGCCTCTGCCTCCCAAGTAGCTGGGACCACAGGCACCCGCCACAACGCCCGGCTATTTTTTGGTTGCAGCCGTCATTGTTGTTTGGCCGGTCCGGGCTGGGGATTCGAACCTGCCACCTTAGGTGTACGTGGCTGGCGCCTTAGCCGGTTGAGCTATAGGTGCCGAGCCAGACTCCTATTTTAGTAAGCATAAATATTATAATACACCTTATTCCTGCAGTTTATACTAAGGATTTATTTCCTCCTGGTTTACTTGTTTAAGTGTTCAGTGCATAATGTATTTTTCAAATCACAAAAATATGCTACTTTTTAAGTGGGAGTGTTCAAGATATTTAGTGCTAGTAAGCATATGTTTATCCCATCTGCTATAATTATTTTCAGATTCATATGAGAGTTTTAACTAGGATTAGCATTTAAAAATTTACATTATTTGGCTGTAACTGCTGAAATGAAATAAAATATTTAGAATTTGGCCATTCAAGAATGTTTTGGGGGCTCGACACCCGTATCTCTTTTTTTTTTTTTTTTTAAGGCTGATTTCTTTAACACCCATATCTCAATGGTTATGGCGCCAGGTACATGCACCAAGGCTGGTGGGTTTGAACCCAGCCACGGCCTGCTAAATAACAATGACAACAATAGGAAAAAAACAGCTGGGTGTTGTGCAGAACACCTGTAGTCCCAGGTACTTGGGAGGCTGAGGCAAGAGAATTGCTTAAACCCAAGAGTTTGAGGTTGCTGTGAGCTGTGATGCCATTGCACTCTACCGAGGGTGACATACTGAGACTCTGTCTTTAAAAAAAAAAACATAAAAATGTTTTTGGTGTATGGTGGCTCACTCCTGTAATCCTAGCCCTTTAAGAGGCTGAGGCAGGAGGATCCTTTGAGCTCAGGAGTTTGAGACCAGCTTGAGCAAGAACAAGACCCTATTTCTACTAAAAATAGAAGAATCAGCCAGCATCCTGGTGGGCACCCGCAGTCTGAGCTACTCGGGAGGCTGAGGCAGGAGGATCACTTGAGCACGGGAGTTTGAGGTTATCATGAGCTACGATGCCTTGGCATTCTAGCCTGGGCAACAGAGTGAGGCTCTGTCTCAAAAAAATTAAAAAAAAAATGAAATAAAAAGAATGTCTTGTGCTGCTCCCAAAGGTTTTAGAGTGTACCTTTGGGATGGAGGGGTACAGAAGAAAGCTGGATGGGCTTTGCTGCTGTCCCTTGTGGTTTGAAGCGGTTCCTGGCATTTAGAAGGGAGCAGAGAGGCACTGATCCTCAGGGGCAGCACTATGGCCCTGGAAACAGTGGCTCCTTGAATTTAGTACTGTAGGTATCTTACTTGACCCACGCTAGCCCCAGCCCTGGTGAATATCCGTCACTGTCTGAGACTTCACATGGTCCAGACTATGGGGTGGTCTTTTTTTTTTTTTTTTTTTTTT
>NW_003852414.1:19749779-19759529 GCF_000181295.1 Otolemur garnettii | reverse complement strand
ATGGCACTCTACCCAGGGGGACAGCTTGAGGCTCCATCTAAAATAAATAAATAAATAAATGGGTATGATCAAACTGAAATTTAGATTCTTAAAATTTTGTGGCCCTGGACAAAAGGCAATTTTATTTAACCTCTGAAACATAATTTCACTCTGATGTATACAGAACTGACATTTTTTTTTGAGAAATGCTGTGTTTATTAGTAGAGTAGGTGTGTGTATAGTTTTGGGCTAGATTTCTGACACTCTGTTTTGCTGAAGACGCTGAAAGCGTCCACTCTTCTCCACTGTCGCCAGACGTGTGGCTTCTTCTCCCTTTAGGCAGCTGTGTCGGCTCTTCAAGAAATGGCACCAGGAACAACATTCAAAGCGGTCATTGGTGATTCATCTGTGGATCCAAAAAAGTAACGTGACGTGACTCCTCCATCTTCATACTCTGTGGCAGAAATTTCATTAGTGGGGAAATGAGTTCACATTTAGGAATCCAAAGTGATGGAAATGCTCCTTTCCTCTGATAGGAGTCTGTAAATCAGTGGCGTGGGAGTTAGAGAGTGTGTGGAGGGGGAACTTGGGAGGCGTGTGTGGCTAAAGAAGGGGGGCCAGGGCATGCGTGCGACTGAACCCAGTGCAGAGCCCCCACCTCTTGGTTAGCGAGGCATTTCAGTCTGCACTGTGATCTCTTTCTTCTGTTACCATTCTTACTTGATGATTTCTTCCTGCCCCCATTGCCCTCTTTCTCCCCAACAGGGTTAAGACACTTGTGTTCTGCTCTGGCAAACATTTCTACGCCCTGGTAAAGCAGAGAGAATCCCTGGGGGCCAAGAAGGATGCCTTTGCCATCATCCGCATAGAGGAGCTTTGCCCCTTCCCCCTGGACTCTTTGCAACAAGAGATGAGCAAATACCAGCATGTGAAAGGTAAAGTCTTGTTCCGCTAAGGTTCTCCGGCTTTCAGACACTGGAACCCATTCAAGCAGTTTCAAATGAAAAGAGGTGGTCTGAGAGTTATTAGAAAATTCAGTCTCTTAACTGTAATCTGGGTTTTATGAAGGAAAAAAAGAAAGAAAGAAAATTAAATCTCATGCGCCAAGCAAGGTGGCTTATGCCTGTAATCTCAACACTCTGGTAGGCCGAGGTTGGTGGATTGCTTGAGCTCAGGATTTTGACACCAGCCTGAGCAAGAGTGACACCCTGTTTCTACTAAAAATAGTAAAACTAGCCAGGAGTTGTGGTGGGCACCTGTAGCCCCAGCAACTCAGGAGGCTGAGGCAGGAGGATCACTTGAGCCCAAGAGTTTGAGGTTGCTATGAGCTATAATGCCATAGCACTCTACCCAGGGCACAGAGTGAGACTCTGTCTCAAAATAAATAAATAAATAAATTAATTAATTAAAATAAAATAAAACTAGACAAATTAGCTGGGCATTGTGGTAGATGCCTGTAGTCTCAGCTACTCAGGAGGCTGAAGCAGGGGTTGAGCCCAGGGGTTTAAGGTTGCTGTGAACTAGGGTGACACCATAGCACTCTAGCTTGGGCCACAGAGTAAGACTGTCTTAACAAAAAAAGAAAATCAAATATCGTGGAAACTTAACATAGGAAAAACGTATGATGAGAGCCAGTGCCTCCATCACTCTCTTGAGATCCCTCAGCCTGGCAATTTTTCATATCTTTTCTTTCTCTCTTTTGCAAGAATTTGGGGGTTATTGATGTTATACTTTCATTTACGAGAAATACAGTATAATTTTAAAAGACAAGCATTTCAAGAAATGGGGGTTAGAGGCCGGAATATTGGCTGCCTCTATGCATCTTATACAGAAATTAACTCAAAATTGTTCATAAAACTAGATGTAAAACTATAAAACTCCTAGAAGAAAACAGGAGAAAAATGTTTGTGACCTTGTACAAAAGATTGTTAGATATGACACAAAAAGCACATTTCATAAAAGAAAATTTGAACTGCATCAAAATGAAAAACTTTTGCATCATGAGAAGCAATGTAAAGAAATAAAAAGAAAAGCCACAAATTGGGAATAAGTATTTGCACATACATGTCTGACAGAGTGCTATATATTATATCAAGAATTCTCAAAACTCAACAGTAGCTGGGACTGCCAGTGATACTCCAGGGGCTAACGAAGGAGGATCTCTTTTTCTTTTTTGAGACAGAGCCTCAAGCTGTTCCCCTGGGTAGAGTGCTGTGGCATCACAGCTCACAGCAACCTCCAACTCCTGGGCTAAAGTGAGTCTCCTGCCTCTGCCTCCCAAGTAGCTGGGACTACAGGTGCCTGCCACAATACCCGGCTATTTTTTGGTTGCAGCCGTCATTGTTGTTTGACGGGCCTGGGCTGGATTTAAACCTGCCACCTTAGGTGTATGTGGCTGGCACCTTAGCCACTTGAGCCACAGGCGCTGAGCCAGGAGGATCCCTTGAGGTCAGGAGTTTGAGACCAGCCTGAGCAAGAGTGTGAGACCTCATCTCTACAAAAAAAGAGAAAAATTAGCTAGGTGCTGTGGTGGGTCCCTGTAGTCCTAGCTACTCAGGAAGCTGAAGCCGGAGGATTGCTTGAGCCCTCGACTTCAAGGCTGCAGTGAGCTATGATCACGCTGCTGCACTCCAGCCAGGGCAACAGAGTGAGACCCTGTCTTTAGAAAACAAAACCTGGCTCGGCGCCTATAGCTCACCCGGCTAAGGCGCCAGCCACCTACACCTAAGGTGGCGGTTTCGAATCCCCAGCCCGGACCCGCCAAACAACAATGACGGCTGCAACCAAAAAATAGCCGGGCGTTGTGGCGGGCGCCTGTGGTCCCAGCTACTTGGGAGGCGGAGGCAGGAGACTCGCTTGAGCCCAGGAGTTGGAGGTTGCTGTGAGCTGTAATGCCACGGCACTCTACCCAGGGGGATAGCTTGAGGCTCTGTCTCAAAAAAAAAAAAAGAAAACAAAAACTGACAATAATCAAGTCCTGAGGAGGATATAGACCAACTGGAAGGAAACCTCACACAAAGCACGTTGTATAATAATAAAGCGTTGAATATCTCCTGTAGTTTATCGATTACTGTACTGAAAGTGGCAAACAAAATGGGTATGTGGCTGGGAACTTGAAATACTGTTTCTACTGAATGTGTATCAGTTTCATATCCCTGTAAAGTCAAAAAATTATAGGTCAAACCATCATAAATTGGGGATAGTCTGTATGTTTACTTGAGGTGTGGAGATGAAGTTCTTGTTTTTCAGATCTGATCTGGAGTCAGGAGGAACCTCAGAACATGGGTCCATGGTCTTTTGTTTCTCCAAGGTTTGAAAAGCAATTGGCCTGCAAGGTAATCGCTTTTTCTTGTGGGTGTGTGGGGGTGTGTGTGAGTGATTTCTCCTAGAGTGCCAATAAATGGGTTTATCCCCTCTTACCAGTCTGGATGAACTAAAATAGTCCTAGATAAATTAAAATAAAAAATCTAGTTTTAGGCTATTGCTTTAGAAGAAACTACTGAGTGTTCACGGAGCTGTGTATGTGTTCATAACGGTATCACGTAGAAAACCCAAAGGCTTTTACCCTAAAAAAAGTAAAAGCACAGTGGTTCATGCCTCTAAACCCAGAACGTAGGGAGGCCAAGGTAGAACCCAGCTTGGGATATTTAATGATACCCAGTCTCTAAAAAAAAAAAAAAAAATTATTTGGGTATGGTGGTACATGGCTGTAGTCCAAGCTCTTGAAGAGCCTGAGGCAGGTGATCACTTGAGCTCAGGAGGTCAAGGTCACAGTTATGATCATACCACTGTACTCCAGCCCAGGTGACAGAGTAAGGCCCTGTCCCTTAAAAAAAGGAAAAGAGAAAATCCGTGAGAAGAGCAACTATGCTTGTGTTGAGCTTCTGTTCTGCTTTGATTAAAATGCAGTTCACTCACTGGGTACTAGTTTGCTTGGCTTGACTCATTTTCACATGTAAATAGTTCTAATTAAGGAAATTCTAGACCTAACATCAACTGATAGTTACTTATGAATAGGACGAATTCAAGAACCTGTCTCACCTTATCATGCCTGGAATTTAGTTAGTTGTTAGTGGTGACATGTATTTCCGTCCAACCTATTCTATGTAAGTTCTTTTTCCAGACATGACTTACGGTTAAGGTTAGAGAAGTCCATGCCCCTTCTTAACGAAACTAAGCTGAGCTCTGATTAGTCAAAATGTCATTTTGTTTCTTCCCTGCTGTGATGATAGCTCCGTCTTGTGAGCCGTCCCCCTTTGCCAGTGCCTGCCGTGGGGATTGGCACGGTTCACCTGCAGCAGCATGAGGACGTCCTCACCAGGACCTTCACTTGATGACGACTTTTGGAGAACCACTACTTCCTGCTAAGAAAACTGTCACAAAAAGCAAGGCCTGCTTTTTATGAAATGATCGTATTCCTCAAAGATGTTGGGATGGATGTGAACAATTTAATCTGGAATAGTTGAAACAATCAGGGGAATAGGTTATAAATACAAGAATATAACCAGGAAATGTATCCTTGAGATTTCTGTAGTGCTATGGTCTGGTTAGATCTGAATGAGTTGGAGAACGAGGTCATTCTGGAGATGATTTCAGACTCTAATCATCTATGACCAGGAAAAGTTCTTGAGCCTGAATTTACAGCTACATATAGATGACCGCAGTGCTGAGTCTCGACTGGTTTGATGCATATCACTTTCATTAATTTTTCCTTTTCAGAGTCCTGTGATCACGAATATTTTATTTTATGTAAACTCCTCTGCTGTTTTCTCACCACTGTACAAAATGTTTCACCAAACACTAGCACAACTAGATTATGATTATTCCTAATTTGTGTTCTTAAGGTAGTAAGTAGTTTTACCCATTATCCAGAAATCTAGATGCTATTAGATATAAGTCTTCTGGGTGTGTGATTTTCTAGCGGTGTACTTAGCTAGAAATGAAATTGATTTGTGATCTATTTTGCCATAATTTCTCTCTCTCTCTCTTCAAATTGTTGTTGTGGTTATATGTTAACTGTATTTGGCCAATTTGGGTGTCTGATGTGGGATTTCAGCCTCTGGCTAACCAGTCTTGTCTCTACGTGTCCCTGCTACACCATGCTGTTTATTTATGATATTTGAAGAGCACTTTAACAGGGGATCTTTCACAATGCCAGGTGCTTGGGGATTTCTTAGAGCTCCCAAGCAACAACCAGCTCCTCAGTCTGAAGTTACACCTAGCACTGGAAGCATCTCTAAACAGCAAACTACGTGGCCCTACTTTACTCAGTGTTATGGAGCAGAGCCCCTGCCATCTACTGTTCTGGGGTCATTACATCACTTTTCTCAGAAGTGACAGGGGAGTGAACTGGAACAAGTCCACACCTTCCACACAACTACCAGCAACTGGTCAAGTCTTTCAGAATCCCCATTTGTATTAGTCGTGCTGGCCACAGCGATAGATTTATGAGTCAAATCTTAGACGTGTATTTTTTTAGTGTGTTGATTTAATGTTTCTACAGCATTGATGGCCTTCCTCTTCCTACATACCTCAGTGCGTCCTTCCTGTGACGAACCTTATAAAATAAATTGTGTAATTTAGCACCACTCAAGTAAATCAGGTGAATTACAAAGGTCTATTTAATGAGACAAGTTATCCATGTTGCATATTTAATTAGAAAAAAATAAAAGCACAATGTCATTTTTTCCCCTGAGGTCTCTTGGTGTTGTGAATCAAAAGGCTAAGAACAAAATGAGATAGAAGATTAGGTCTTTTTTTTTTTTTTCAAGTTTAGTTTAGATCTTTCCAAATTTCTTGCTAAATTTATACATCACAAGTCTGTTTATGATTTCTTTCTTTTTTTTTTTTTTTCCAGTTTTTGGCCAGGGCTGGATTTGAACCCACCACCTCCAGCATATGGGGCCGGCGCCCTACTCCTTTGAGCCACAGGTGCTGCCCAGTTTGATTTCTTGTTACCTGTTCTCCAGCTTGAGCCATGAAATGTGTCTTATGTTACCTTAATCCTTGTATTCTCAATCACTACTGGAGTATGAATCAGCATTTTAATTACCTTGCAGGAAAGGACCGTTTGGAGAATTCCAAATGAAATACTCATTGCTTAATTTTACTTTCTCTTAAAAATTTAGTAATGTGATATTTGGGTCCTCCTTGTCTCTCTTATCCTTCTATGCCAATGTCATGTCCAATGAAGAATAGAACTAAAATTGAGTATTCAATGAGTGGCAATATTAGCAACCACGAAAAAAATTTTCATTTTGTCTAAAATGACACATTAGGCTTGGCGCCTGTGGCTCAAGTGGCTAAGGCACCAGCCACACACACCTAAGGTGGCAGGTTCGAATCCAGCCCGAGCCTGCCAAAAAAAAACGATGACAGCTGCAACCAAAAAATAGCCGGACTCTGTGGTCCCAGCTACTTGGGAGGCAGAGACAGGAGACTCGCTTGAGCCCAGGAGTTGGAGGTTGCTGTGAGCTGTGATGCCACAGCACTCTACCCAGGGGGAACAGCTTGAGGCTCTGTCAAAAAAAAAAAAGAATAAAATGACACATTAGTAGTAGTAAAATGTTCCTTGTAAGAATTATTTTTCTCAGTTTTATAAATACATATTGTTTGGGGAAAATATTCCAAAGCATGGACTTATTTAGTCTGACTGTATTACCTTTGAAATTTTATTACTTTTAAAAATTCCTTCACTGACAATAGAAACAGTTTCTCCTTTTCAAAATGAAGGAATAAGGGCTTGTACAGGAAGAAAGTCACAGATTAAGAATTAAGACTTTTGGGTCTTCAGTTTCCAAAAACTTCACCTACATTTTTCTTGGAGATATTTGGGTATTTGGTTTTCTCCTAGAGTCCGCATGAAACTATCATATTTGGGGGAAATTTGGATAAAATGTTTAAAAATTCAGTGTTTATTAAACATTATATAAATTAAAATGTTTATTTCTCCTACAGTCCATATGAAAGTATCATATTTGAGGGAAATTTGGACAAAATTTTTAAATCTTCAATATTTATTAAACATTATTATATAAATTAACTCCTAAATTACGCTATACAAACAGTAATTTTGCTAGCACTCTGGGAGGCTGAGGTGGGTGGACTGCCTGAGCAAGAGCAAGATCCCGCCTGTAAAAAGTAATTAGGCATTATGGCGGGTGCCTATAGTCCCAGCTATTTGGGAGGCTGAGGCAAGAGGATCTCTTGAGCCCAAGAGTTTGAGGTTGTTGTGAGCTGTGATATCGCAGCACTCTACTGAGGGCAACAAACTAAGATTCTGTCTCGGAAAAAAAAGAAAAGAAAAAAAAATAGTAATTCTGGCTGGGCCGAGTGGCTCACACCTGTAATCCTAGCTTTTGAGGAGCTTGAGGTGGGAGGATTGCTTGAGCTCAGAAGTTTGAGACCAGCCTGAGCAAGGGGAAAGACTCATCTCTACTAAAAGTAGAAAAATTAGCCCACGTGGTGGCATGCACCTGTAGTTCCATCTTCTCAGGAGGGTGAGGCAGGATGATGGCTTGAACCCAGGTGTTTGAGGTTGCAGTGAGCTATAATGATGCGTCTGTACTCTAGCCAGGGTGACAGAGCAAAATTCTGTCTCAAAAGAAGGAAGGAAGGAAAGAAGATAGTAATTCATTTTCATTTTTTTTTTTTTTGGGCCAGGCTGGGTGTGAACCTCTGGCATATGGGGCCAGCGCCCTACTCCTTTGAGCCACAGGCACTGCCCCATTTTCATGTTTTATTTAAACCTGATACAACACAGTCTAAAGCAAACTCATTCGATGCCAATTACAAAATTAGTTAATTTTAGGAAACTTTTATTAAACTTCTATTACTTTAGTGTTGTTTCCCTGTGTCTTCTCTGATGCATATGCGAAACCAACCACAGTTGAAGCTAAACAAGAAATGTCCCTTTAAAACAGAATGGTATTTATCCACTAATATTTTATTGGACATCTTTTCCATATATGGCGCTGTTGTAGATTTTAGAAATACAGAGAAGCAAAAGATAAAAATCAAGTTGCCCTTTGTCCTTTATGGTGTTAACAATATATTTGAGAAAACAAAACATTTTACACAGAAAATGTTCTTGTTTGTGCTAAAACAACAGGAAAGGTCAAGGTACAGTGACTTTCCTGATAGATGTATATTAGGTGGCATATTGTGGTTAGACAAGGAAAAGTCCTGCATAGCATTCAGCGGTAAAATGGTTGGAGAGTAATTTACAAAAGTTATCCTGAGTGTCAAAGCTTATTCCCAGGCTCTTGTTGAGACACGATATTATCTCAGAAATAGGCAGTAAAGAGAGATGCAGGAAACTCTTTATTTTCTGTCAGATTTTCAATTTACTGCATCTTTATTGAAAAGATATTGTATTCGTGACATTAGCTCACAATCTGAAATTTGTCAAATGAATTCGACATTTCAGTTTTGAAATGTCAAAACTGAATTTAATTCAATCATTTTCAAGGTTGACGATCGGTGGTACAAAAATTAAAAACACCCACCTCATCTAGAAGGTTACTTCTAGTAGGGGAAATTCGACAAGTATGAAAATAACTAGTACAAAGCAGGGCGAGGGAAGGATGGGTTTAAAGACTGGGAGATTATGACTGGCAGACTGGGTTTTCCAAAACTGGCCACAGGGGTAGTTTGAGTCCCACCTACGCTTCCAGAAACCTGATACCCCCTCACCTACAGGTGGTGTCGGTTGCCTCTCCTTGAAACTGAGCAGGTCCTTGCGGCCGCCTCTACAAAAACACTGCTGTGAAAGAGGCTGGGTCACTTCCAAGGACGTCCCTTGGCACCCGGCTCCTACGTTATGAGGAAGCCCAGGCCACTTGCAGAAGCCACATGGAGCCGTTGGAGCTGACAGCCAGAATCCTGCGCCAGGATTTGTGAGTGAGAGAGCATTGTCATCACTCAAGTCCCCAGCCCTGGAGCTGTCCTGGCTGGCAGCACGCAGAGCATAATAAACCCGGGCAGCTCGGCGTAACTTGTGCACCCCCCTCCATATATATATTTCATTCTTGGACATGAATATGAACATTAGCACAGATGCTTGGATTTGTTGATTACAGGTCATTGGTTAACCTTTGAGAAATCTTGTTTCAGCAGATGTCAGAGTTCACGTTAGGTTGCGGGGTTAAAAATAAATTTGAGGGCTTCTATGTGCCAATCTCTGAGTTTATCTCTCATGCCTTGAGGAGGCGGGTATTATTATCATTTTGCGGAGGTAGCCGCCAGGAAACAGGAAAGACTGAGATGTACAGCGCTGGCTGGTTTCTAAGACTGCTCTTCCCCTCAACGCCACGCAGTCCAAGAAAGGGATAAAGGGAGACGAGGGTCGATGACAACGTTAGCAACACAGCTCAGGAAAGTGGGTCCAGGACACTGTCAGCAAGGGAGGGCGCTATGCGTTTTGGAGAAAATGGAGAAGGAGCGTAAGCGGTAGACAGGGTAGGAGAGTTCATAAGCTATTAAGCATACAGAGTGCGTCACAGAATTTTACAAACTTCAAAGAGGTTGCAGTAAGAAGGAAGGAAAATAAAAGGCTGGTCCCGGCCGATCGGCTCAGTCGCAGGCCTAGTGAAGATAAGCTAGGGCGGCGCTGGGACCGCGGGATCCCCGCGGGGCGCGCAGGAAGCCTGGGTCGGACACGGCGGGCGAGAACACCGGCCCCGTGGCTCGGAAAGCCAAAGCCTGGGCCAGGCGTCCGCCTCCGCACTGCCGAGCCCGCAGTCGGCTAGCTACGCAGTCCGCACCCGCGGG
>NW_003852414.1:19747535-19749448 GCF_000181295.1 Otolemur garnettii | reverse complement strand
GGGCGCGGGCCCTCCCGGGCTACGGGCGGTGGGGCCGGCACCCGGTGGGGATCAGCTCGCGGGCCGCGTCGAGCCGCTGCGGAGGGCGCGGGCCAGGGGCCTCCGTCGAGGCTTCTCTGGGGGTGCGCGGCCTGGCCGGGGCTGCCGCGGGGACCCGGACCCGGAGGCCCGGGGTTCGCGCTCGTTAGGGGCGAGGGAGAAGCATGGTGCGGGGAGGACGTTGGTTTGGGGGCGGGGAGTTAGAGCATAGGGCTGAACCTGGACGACTTTTATTTTTTTTCTGGCGCTTAGGAATCTTATTTTTATGCCCCAGTCACGGTGGTTTGGCATGTTGCGTTGAATAAAGCTCCCTGACTCGTTTAATTAAATAAAAAAAAAGTGATGCGTTGCATGTGTTTTAGGGGAGGAAAGGAACGCAGTTGGTAGCGCAGCATCTTCCTGAAAATGTTCATTCCGGTCATTCTGTAGCGTTTACTGAAAACCGTGTGAGGTTGTGTAAGGCCTTGCGTTACAGGGATCCTTTGCGGGCCCTTCCCCACTCGCTCACCGCACATCATACATTCACGTAGATACTTACATAGCTGTTCACGCGTTTGTTAAATGCATGGAAACTGCATGCCCAAGCTTTGCACCCACTAGCCAACTAGTGGACGTTTAGGAGAAATTAGGAAGGAGAAAGACCCCAGGCCTAGAATCTACAGTAAGTGTAATGGATAACAGCCAGTGGCAGCAGAGTCGTTGCTACAACACGAATATCCCTGTACAGATCATAAAATGCCAAGAAACCTGAAAGAGTCTCTTGGATTGCGGTGGGAAGGAGAAGAAAGTTTTAGGAAGTTTCCTGATGTGATGGATATTTGTTTTGCGTTAGAGAGGCATACTTTTGTTAATTCCAGTTTACTTTCTAAATAGTTCAAAATGATACTTGGGTAACTAACACCTCCCCATGACAGTTAGTGAATTCTGTAGAACATGATTGACAGCATCCTTTTGAGAGGCCTTAAAGAAAAGTATTGTCAACTGTGGCTAATGGTGGAGATGTAGTTATTCATGTCAACTTGAAAGCAGTTTCAGGATGTTAGTGTACAGAAACCAGTCTGTAGGGGAAGAAGATTCTAATAGCTAGATGTGGCTGTGATTCTGCACATTATAGCCTCTGGAAAGGGACTGGAGCCTGAGGAGTTGTCATCTTTACCCTCTCATTCTTTGGCAGGACTTGACTTAAGCCAGTGTGTATCCTCAAAGAACTTTAGTTTATCTTACTTTTACAAACTATAAAAGTAGTCTGGGAAGGCCGGGCAGAGTGGCTCCTTCCTGTAATCCTAGCACTCTGGGAGGCTGAGGCGGGTGGATTGCCTGAGCTCAGGAGTTCAAGACCAGCCTGAGCAAGAGAAAGACCCTATCTCTAAAGAACCCAGCTAGAAGTTGTAGCAGGCACCTGTACTCCCACCTACTTAGGAGGCTGAGGCAAGAGGATTGCTTAAGCCCAGGAGTTTGAGGTTGCTGTCGGCTATGATGCCACAGCACTCTACCCAGGGGGACAAAGTGAGACTCTTATCTTTAAAAAAAAAAAAAAGTAGTCTGGGAAAACAATACTTTCTCATGAAATGTAATTCTCTCGGCTGATTATTGCATATAAGCAAGTACTTTGATATTCTGTGGGAAAGCATCTGAGCAATGAAACGTGGCCTAATAAAATAAGATTGTATGCTTTAAAAACTGATTATAGGAAGTGATTCCAGGATCCTTTTCATGTATGTATTTTGGCGTCTTTGGGGTTAAGTCTGTTCTGTTTCCTGTTGTACTTTCCTCAGTGGAGAAGGCATTTATCATTTATTCTCCTCTGATACCCCTGATTTTCTCCTATAATGCATTGTCTTGTGGGCACCATAAGGCATTTGCTTTTTTTTTTT
>NW_003852414.1:19743969-19745968 GCF_000181295.1 Otolemur garnettii | reverse complement strand
GGGTCCGGGCTGGGGATTCGAACCCGCCACCTTAGGTGTACGTGGCTGGCGCCTTAGCCTGTTGAGCTATAGGCGCCGAGCCAGATCAAAACTATTCTTCCCTCATTGTATACTTTTGGAGTTAAGGTACTTAAATTCCAGAAATATTATTAATCCCAAACTGTTCCCAGGGATCCTCTGTTTTCAGTTTCTCTATGTCCCTATGCCTGTTAGTTTCATGGAATAAAGAGTTAGTTTGTACATTGGTCATTATGAAAGTTTTGAGGTATGTAAAAATATGAAATCCACACAGGCAGAAAACATGTGAAGCCTTCCCTGCCCAACTCAGTAAGCTAAGTGAGTTAAAACGTGGATAGTGAATCAGAAAGGATGCTGTATTTCTTGGAAGTGAAATAATGGACCATAACACGGTCTGTCTCAAAACTTTATTAGTGACCTACATATTTAAAAATGTACTGTTTCTTTGGAAATATATTATTTATTGCTTTGAGACTGTAAAATAGTTGTTCCAGTTAGTTACATTTAAGCATCTCAAGAAGGTCCAGCTTTTCATCGTCTATCAGATATTCATATAATACTCTTACAGGCAGTGCTAGCTTTGCACAGTACAGTGTTAATTAAAACACGTGCACATTTGGTCTGTGTTTTGCTTTGCCTCCTTTTTATAGTTTCATTTAACATGGTAACAGTGCAGTTGAGAACTGCTTGCATTTAAATGACCTTTTTTAATGAATAGTAAAGAAACCTATGTTTGCGAATTTCAGCTGTTTTTGGTAGCTGCTACTAACTAGGGTGAAAGGGACAATGATGGGGAATGCCAGTTATGGTTTCATGTGAATTTGTGTTTTATGTTTGTTATTTCTGGTTTTGATCATTCTTTGTATTTTGTCATACAGATCCAGTTTAGAGAGAAGGTGTTATGGACTGCTATAACTCTCTTTATTTTCCTAGTATGTTGTCAGGTAGGTAAACCACAATGTTAAATAAAGTCTGTGCTAATGTAAGGTCTTCATTGGTTAGATTATTTTTTCTGAGGCAGCATGTCATTCTGTTGCCCTGGGTGAGTGATATGGCGTCATCAAACCTCACAGCAACCTCAAATTCCTGGGCTCAAGGTGTCCTCCTGCTTCAGCCTCCTGAGTAGCTAGGACTACAGGTGCTTGCCTCAACTCTCAGCTAGTTTTTCTTATTTTAGTAGAGACAGGGTTTCACTGTTGCTCAGGCTGGTCTCAAACTCCTGAGTTCAAGCAGTCCTCCTGCCTCAGCCTCCAGAGAGCTAGGATTACAGGCATGAGCCACTGTGCCTGTCTTAACTGGTTAGATTTTAAGAAACTTTTTTTAGTGAAAATAATAATAAATACACCATAGTGAAATATGGTGAGCATTGTCATACTTTTTAATCTGAGTTTAGTAGTGAAAATTGTTGTTGTATTTCTTTTGGTTCCTTAGTGCAGTGGTCCCTGACATTTTTGGCACCAGGGACTGATTTCATGGAAGACAGTTTTTCCACAGATAGGAGAGAAGGACAAGAAGACAGAGCTCAGGCTGTGATGCAAGCGATGGGAGTGGCTGTAAATACTACAGATGAACCTGCACTGCCTGAGCCGCTGCTCACCTGACCAGGTCCTAAAAAGCCAAAGACTAGAACCTTTTTTTCCAACAGGGACCATTTTATGGGAGATAATTTTTTCATGGGGGGGAGGATGGGACAGGAGGTGGAGCTTAGGTGTGATGCTCTGGCTGTGCCACCTGGTTTCTAAGAGGCCATGGTACTTACTGGTCTCTGGCCCAGGGGTTGAGGACCACAGCTTGGTGGGTTTGAACATTTCTTCTTTCTGTTTTCAGTTAATGGTCTTAACATACTTTTTTTCTTGAGATTTATTTTCTTATTTAGGACAGGTTTCTTTTTTTTTTTTTTTTTGAGACAGAGCCTCAATCTGTCCCCCTGGGTAGAGTGCTGTGGCATCACAGCTCACAGCAACCTCCAGCTCCTGGGCTC
>NW_003852414.1:19741129-19743904 GCF_000181295.1 Otolemur garnettii | reverse complement strand
TTGCAGCCATCATTGTTGTTTGGCGGGCCTGGGCTGGATTTGAACCTGCCACCTTAGGTGTATGTGGCTGGCACCTTAGCCACTTGAGCCACAGGCGCTGAGCCTAGGACAGGTTTCTATACATAAAAAAGTAACTTTGTTATATATTCTGCAAATATTTTTCCATTTAGACTTTTATCACATTGTGAGTAGCATGTATTAATTTGAATATCTCAAAACCCAAATGTTTAGAATCTTGGGACTGTACTATGTTTAAAAATCAGTAAAATTCAGCGGTGCTTGGTAGGTAGGGCGCCGGCCACATACATTGAGGCTGGTGGGTTCAAATCTGGCCTGGGCCTGCTGAACAACAATGACAACTGCAACAACAACAACAAAATAGATGGGCGCTGTGGCAGGCACCTGTAGTCTCAGCTACTTGGGAGACTGAGGCAAGAGAAGCTTAAGCCCAAGAGTTTGAGGTTGCTATGAGCTGTGACACCACGGCATTCTACCGAGATGAAAAGCTGAGACTGTCTCTAAAAAAAAAAAAAAAAAGAAAGAAAAGGAAAATTAGTAAAATTCAGTGAACTTTTGAAATAAAATTTTGCATTTCACCAATGGATGTGATTGAAACAGTTGGCAGACAGATTAAGTTCATAAAGTGAGGATAAAATATATTTGTCTAAGATACAGATTTAATCCTTGTTGTGAGGATTAAATGAGGGAAGGTGTTTTTTTTTTTTTGCTGCAGTTTTTGGCCAGGGCTGGGCTTGAACCCACCACCTCTGGCACATGGAGCTGGCGCCCCACTCCTTTGAGCCACAGGTGCCGCCCAGGGAAGGTGTTTTTTAAAAATAGGTAACAGATTTGGAAAAACACTTTATAAAAGATAAATGAATACCTAATAAACAACATGAAAAATTTACTCATTATCATTTATTTTAGGGAACAAAATAATTTAGGGAAGGTTTATGTTTTGTTTTGTTGAGGATTTTGAAAAGCTATTGAAATACATGTAAGAAACTTTAAAAAAATTGTATTAGGAAGCAGTAGGACACGTCAGGTCCCAAATACGTTTTCTTTTTGAAGGGTGAAATGATCAAATCATTAAAGTACTTTTACTACTGTGCTTGGTTTAAATTTCTTTTTTGAGGCAGAGTCTCACTTGGTCACCTTTGGTAGAGTGCAGTGACATCTTAGCTCACGGCAACCTCAAAGTCTTGGGTTCAAGTGATCCTCTTGCCTCAGCCCCCCCAAGTAGCTGGGACTACAGGCACCCGCCAGCTTTTTTTTAGAGAAGAGGTCTTGTTCTGGCTCAGACTGGTTCAAACCTGTGTGCTCAGGCAATCCATCCCCTTGGCCTCCCGAGTGCTGGGATTATAGGCATGAGCCACCGCATCTGGCCTAAATTTGTTTTAGATGTTCAGGAAGAGAGAAGTTTTAAAGACGTAGATGAGTACAGAGAAAAAAAGAACTATCATCCGTATCCCTACCCTCTACTTTTAGCATCTTGGTAATTCCTTTCTCCCACTTAAAAACCGTCAACTTAGTGGAGATATACTATATGTAGTGAAGTGCATCTACTTTCAAGCCTACATTTTGAAGAATTTTGACAAATGTATATACCCAAGTAACTACTGCTTGAGTGAATGTAGCACAATTCTGTCACCCCCCCCAAAGTTCCTTCCTCAGTCAATCCCTACTTAACTGTCAGTCCCAGAAACCACTGATGTGTATTCTGTTACTATAATTTGACATGTCTTTTCCAGAGTTTCATACAAATGGAATCATATAGTATTCTTTATTGTTTTACAGTGTTTTTGAGATTTAGCCATATTGTCGGTATATCAACAATTCATTCCTTTTGATTATTGAATAGCATTTTGCTGTATAAATTTGTCACAATTTATTCATCCATTCACTTGTTGGACCTTTGGGTCGTTGCCATATTTTGCCTATAACCAAGTTGCCATGTATATTCGTGTACAAGTCTTTCTGTGGACATAAGTTTTTGTTTCTCTTGGGTGAATACCTACAAGTAGAATTGTTGGGTTGTGTAGTGAATATGTGTTCAAGTTCATAAGAAATTATCAATCCGTTTCCAAGTGGTTGCCCCATTTTTTTTTTCCTGAGATAGACTCTCACTATGGAGTGCGGTGACATCACAGCTCACAGCAACTTCCAACTCTTGAGCTTACGTGATTCTCTTGCCTCAGCCTCCAGAATAGCTGGGACTACAGGCGCCCACCACCTGGCTACTTTTGTTGTTGTTGTCACTGTTGTTTAGCAGGCTCAGGCTGGGTTCAAACCCACCAGGCCTGGTGTATGTGGCCGGTGCCCTAACCACTGAGTTACGGACTCCGAGCCAGGTTGCCCCATTTTGTGTTACTACCAGCCTTGTAGTTGTTTGGCATCCTTCTCTACTTTTGGTATTGTTGATCATTTTAATAGCCCTTCTAATGAATGTGCTTTTAATTTGCATTCCCCTGATAAATGATAATGAGCAGCTTTTTCATGTTCTTATTGGGTATTCATTTATCTTTTATAGAATGTTTTTCCAAATCTTTTGCCTATTTAAAAAAATTGATCATTGTCTCATTATTGAATTATAAGCTTTCAAAAATATTTTCTGGATACAAGTCCTTTGTCAGATACATGTATTGTGAATAAGTTTTTCCAGTCTGTGGCTTGCCTTTTCATTTTCTTAACAAGTTTTTTTTGAAGAGCCAGACTTTCAATGTTTTTCCCTTCCCTCTTCCCTTTTCTTTCTTTTCTTTTTTTTTTTTTTTGAGA